>NC_134453.1:26739926-27059391 GCF_030867145.1 Opisthocomus hoazin
CAGATCCAATCCTCAAAGGAACCAAAAATGGGCCAATATAAATGGTCCCCCCTTATTTGTTTTCCACCCCAAACTTGCATACAATAATATACCATTTTCTCTTTGGTTTTTCCTTGCCTAGACGGCCAATCTCCCCAATGGGCTATCATTAACCCTAAGGGACTGTCTGGCGGGATATCGGGTAGCCCTACCTTCGGACCACCCATGAGATCAGAAGGCTTGCTTTTCTTCTGCCCCATCTTCCGAGGTGCCTCCGTACGCTCACACACATGCTCCCCTCGTTCGTGGCCCATGCCCTCGCGGGCAATGGGAACCGCACTACAAGAGGGTCCACACTCGCTTCGCCCGGTGGACTACTAAGTCCGGTGGACGTCTCAATCAAGCACACCTCGGGTCACCCATCCCGACCGAACAGATTTCCTGTAAATTATACTCACGCGTCCTGGAGTCTTCGTTCGGATCTTCGTGCACAAAAATTACAGGGTACTGCAGTTTCTTTGCTCAGTTATCAAAATTTGAAAGGGTTCGTGGGTCCAGGATTTGGCCACGGCTCCCTCCAGAACAGGGCTATCCTTAGATAGGGTGCCCCCCTGCCCCACAGGGGTCCGCGCCAAAGAGCCTGGATCCAAGTCACGGCACCAAAATTGTTATAGACGCTTGTGCTCAAGTCAAATTGAGAGGCCAATTTTTCATTAATCAACAAGAATTTATTAGCAAGCAATAAAAGAGCAAACAGAGCTGGGCGGCCGGGGAGCTTTTCACTCTACCAGCGGTGCACGCCCCACCTCCACCAGAGTCCCTTTTTACAGTTTAGCAATTCCGGTTCCACGTAGTACATCCTGGTATCCTTCTGCGGCTGCGCATGCTGTTGGCGGGGGGGGGGTCGCTCTGGTCCCTCTGGTGGTCGTGAGGATGAAGGCCGTAGTCTTCCTCCGCGTTGTGGGTCAGTTTCTTTCCTTATTTGGTCATGTTGACCCAGTACCTAACAAGAAGTTACTTAACAGCTAAAATATATTGAGCAGCATCTTTGGAAATTCCCACTTTATTTCTTCGACAATGATTAAAGAAGTGGTTATGCAAGGGTTAGCATTAACAATAGAGCAAATACCAAAGGAAGAGGGAAGAAGGGGGCCTCCTTCACCCTCTAGCCGGTTTGAGAACAAATATTATATGCTTTGGTTTATTACAATCCTCTAGGCCATAAACTTACTGGCACAATGGTTACATCGGCTCCTGTGTCCACCAGCATTTTCAGCTGTATGGAGCCTCCTGTCGGATGGGATATGTGTATGCATTCCTGTGGCTTCCCCTTTTCTATCTCCAAGGCTAACATCACTTCCGCCTCTCCAGTAGAACCAAAAGCTCCTGCACCTCTCACTCTTGTTTCTGCTCTTGGGACACATGCTTTAAAAGGTATTAGTTGGGCGATTTTTGAGCCTTTCGGGATACTGACCGGTGGGGTTAATGTATAAACCATTATTTTTATGATTCCCTGATAATCTGCATCTATTAACCCTGGGATTACAAAAATACCCCGCCTAGACGTTGCTGATCGACCTAAAAGCAAAGCACTCAAACCTCGCCCTAAAGGACCTTGTAACTCTGACTCAACTACTCTAACTTCCTGAGTGAGCAACGTGAACTCTGCTGCTGTTGCCACATCCACTCCTGCACTGCCGATTGTAGCGGCGGCGCAGCTGTCCAAGCACCCTGCACTTGTGTCGTCGCGCGAGGGCGCCCCGCGCTCACTGATCTGTTTCACGATTTTCTGCATTCGCTGATATTGTGGTTATCCCGCTTACAGTTCACACACCACTTTCTTCCCCCTTGTCTATCTGGTCCTTTGACTCCACATTCCTTCCGAAAGTGACCCTTTTTTCCACAATTCAAACAACTCTTGTCCTGTTTTCCCCCTTTTTGTTTTGCGACCAACGGTCTCACCGCCGCCCCAACTGCAGCTGCCGTCACTGTAGCCTTTTCTCATTCTAACATACACTCAGTGGTTTCCAGTAGGGCCCCAGCGTTCGTCCCTCGAGGTAGCGAACTAAGAGTTCTTTTTGTTTTTTTGTTGGCATTTTCGAAAGCTTACAAGTCTAAAAACTTCATCTTCATGTCCTCAGTCATATCTGGATGTGCCATAATAGCCCTGGCTTAACTGCAATACCTCCGTCGCAAACTGTGCTTGCCAATCCACCCTTACAAAAGGACCTGCCCTCAACAACATTTGAGCCTGAACCCCATACAGCGGGTCACCCTGCTGCCTAGGTGTTGCAGCTGCTCTATCACAACCTTGTTGCCAGTGTTGGAAAAATTGCAACTGTTGGGATGGGGATAAGAGCATTTGCATTATCATACGAGTATCATACGGTGTTAATAGTGTAGCAGAAAAAATATGTTGGAGAATTGACTGCGTATATGGTGATTTCAACCCATACTGCACAACCGAACTCTTCGCTTCTTTCAGGATTTTCCAATCTAATGCCTCCCAGGCATGCGTGCCCTGCCCATCAACTACAAGGGGATACGCCGCTGGCACTAAAACCCCATCTAACAGCGCATCACGAACTATCCCTCTCCACCGTACCCCCGACCCTCCCCCGGTTCCTGACCCCCCTTCCCACGGCGCAGCACAAGGCGGGGCTGGAAGAGAAAATGGGTGATATGGGTTAGGGACTGGTGGCTCCGGCAGCGAAATGTCCGTAACCTTCCCGGGAGACTGGTCCAGGTGTGCTTGCAGCTTCTCTAGCTTAGTTATCAGCTCTCTGAGTTGGTCCTCTCGCACTTCTCGGGTGGCAGCCTTCTCGTCTGCGCAACGAGTCACTGGAGTCCAGGGAGACAGCGGCGTAGGCGGAGGAAGTGGAGGATACAATCGTGGTACAGGATCCGGGGACGTGGGACGATCGGAAGGGGCGGCGGCGGCGCCCGGCAGTCTGCGGGCGGCGGCGGCTCAGCGCACCCTTCTCCGCGGCGCGGTGGCGGTGGCAGTGGCGGTGACTCTGGAGGCAGGGGTGGAAACTCCTGCGCCAGCGGGTCGCTCCACGTGTGCTCCTTCCCCTGGACCGCAGGTTCCCCTGCCTCCACGGGCCGCCGACTCTGACCCCCTCCTGCTTTCACAGGCGGCGCGGGGATGCTGGGATCCGCGAACAGCATACTAGTCGCCGAGCAGGACCCTCCCTCGGGCGTTAACGCAGCGAAAGCAGAGGCAGCGGCTCCCCTCTCAGCTCTCATAGCTTTTAAAGTCTCATGGATCAACCTCCACAAAGTGAAGAATTGGCTCGCTTCCTTGGATCCCATACTAATTTCCTCCCACAGTTTCGCTCCTATATCAGCCCATGTCTGAACTTCAAAGGCAGCATTTACAGAGGGGATTAAGTCATTTCTCCATGCCCAAAGCAGCAGAGACTTCAAGGTAGCCGAGTCATATTGTAACCCTCTCACGGAGAGGATAGGTTGGAGGAGCTTCACCACTGCTGACTCTTCCTTCGTCAGTGTGGACCCCATCTCCTCCCCGGCCGCCTGCCTGATCAGGGCAGGATTTCTCTAAATCCGCGCTAGCACCTTTCTGAGTGCCGGGGCAGCACTCACCTTCGGCTGGCCTCCGCTCCCTCAGTCTTCAGTCTTCCTGGAGAATCAGCCATCGATGCTAATGCCGATCTGAGGGTCCCTGTTCAGGTGCCATTTGTTGCAACGAGATCAAGGACTCATCACATGATCAATATGATCAGATAATAGTCAACTTTATTAGCAGAGCATCTGGATTATATAGACAGCACTCGGTTATGATTGGTCACTATTTATAGAGCATCTATTTATAGAACACCTGGATTATATAGACAGCACTCGATTATGATTGTTTACTATTTATAGAGCACATATTTATAAGGCATCTAGGTTATATAGACAGCACTCAATTATGATTGGTCACTATTTACAGAGCATCTGTTTATCCGCAGCCGGCCTCTCGATGTCCTTGAGGCCTGTACTGCTACAGACTGATCAAGTCCATATTCAGAGTGTCTGGGTTGCTCACAATATGTCCCTGCTCTTCCAGGAATCCCACAGAGTGACTGTGTGGTTCCTTGCTGCTGGCCAGGGCTAAACCATGACAGTCCTTTTGGCGCTCAACATGGGGCATGAAGGGGTGGAATAAGTATGTCCAGAACATGTTAAAACACTTTTGTTATAATTTGTTATACACATTTATTACATTATTTAAATAGTCACTGGTCACAATGTTGTTTTGTTTGGTCACATGGTTGTGGTATTTAAATCCTTACTTGCTGTATGTATTCCCTGCGATGCTGTTTATCACCTGTGGGAAAATGATCTGGATTATCATTTTGCTGTACTGTGTAATATCGATTTATGATATGATAACATCACTGGCCATAAAGTTAAGCTGGCATTTTTATATGGCATTGCTGTCATTTCCGTACCTCGGGCTCTATCTCATGGAATTTATTAATAATCACACCCAACCTATGGAGAAGACAGTGGGGGATACTTTCCCTGGCTCTTCCACACCCCCCCCCCCCTTTCTCCTTCAGGCTCGATTCAACAACTTTTCAGAAATTTGAATATCCTTGGGATATTCAAGCCAGCATATTCCTATTATCATGTCTCCTGAATGGGTTTCAGGTCTTGTTTAGGGTAAAACAACTACTTAAAAATATCGCCCAGAGATCTGCCCAGAGACTGGACAGTTATGAGTGGCAGGGTGTGTGGGATAGTATGGGCAAGTAGCTACAACAGCGGCCATTATCAGTGTTTTTGAATCTCACCCCTGAACAAGTGCAGAATCCTGAAGAACCAGTAAAATATTTGGAAAAAGTATGCTATCATCACCCTCACAATTCCAGGGAGATACAAATTACTGCAGTGCGCTGGGACCTGACACACACTTACTGAGCCCTGTTCAACACTATTCAGTATTCTCAGGGGAAAGAGGGGGAAAACAAACTGACAGGCACTGCAGATATCCGAATCATGCAACAAGCACTGCAGCTACTCCAACCCCCACAACAGGCACTGTGGCTGAAGTAGAAAATGAACTTGTGCCATCCAGGCGAGCACATTGTCACCTGTCTGCTCTGATGTTAGGATAACAGAGCCAGTAGCTCGGAACTAGAGGGCAGGGAAGTCAAGCACCTGGGATCCCTGGCCATGGAAGGGGGCATTGACAAGGCCATTGGGAAAAAGGAATAAGTCCTCAGCCTCTGGAGGAGGCTTCTGTCAGGCGTGAGGGAAAGGTACCCCTTCAGTGAGGATGTTGTGTGTTATCCAGGCAAGTGGACCAATGTGGAGAGAGGTATCCAGTACATGAGGGAGTTAGCTGTGCAGGAGCTGGTTCACTATGAACCAGACGATGAGCAGGTACCCACAGACCCAGATGAAGCCCAGTGCACATGACCCATGTGGAGGAAGTTTGTGCGGCGCGCACCATCCTCATATGCCAACTCACTGGCAGTAATGGACTGGAAAGGTGAAGAGGCACCAACAGTGGATGAAGTGGCTGTCCGACTCCGGCAACATGAAGAAGGTCTCTCTTCCTCCCTCGTCTCAGCTGTGGAGAAACTGTCCCATGAGGTGCAGCAACTCAAACAGAATATGTCCTACTCCCCACCTGTATGGGCCAGTATCTCAGCTATTAGGGGCAAGCATTTCTCTGCTCAGGAGAGAGGATACAGAGGCTACACACCACGGGGCACCCTGTGGTTTTACCTGCATGACCACGGAGAGGACATGAGGAAGTGGGATGGAAAACCCACCTCAAGTCTAGAGGCACGAGTATGTGAGCTGCAAGGTAAAACAATTCACAAAAGGTGGTGGTTCTATGAAAAATGCTGCTCCGACTTCCAGTGGGCAGCTCTCCAGACAAGGTAGACAGTTTGATCTTGATTATGATCTTCTTGGAGGGACCTCTAATTCATTTTCACAGCAGGTGAGCAGAAAATTCTCTGACCAGGATTAGAGGGGCCCTGCCTCCAGCCAGGTGGAGGAAAGGGACAACCGCGTTTATTGGATGGTGTGGATTCAATGGTCTGGCACATCAGATCCACAAGAGTATAAAGCTCTAGTGGACACTGGGGCACAGTGTACCCGAATGCCATCAGATTTGAAAGGGTCATAATCCTTCTGTATTTCTGGAGTGACAGGGGAGGTCCCGAGAGCTGAGTGTATTGGAGGCTGAAGTGAGCCTCACTGGGCAGGAGTGGCAGAAGCACCCCATTGTAACTGGCCCTGAGGCTCTGTGCATCCTTGGCATAGACTACATCAGGAGAGGGTATTTCAGTGACCCAGAAGGGTACTGGTGGGCTTTTGGTATAGCTGCCTTGGAGATGGATGAAATAAAACAGCTGTCTACCTTGCCTGGTCTCTCAGAGACCTTTCTGTTGAGCGGTTGCTGAAGGCTGAAGAAAAATAGGTGCCAATCGCTACCAGGACAGTGTACCGGCGACAATATAGCAGCAACTGGGACTCTCCGATCCCCATCCATAAGATGATCTGTCAACTGGAGAATCAAGGAGTCATCAGCAAGACTCACTCTCCCTTTAACAGTCTGTAATCGATGGCCTTGTTTGACTTGTCAATGCCGGATGAAAGACATGCTCGGACTGAGGCATCAAGACCCCAAGAGTTAACAAAGGGAGCAATAGACTTGTGCGTATCTCATCAGACAGAAGTAAGGGGGGATAGCCCATCACTGTAAACCAAGTGATCTGTGGGGTGCGACAGAGGCCGCGCAGCCAGAGGTTGCTTCGGATAAAGAACAGATGGCTCCCGGAAGCACATACCAAGATGCCCGCTCCAGAGGCATGTCAAACTGCTGAGTCCCGCTTCTGACGACACGACATTCCATGCCAAGAACCAATCAACACACTATAATTGACTTAGTCCCACATCAGCAATAGATTTTCCAAACATATAAAAATTGACACTTGAAAAACTCTCTTTGGGAGGAGGAGCCAAGCAAGAACCTTACCGGACGGACGGGTCGACGGGCCTGAACCTCTCTTCCCCCCCTCAAGAAGAGGCGCCTTTTTGGTAAGAGTTGCGCCTATGACTTTGTCAGACGTATCCCTGGGAACACATTCTTAACTAAAGCACTAAACCATTACCTTTGAGCTCAACTTTTGTAGACAGTGCATTTATCAATGGCAATCCCGAATCTGTGATACCTGTCGCTTGAATAAATTACCTATTGCTTCAACTTTATGAAACTGTTTCAGTGAAAGTCCTTGGAAGGGCTCTGACAGGCAAGTTGAATCTGAGAAGTGGCTACACACTTAACCCTTAAGACATAAACTGTTGACCAAGTCTGGGACTAGGAGAAGATCCAGCCGCACCTAGACTCCTCTCTGAGAGAGTTTAGAACGCAAGGGGTGACTCAACGGGAGGCCTCTCCTTTTGCCACTTACCAGATTCCCCTTACTCCCTTTTAACGTGACACAGACCCATATGACCAATGCAAAAATCTACTGGAGAGTGGAGACTGAGATTAGACTATCAAGGCCCAAAGGAAGTCATGCCACCACTGAGTGCTGCCGTGCCAGACATGCTAGAACTTCAATATCAGCTGGAGTCAAAGGCAGCCAAGTGGTATGCCACCACTGACATCGCTAATGCATTCTTCTCCATCCCTTTGGCAGCAGAGTGCAGGCCACAGTTTGCTTTCACCTGGAGGGGCATCCAGTACACCTGGAATCGACTGCCCCAGGGGTGGAAACACAGTCCCACCATTTGCCATGGACTGATCCAGACTGCACTGGAAAAGGGTGAAGCTCCAGAACACCTGAAATATATCGATGACATCATCATATAGGGCAACACAGCAGAAGAAGTTTTTGAGAAAGGGGAGAAAATAGAATAAATCCTTCTGAAAGCTGGTTTTACCATAAAACGAAGTAAGGTCAAGGGACCTGCACAGGAGACCCATTTTTTAGGAATACAATGGCAAGATGGGTGGTGCAAGATCCCAATGGATGTGACCAAAAAAATAGCAGCCGTGTCTCCATCAACTAACAAAAAGGAAGCACAGGCCTTCTTAGTCATTGTGGGTTTCTGGAGGATGCACATCCCAAATTACAGCCAGATTGTGAGTCCTCTCTATCACGTGACCCAGAAGAAGAATGAGATTTAATGGGGCCCTGAACAACAAGAAGCATTTGAACAAATTAAATGGGAGATAGTTCATGCCGTAGCACTTGGGCCAGTACAGAGAGGACAAGATGTTAAAAACGTGCTCTACACCTCAGCCAGGGAGAATGGCCCAACCTGGAGTCTCTGGCAGAAAGCACCAGGGGAGACTCGAGGTCGACCCCTGGGGTTTTGGAGCCGGGGATACAAAGGATCCGAGGCCCACTATACTCCCACTGAGAATGAGATTCTGGCAGCATTTGAAGGTGTTCGTGCTGCTTCAGAAGTGGTCGGCACTGAAGCACAGCTCCTCCTATCACCCCGACTGCTGGTCCTGGGCTGGATGTTCAAAGAGAGGGTCCCCTCTACGCATCATGCCACCACTCATGCTATGTGGAGCAAGTGGGTCGTGCTGATCACACAGCAAGCCTGAATGGGATGCCCCAGTCATCCAGGAATTCTGGAAGTGATCATGGACTGGCCAGAAGGCAAAGATTTCAGAGTATTGCCAGAGGAGGAGGTGACGTGCTGAAGAGGCCCCATTGTACAATAAACTGCCAGAAAAATGAATTATAGAATCATAGAATCATAGGTTGGAAAAGACCTCTGAGATCATTGAGTCCAACCATCCACCCAAAAACACCATGCCTGCTAAACCATGTCCTGAAGTGCCACATCTACACGTTTTTTGAACACCTCCAGGGATGGTGATTCAACCACCTCCCTGGGCAGGCTGATCCAATGTCTGACCACTCTTTCAGTAAAGAAATTTTTCCTAATATCTAATCTAAACCTCCCCTGATGCAACATGAGGCCATTGCCTCTCATCCTATTGCTAGCCACCTGGGAGAAGAGACCAACACCTGCCTCACTACAACCTCCTTTCAGGTAGTTGTAGAGAGTGATAAGGTCTCCCCTCAGCCTCCTCTTCTCCAGTCTCAACAGCCCCAGTTCCCTCAGCCGCTCCTCATAAGACTTGTTCTCCAGACCTCTCTCCAGCCTCGTTGCGCTAAATATAATACATCTGCTAAGCCTCCCATATTTATATTTTAGCCATTGTCCTACACACCATTGAGGCTTTACCTGCTTGGCTTGCTTGATTGCAGCGCATGTTTCACATTCATGGATAACCTGTGCGATGGTGTCCATGGTCAAGTCCACCCCTTAGTCGCAAGCCAATCTATGTGTTGCATGTCTTCCTTGATGACCTGAGCATTATGGGCCAACAGAGCTGTGAATAATTCACCCTTACGTTTCTGGTCCAGATCCACCAGAGCCACTGCAATCTTGGCAGCCTGATCCACCTGGTGGTTGTTTTGATGTTCTTCAGTGGCCCAGCTCTTAGGGATGTCGGCATCCACGTGATGCACTTATACAACCAGCTTCTCTAGCCAGGTAGCAATATCTTGTCACAATGGGGCAGCCCAGATGGTTTTGCCTTTGCACTGCCAGTTGCTCTGCTTCCATTTCTGTAGCCACTCCCACAGGGCATTTCCCATCGTTCATGAGTCAGTGTAAAGACAGAGCACTGGCCACTTTTCTCGATCAGCAATGTCTAAAGCTGGCTAGATGGCTTTCATTTCTGAAAACTGGGTTGATGCAACTTCTCCTTCAGCAATTTCTGTGAGTTGTCATGTAGGCCTCCATACAGCAGGCTTCCACCTCCGCTGCTTCCCCACAATGCAAGTGGACCCATCTGTGAACAGCTGCCGGGCAAGTTTATGAAGCAATTCATCCTGAGTGCGCTCACCGGGCATGTGAAGTACAACCAGGGGATCAGGCCCAGCCAGCATGGGTTCATGAAAGGCAGGTCCTGCTTGACCAACCTGATCTCCTTCTATGACCAGGTGACAGAATCACAGAATCACAGAATAGTAGGGGTTGGAAGGGACCTCTGTGGGTCATCTAGTCCAACCCCCCTGCCGAAGCAGGGTCACCTACAGCAAGCTGCACAGGACCTTGTCCAGGCAGGTCTTGAATATCTCCAGAGAAGGAGATTCCACAACCTCCCTGGGCAGCCTGTTCCAGGGCTCCGTTACCCTCAGAGGGAAGAAGTTCTTCCTCACGTTCAGACGGAACTTCCTGTGCCTCAGTTTGTGCCCATTGCCCCTTGTCCTGTCGCTGGGCACCACTGAAAAGAGCTTGGCCCCATCCTCCTGACACCCACCCTTCAGATATTTGTAAGCATTTATAAGGTCCCCTCGCAGCCTTCTCTTCTTCAGGCTGAACAAGCCCAGTTCCTTCAACCTCTCCTCGTAGGGGAGATGTTCCAGTCCCCTCATCATCCTCGTAGCCCTCCGCTGGACTCACTCCAGTAGCTCTTCATCTTTCTTGAACTGGGGAGCCCAGAACTGGACACAGTACTCTAGATGAGGCCTCACTAGGGCAGTGTAGAGGGGAAGGAGAACCTCCCGCCTAGTGGATGACGGAAAGGCTGTGGATGTTGTCTACCTGGACTTTAGTAAGGCGTTTGACACTGTTCCCCACAGCACCCTCCTGGAGAAACTAGCTGCCCATGGTTTGGATGGGTGTACCCTTTGCTGGGTAAAGAACTGGCTGAATGGCCAAGCCCAGAGAGTGGTGGTGAATGGAGTTAAATCCAGCTGGCGGCCAATCACGAGTGGTGTTCCCCAGGGCTCAGTTTTGGGTCTGGTCTTGTTTAACATCTTTATCAATGATCTGGATGAGGGGATTGAGTGCTCCCTCAGGAAGTTTGCAGATGACACCAAGCTGGGCGGGAGTGTCGATCTGCTGGAGGGTAGGAAGGCTCTACAGAGGGATCTGGACAGGCTGAATCGATGGGCCGAGGCCAACAGAATCACAGAATGGTGGGGGTTGGGAGAGTGTTGGCGTGGGTTATGGATCCGTTGTAACGATGTCACCCCAATATGAGTATAGATCATTCACCTTTATTAATCAGCAAAACAAGGTTTATATAGCAAAGCAATTACAGCATATGAATGGTTAGACCCCTAATCCATATATAGGCAAAACTACTGCAACTCGTTGTGATTGGTGCAGAGCTGCATCTCGATGTGAAAACAGTGCTGTGGCAGGAAACGACAGCGTGGCAGGAAGGAAGTGACAGTGCGGCAGGAAACAGCGATGTGACGGTCCCCCTGCTCCAGTGTCCCGAGCTCGTCGCTCTACCTTCCCAACAGGGTTCCGTGTCCGCCGCTCTCAAGGCTCACCTCCGGATCGGAACCTGGGTTGCTCAACGGCACCAAGCTATGTCCCCTCTCATCCAGCCAGGACTCCACAGTTCCCCCTTCTTGTTTTTGAGCAAGCCAGGTATGCTTCGTCATCTTGGAGAGAGCCTTTTTAAGACAGCTAAAGCAAATACATATTATAATTCCAACAGCAAGTAACACGATACATATGCGCAAAATTTCTACAATTAAACTGTTAAGCCAAGCGGGCTGATTACCAAAGAGCGAGGTGAGCAGTCCATCAAAAAATCCCTGGTTTTGTTGTATTTGATTGGCGTGCTGTTCGAGCCATTGTAATTGCTTGTGGATGGACTTACTATGATCGGACAAGTTCATACAGCACATGCCTTCGAAATCCTCACAGCCATGTCCCTGGGCCAGCAGTAAAACATCAATTGCGGCTCTATTTTGCAATACTGCATGTCGTAGACTACTCTGATCTTCTAGCAGGGATTGCAAGACTTTTGTGGTAACACTGGCTTGCTTCTCTGCCCAGCGTTCCGTGTTCGCCACTCTACTTCTGTAGCAGTGTTCCGTGTTTGCTACTTTCAAGGTCTATCTCCATTACCAAGCCTGGGTTGCTCAACAGCACCAAACTATGTCCCCTCTCGTCCAGCCAGGACTCCACAATTCCCCCTTTTTGTTTTTTGAGCAAGCCAGGTATAGTTGATGAGGTTGCTGATGATGATGAGAGCTGACATAATTTTGGTCTTCAGCTTGCTACCACTTTTTCAGAGGCCCACACAAACTACAATACTAACAGATATAAGAACACAAATGCTAATTGAAGACATAGAGATGTGAAGTGCATACCATAACCTGCTCGATATAAAGAAAGATTAAATTAACTTGAGAATGATACATACTGATGGTAAATCTGTTACCTAGCATATGGGTGTAGATTGATTTACTTGTATTCAATTTTCTTGCTGGATTTACTTGTATCCAATTTTCTTCCTGTGTGGATGGTGGGACTAAAGTACCGCTTGACCACAACATATCATTATTGTCAATTGGAGGGGATGCATCTCATCGCATTAGGCGTCGAAACAGCAGTCTATCAATAATATGAGCTCAGTAAATTTGCACTTGGGTTATAGGTATACTTATCACATGTACAAACATCCATAACATTTAGTATTGGCTATCCATATTAATTACCTAGGTTAAGATAAATGTATCTAGAACTATGACTCATTAACTATATAGGCTAAAACTAATGTACATAAAAGCATAAAGCTGCAAACATCACCACATCTATTCCTTGCTGCATCAAATGCTTCCGAAGTCTTGATAAATCAGAGTCCAAATACAACAGTCTAAAGTCAAAAACCAGAAATAGTCAATACCTGCAGAACGCACCAAACCAGAGACACAAAACAGTTACTTAGTCCAGACAAATTCGTTAGATTACAGAAACCAAATGAATCCATCAGATCACAGAAATACAAGCACTGTAACATAAAATCACACGTTCATGGTCGCGACCACACACACACACAGGATCACCAAGTTTTCAGCATAAATCCAAATATTGCAAAGACAGGACTGACAATAATAATTCAACATTTAACAGACAAATTCCCAAGCTTCAGTTTCAGGAAGAGTACTCTCTTTTCAATTCTGGATTAGAAAGGACGCTTTCCCTTCTCGTCAGGGATATAGCTCAATGCTGTGAAGCTTTTACTATGACTAACAAATAGGCAACAAGAAACAATACTGGAAGAATGCCTTTGCCTTATTAATGGTTCGCGCTCAGAACTTTTGGTCCAGTGATCAGAGGTTCTCCCCGAGAATCCCTCGGTGCCGGCTGGAGGTCCTGCAATCCCTCGGACCATTGAAGTTCAAGAGCAGCGTTCTACCTGGGTACCCAAAATCTATTACTAGAAAGTAGCAAAATAATTAACTTTCTAAAACTTAATGTTGGAGTTCTAGAAAGCAGGCATTCTTTACTGCAGTACTGAACGCACAGGGAATAGTTCTACTCAAATGTGTGTACCGAAAAGACACTCTTACTAGATATTTATGCCATGCTAACATACATAAGCATTACATTTCTGCGAAGTACTTATCATTCTCCATTTCTCCCCCCCCCCCTTTTTTTTTTTTTTTAATATATTAATGTCTTTTGTACATGCATATTGGCACCTCTGGGAAGTTGTCGGGAGCCCCCAGGTGAAGGTTCATACTTTTCCTCACGGTGTCTGCTAGTTGACCTCTGCTCTTGTGCAGACGCAGTTCTAAAATCACGTATACCGTGTCCTCCAAGATTGCTTCGTTATACAAAAGCTGTTGTGGGAGATAATTGCCAAATATGCAAGGAATGTATTAATTGGTGTGGGTGGTGTACCCACTGCAGCCATCAGAGTACTTGCGTTTGCTGTAATTTTTTCAGTGTTCCCTGTGTAATAGGATTATCCAGAGTGGATCTCTTCTGCTTCCACGTCAGAGGTTGCTCCCTGAGAGTGAGCGTGGTCACCTCTGGCATCGGATTCTGCGTTACGTTCTTTCAGCTCATGAGATAGCTTCACATATTTTGCCGGTAACCATCGAGGGCCTGTTGAAAGAAGAACACATGCATACCCTCTTCCTCACGTTATTAGTTCTACAGGACCTGTCCATTGCGATTCCCCAAATTCTTTATACCATACTTTTGGTCGAACCACAAATGGAGGGACCATCCCAAATTGACGGTCAGCTGCTATTGTAAATAATTGATCATCAGAACGATTTTAAAAATTAAGTACATATAACGCTTTGTCTAACTGTTCCTGTGGGGTAACACTGCCCATAGGATTCCCCCTTTTTTGTTTATTTACCATAGCTTTGAGGGTCCCGTGGACACTTTCGACAATGGCTTGTGCAGTAGAAGAATGTGGTATACCTGTAACATGTTGTATACTCCAGTCCTGTAGGAAAACAGAAATTGTCCGTGAAACGTTCCTTTTCTCCCGTATGTGCCGTGGCTACCAGAAATCCTGAGAAAGTATCCACATTAACATGTACACAGCGCAGTCGACCAAATGTTGATATATGTGTAACATCACTTTGCCACAACTCATCAGCTCGTAAACCACGAGGGTTCACTCCTGCACACGATGGTACGGGTGTAATACATTGACAGTTAGGGCATGCATGAACATTTGTTGTGGCTTGCCCCTGGGGAAAAGCAAATTGTTTATGCAAGGAAGAGGCATTTTGATGAAAGAAGTCGTGAGATAATCGGGCTTGCTTGAAACTGCGTGGCAGTACTGCTGCCATTGTCAATTTATCTGCTACAGCCTTTCCTTCAGTTATTGGTCCTGGTAGAGTAGTATGTGACCATATATGCATTATAAAATATACAGGTACACGATTTTTAAGTAGTGTAGCTAATTTCAATAGCAAGGTAAAAAAAATTGTTTGTTATTGACTTCTTTTATCATTGCGTCTGCAATGCGTTGAACAATACTCACAACATATGCAGAATCTGCGACAACATTGAGTGGTTCAGTCGAAAACAATTCAAAGACGTGCAAGGCCGCTGATAGCTTAACAATTTTTGTGGATCCTTCAACAACTAAAATAGATGATTGCTAATCTGATGAATTTGTTTGTTTCCACACCACTACAGCTTTATGTGTTTTTCCTTGATTCGTCCAGAAACACTGTTTGTGCTCCTTTAATAGGAACAGGAACACATCGGTTTGTTGGCTGCAATGAAATTTGAGAGAGGGAATGTAACAGCTTATGCTGTGGAAGGGTATAACGTATGTCATTTAAATAATCAGCTAGAGGGGCTTGCAGCGATAAGGATTCTCTGTTTAATACCACAAAGTCATCTTTAGCCAGCAGCAGGCAAACAGTATCAACTTGCTGACAGTGATTCCAACCTTGTGTTATTAAGGACACTATTATGTCTACCTTTGTGGTCAATGTTTTCATGGGAGTATGAGACAAAAAGATCCATTCCAGAGTCTTCAACTCCTGCGTGTTAACACACCACTGATCGAAAAGAGGATAAGGCTGGAAAACAAAACCCTCATAAATTATATACAAATTTGTTGGCAATTTGACATTAATTCTGAAGGTAAAGGCAATTGCAATTTTATCTGAAATCTTTTGTAAAACAGTTTTTGCTTTTGTCATTGATCTTCAGGAAAATAATAAATCTGAGTCCCTTTTAACAGAGTAAATAGAGAGGACAAGTCTTCAGCCGTAAAGTCAATATTTTCACCTTTCAGCAGAGTGAATAACATCATCTAGATAGACCATCCGAACCCTGGAAAGATAATAAAGTCCAGCTGTTTGTTCACAAGGAATTCTACTGCAGTAATTGAATTGTATACATTTTTTCTAACCAAGTCCTTGAATGTCAGAAAGATGGTTCTCGACGCGCCGCTTCTGGCCGAGACGGGCCGGCGCGCTGGGATCGAGGGAAGGGGGCGGGGGGTGGGGGTGGGGGGGAACCATGCCACCGGTTGCCCGGGGGGGCCATGTGCCCCACCAAGTGTAAGGTTTGATGACCCGTTCGATGCAGTGACTGCTGGCGCGGCGGCTGTACAGCGTCTGAGGGACTGTGCAGTTTTATGTTGGAATTCACCTCGTTTTGATCTCAGGTCGGGTACGCCAGTTGCTGTAGAGAGACCCTGTCGTACACTTTTGGGATGCTGGATTTTTGCACCCCACTTCCCATTTCTCTGGATTCAAAGGATCATCAGGTTCTGGCAGATTTACTTCCCGCACTTCTCATGTTCGGTAGGAATTTCGTCGTATGTAGGGTTAAATTTCAACAGACTGCTGCTCTGTCCTTGCTTTTGAGATAACACTGAAGGAGTAGCAGCTGCTTCTAAGATAGTCTCTGTAAGTTTTAGAGCATTTAAAGCTGTATGTACTGATTTCCAAGTAATGATTTTCTCAGGGATTTTAAACTGCAAGACTTTGTTCTTTCAAACTTCACTGTAAAAAATTTTTTAATGGAGCCTTCGCTCCTTTTTTCGGTGACTGTCCCATTCTCCAGCGAGCCGGGGGGAGGGAACAGACCTGATTCCTGCTCAGGGTCTGTTGGACCCAGCCCCTGCTCACGGCTTTCTTCAGGTGGTACATTTGCAACAAAAGGACTTTTCTGAATGACTCTGGCCACTTTTTTCTGTGCTCACACATCTTTTAACACTTCATAAACCAAACGCCAAGTTGTTAATACTCGACTTGCATTCACATCACCCCTTGAAGTATGTTTAAAAGGTAACTCTCCTGACACCTTCCAAGTTAAAACATCAAAAACACGCGGTGATTCTGCGGGCACTCCATTACTTCTAACAACAGCTCGAAAAACAGGGGCTAATTATTGCTCCTCTTTGTTGCTGACCTGCGTGCACAGAGTCCATGATTCTCTGCCACACATCCAAGTCGAACAACTGATCTGTTTTCCAATTTTTTACACTCGCTGGTATTGTGGTTATCTCGCTTACAGTTCACACACCACTTCAGCTACCCCTCTCCACCGTACCCCCGACCCTCTCCCGGTTCCCAACCCCCCATTCCATGGCATGGCGCAAGGTGGGGCTGGAAGAGAAAACGGGTTATATGGGTTAGGGACTGGTGGCTCCGGCAGCAAAGTGTCTGTAACCTTCTCGTCTGTACAACAAGTCACTGGAGTCCTTGGAGAAGGCGGCATAGGCGGAGGAAGTGGAGGATACCGCGGTACAGGATTCGGGGACATGGGACGATCGGAAGGGGCAGCGGCGGCGCCCGGCCGACTTGCGGGCGGTGGCGCCTCAGCGAATCCCTCTCCGTGGCGCGGTGGCGGTGGTGGTGACTCTGGCGGTGGGGGTGGAAACCCATGTGCCAGTGGGTCTCGCCGTGCGTACTCCTTTTCCTGGACCGCAGGTTTCCCTGCCTCCACGGGCTGCCGACTCGGACCCCCTCCTGCTTTCACAGGTGGCATAGGGAGGCTAGGACCCTGAAACAGCAGAGTTGTTGCCAAGCAGGTCCCTCCCTCGGGTGTTAATGTAGCGAAAGCAGAAGTAACGGCTTAAGTCCTTTCTCCGTGCAGCAGCAACAGAAACTTCAAGGTAGCTGAGTCATATTGTAACCCTCTCACGGAGAGGATGGGTTGGAGGAGCTTAACCACTGCTGACTCTTCCTATATCAGTGTGGACCCCATCTCCTCCCCGGCCCAATCAACTTCATGAGTTGCTTTGCCGTTGCGTCTATTCCTCTCTTAGAGAGCATACCGACGAGCAACGTTGCCGCAGCCTCTATCTCCATGCCTGCGACCACGGCCTCCACATTCAATTTTAGCTGCGCCAGGCAGCCCCAGTGTGGCTCGATTAATTCCTGGGAGGTGGCCGTCTGTGTCTGCCCTGCGCCTCTGCGCACAGGCAGGACCCTCCCAGCCGTTGTTCCCACGCCCCCCGTCTAGCTGCTCACCGCAGTCTCAGGGATTCCTGCAGGGGAAACCGTCCATCCTCTGCTACCAAATGTTGGCGTGGGTTATGGATCCGTTGTAATGATGTCACCCCAATATGAGTATGATCGTTCACCTTTATTAGTCAGCAAAACAAGGTTTATATAGCAAAGCAATTACAGCATCTGAATGGTTAAACCCCCCATCCATATATAGGCAAAACTACTGCAACTCGTTGTGATTGGTGCAGAGCTGCATCTCGATGTGGAAGCAGTGCTGTGGCAGGAAACGACAGCGTGGCAGGAAGGAAGTGACAGTGCGGCAGGAAACGGCGACGTGACGGTCCCCCTGCTCCAGTGTCCCGAGCTCGTCGCTCTACCTTCCCAACAGGGTTCCGTGTCCGCCGCTCCCAAGGCTCACCTCCGGATCGGAACCTGGGTTGCTCAACGACACCAAGCTATGTCCCCTCTCATCCAGCCAGGACTCCACAAAATTGCACTGAAGAAAATGCAGAATTTCAAGTAGGAGTCTAAATTGAAGTGGTTTTACTCTGAATTTTCAGTCTGATAGGTTTAAATTTTTATCATCCTGTGGTATTATAACACTTCAGAAATGTGACATTTTATCCTATACTCAGTAACAAGGCAGGAAGGAAGAGATTGCCATTAACAACAATGAAGAAAGAACGTGTCTTTTCTCAAATCATCCAGTGTTTGGAGTTCATGTAGGTCCTCCAGCCAAAGTAACTTGCGATACTGAGGGCTTGTCCATCAATGCCATTAGGTTTCTCCTTTCTCTTTTGGAAAGAGAGACTGATAGTCATTTTTAATCCCTGCGAAAGACATGTTTTCCTATACAATCTTTTGATCTGCCAAACCCTGACCCAGACCTTTCTATAGCAACAAAGCACAGTAGGAGTCATCCCTTCCGGAAAGCTGGAAGGGCAGGAAGAGAGATATGCCAGTGTCTCTCTACTTATAACTTTACAGCCTATGAGGAAACTGGCAGGGCATGAGGACCATGCCAGCTAGGAATTCCTTGCAGAGCTAGCATTGCTAGCTATTCTGGACCTAGATTTCTGTGTCTAAGCTAACTGCTACTCAGTGGAAATTACAACTTGTGCGTTTTGCCAATATTTTGAGATAAATAAATTGAGATATACTGGAAGCTAAGGGATCATGTGTTTTGTTAATAAATACAGACTGCATGGTATTTTTAATGACTTAGTTAAGCCACACAAAATAATCCAATAATTGCGATATTTTAAAAAAATCCAAATGTTCCATCCTGGAACTACTGAAAAATCATGGAAGAGTCTACCAAGAATGTCCACAGACATGGGCAACTACAGGAGGGCCAGCTGCATGCAATAAAGGCACATATTTTATACTAAAAAAACAAATTTACTATACATGGAAAAAATATTTGATCAAGATCTGCATCACATCTGATAAATATTTCTTGGTTCACCAAGTTTTTCCCAAATGAGTCGAACACTTACATACAATCTTAATAATGCACACATAAATACTGAAAAAAAAAAATCAGCTTTGTTTCTGGAAGTCAAGAGGGGAAGGAAAAAAAAAAGTCATTTGTAAAGAGAAGAGTAACCTGTTTAAATTATGGCTCAGCATACAAGAAAATGAAGATATATTTAATGACCAGATAAATCTGCTTGC
This sequence comes from Opisthocomus hoazin, assembly GCF_030867145.1. NCBI lineage: Eukaryota > Metazoa > Chordata > Aves > Opisthocomiformes > Opisthocomidae > Opisthocomus > Opisthocomus hoazin. The sequence continues at coordinate 26,759,339 of NC_134453.1, forward strand.
AATTTATTGAGATAAAACAAAATTTGCTTCTATACCTTCCAGAACAGGAAAGTCTGTTAGTTAAATCACTAGAAACACTGAAAAGTATTTTTAACTCTATTTTTAGAGCACTTCTTAATTGTTCCCATGGAAAAAAAAGTCCTTTCAGTACAGATTCTGAGAAACTTCCAGCAGATTATTTCATTTCTGTTTCTCTTCTGAGACAAGATCTTTTTTTCTTTTTTTTTTTTTTTTTTTCTCTCCTCCCCCATCCCCGAAATGGTCAAAACCTCTGGTGTAATACCAATCAGTATACATCAGGAATTAAATTTTTCTGTTCAACCCTTATCAGACAAAACTTTGCAGCTTTGACTGTAGCAATGCCCTCATTGATTGATTTTAATGGTAAAAACAGTTGCACAATCTGAGAGAATTTCCCTTGTTTAACTGCCTCATTTGACACTATTAGCTGATACCGATTGCCCAGTCTTTTCCTTCCTTCTTTAGTTTTAGTTTCTCTCCATTTTTCAGGCTCACAGAAACTGAGGTTGTTTTGTACTTGCAACTTAGCTGCATTCTTCCAGATTCAGTTGTATGCTCTTTATTGGTGCAACTCGATAATGCAGCCCAGAGTATTCAAATCTAATTTTGCACTGCTCCAGTTCTGGGAACATGACTCAAAGGGCTGCCCAAGAGCTTTGCAGCACCTCAGAACCACTGTATCTCCACGCCTCAAAGCACCCAGGTCTGCACCCATGCCCTCCTAGTCAGGGAGGGCAGTGAAAGGCTAGCCAAAGCTGGTTTTACATCTTCATATCGAGAAACTTCAGAGAACTTTGAATCAAACCCTCAACTGAAAAATATTACTGATTATTCATTACCAACTTATAATCTTCCTTCATGTGCTCATTTTTTTAGATATTCTCTGGCAAAGATTCTATATCTCTGATCTGTTGATTCATAAAGTTCATTTTAGCCTTCACATTTCAAACCTGGTTCAGCTCTAGCAGAGATTTATCCAGGAACAAAATAGCACTCTTTCTAAAGAGGACCTAGAAAAGCTGCAAATGGATGACTAGCTTGTCTCAGCCCCGTGAACAGCCATTATCCTCATGAATAACAACATAGGACGGAAATCACTCTAGAAGTTTGGTTATAATCATCCAACTGTTCCATGATCTACCTTTAACAAGGTCAGAACTAGTTGCTGCAAATGCAAGGGGAATAACCCAGCAGTAGACAGATGGAAGCATGATCTACTCCTTATGAGAGGTTTCATTCCAGTCCATAAATGTTTGCAGAAACAATAAATAAGATGCCATTTATTACATGATGCAGCATTTTGTCAATGTAAAGCTTTTTTTTTTTTCTTTTTTCTGCTTCTTCTTAATTAGTACCTGGCCTTTACCATCAGCTGAAGAGAGATACAATAGCAAACACCAGATTATCTTCACCAGTATCTGATACAGCTAACTGTTTCATATCAGAATTGCCCAAGATGTTTTTCTCTGAAGGAAATGATAAATCACAGTCCTCATTTTTCAGTACACATTCCAAGGCAATGGTTTCCAAACTATTTTGGACCTTGCTCCACTGTCAATTCTAAGCATTACTTATACACCAATCACCATTACTGTCAAACATATAGCCAAACTTCTAGGAAAGCATAGCTGTGTGTGCCAGCTGTATGCCATGCCCTTGCAGGGCACCATTTGGGACACTCTTCTGCTAAGAAACAGGTTTATATGCACAAACCACAGTACAGTCAGAACCAAGTCTCCCCTCACCACGTACGAGGGAGATCTGGGACACAAGAAAATTTCTGTCTTCCTATAAGTCCTGGATAAAGACCAGGGATAAGTGACAGCCTAGTGTTCAGAAGAGCTCAATGATCCTATTTTTCTCTGCATGCTGAAAGATTAATGACAAAATGTCTTTGTTTCTACAGAGCACAATACAAAATATTGGAAAGCATCTGTTAGGAGTCCACCAAGAGAGCAATACAAGGGTTGAGGTGCCTGGAAGAGATATGAAGGAGTGTCACAGATGGGCAATTTAGATTGCTTAAAGAATCACCGTCAAAGGTATTAGCAAAAGTGGTTTTAATATGATGTTGTAAATGTGTGACTTAAAGTTCAGTGGCAAGGTTCACTATCACTGTACATCACAATCATTTGAACAATGTTTCAAAACTACCAAGACACAAATCAAAGTTACCATAATACAAGGTTATGCGTGATACTGGTCGCTTACCAAAGATCTACCATTGGTGAAAGATCTCCCTGCCTCAAGGAACAACCTTGAGAGGCGTCCCAGCTCAAGGGGAGATCACCGCCATGCAGCCACAGCCGCCTAGCAGGGAGAGTTCAAAGAAGGCTCACTTAGGCTGTCCTATTTATGGAATAAAGTGGTTGGCTCGTAGTCAAATTACATGCGATGGGAAAGGTATGCACAAGACCCCTTGTACCCACAACTTTCTTTGTTCCTTGATAAATGAAGAATAATAACAAACTAATAACAAATAATAATAAATTAATAATAAATAATAACAATAAACCCACTATTCATGTGTCAATCGCTTGATCAGTGTTCCAAGCTCATACGCATCAGTGTTCCCTGTGTCACTCTGCTCCTTTGTGGGTTTTCAAAGAACAGATCGAAAGTAGAGGAGTTCTTGGCCCGGCTATGGCTTATGCCTTTACCTCCTTTAGAGCTTGTACCAAACTACTGGTGGTCTGGTTAAGGGGTTGAGTGCATCCATCATACTCCATCCCGTGACTACAGTCAATTCACTTTATCAACCCAGAGTGGTAGTATGGTTACCTCTTGCCTCTGTGTCATAAATATGTGTCGTACTGCAGATCAGTGGTAAGAGTACAATTATTTGATAAGCTGTTTAGTTTAAGTGTCACAATGCTAGTTATATACCATTTTACATATAGAATCAATTGATTGTATACATTTTTACATGCTGGATTGACATAATTTGTTTCAGCTTTTGCCCAACTTTGATATACAGAATGATTATAAGCAATAAACATAATAAGGTCAAAAGTAACAAAACTACAACTGGATGCAGCAGCAAATTTAAAACTCCAGTTGCTGTTGGTGACCATCCAAAAAGAGTTTCCCACCAGCAACATTCTCCATCTTTCTTCACTCTTTCTAGGACACGGTGTATCCTCTATGCATCATGATGGATGGTAATCAGGGTTCTTTGTCCATCGTTCCAACTTTGTTTCAGCAATTGACTCAGGTCATCATGTTGCAGCAGTTTCCTTACGAATGTGAAATTCATTCCAATAGGGGCAGACAATAAATCTTGATACAAGGTATAGTTAGATTGCAGCAATTGGTGGATTGTGACAGGAGCCGAGTAGTTAAAAATTGCATCCCATAATTTTGGTAAAATTACAAATACAGATATTTGAGTGATTATCTCTACAGTAGTGTTGTCTATAAATATAGAATAAAAACGGGTCCTCATACAAACAGATCCATTTCCAATATATACTAGTATGGTTTCAGGGGGATCATCAGGATATATTTCAAAATGACAAATATTTTGTTCAGTGTCAAGACTGATCTTGGGCCTTAATGGTATTACTTTCACAAATAAATCCCTGTTGTTCCCATACAACACATGCATCAACATCAAGAGTTTGCCACTTGTTCCCATTTTGTTGGGCACATACTCTATGTTCTAACAGACAGAGGACAGTTCCATTGTGATTTAATCCCAGTGCAATCATTTGGTATATGGTATATACCAAAGCATTGCATATTTATCCTGAGTTCAGCTGGATAGGGTTAATTTTCACAAGAAGCCAGGAGGGAACACAGCCCAGATGGCTGACCCAAACTAGCCAAACAAATGGGATATTTGATACCATGTGACATCATGCTCGGTTTTTAAGTGGGGGAGCTGGTTGGGAGAGGGTAATCATTGCTCGGGAGCACGCTGGGCATCGGGCAGTGAGAAAATTGCACTGTGTATTCCCTTGCTTTGTATATTCTTTTTATCAGTGTTATTGTTCTCTTCCTTTACTGTTCTGTTAAGCTGTCCTTATCCCAACCCATGAGTTTTGCCTTTTTCTTCCGATTCTTCTCCCCTCCTCACCGGGGGGGGGGGGGGGGGGGAAGGAGTGAGTGAGTGACTGCGTGATTCTTTGTTGCTGGCTGGGGCTAAACCACGACAGTATTGTCAAAACAAAATCTGTGGCTTTACTGTCGGTGAGGTCATAAGTGAAATTAACTAGATGCTACCAAGACTGGAAATCCCTTTTGCACTGAGTCACATTATCCCAAATTACCTTTTGAGTTTCAGTGGACAAGGTGCCCTCATCACCTTCCCTTATAATTGCTGTTGCAGTAGATTGCACCCACAACTGAGAAACATGTATGGTGCAGAATGTACTATAGTTGCCACCTTAATTAGCATAAATGAAAGAAGTGAGTGTCTCCACCCTGTGGGTCAAGCTTGTTGATGTATGAACCGAATTAGGTTCATGCTGGTGATGATTACTCCTGCGAGAAGGATAAGCAATCCTCCGATGGTTAACCCAATCTCCAGGGAAGGTGTGCTGGTATCATTCCTGGAAAGAGAAAACAAAACAAGTCTCAGAGGGGTTTTTCCAGTTGGGTTACCCCTTAGTGGCTTAACTTGTTTAACTGCTCAGACTAAAGACAAAAGTCCCTTTTCCCACTCAGAATATCTCTGTTCTGTCTCTTTAAATGCAGTCGAGCTAAACATTAAAGGTCTTTTTGGCCTGCTTGGCCTGGTCTGGAATAGATTGCAATAAGTACCATGTTCTGCAAAACCCCATTCTGCCATAATAGGGTCACAGGGGTGTACTGGCCCCAGTGACTGATATGTCTTTAATTCCTGTATTACAGTTTTAATTGCCTCTTCATGTTCTGGCTTCCATTTCCACAGTTTTCCCCTATGTAAAAGTGAGTAGAGGGGGCAAACAATGACAGAAAATCCAGGTATGTGCTTCCTCCAGTACCCTAAAATACCCAAAAACATGTTTATATACCTTCCTCATTCCTCCCTGCATGCATGCAGAGGGGCTCATGCAGCGTGTGTACTTGTGTTACTGAGCAGGAAGGTCCTGAAGGTGCTGATGTCTCCTAGACATCGTCCCCATCACAGCAGTGTCCCTAACTAGTTCTGTGAGGCTGTCTCCCACTCCTGCACCCTCTCCCTTGCAAGGCTACCACATGCTTTGATAATTACTCTAGTGGGTATTAAAGTTAATCCTGTGCTGTATAGATCACTCACAAAACATAGTAACTGAACCCAAAATCCTTATGTAAGACAGTCATAAAATCCCCCTTGGAGGGGGAGGAGGTACTCTAGGTGTTGGAGCAGAGACTCCCCTGCAGCCTGTGGTGAAGATCATGGTGAGGCAGGCTGTCCCCCTACAGTCCATGGAGGTCTACAGTGGAGAAGATACACCCATATCTGCACAAATATGCAATAAAATACCTCTACTCTGTGTGTGTATTGGTGTTTTGCACACCGGGTAAAAGAACTCTCTTTTTTTTGGGACAACACCTGGGCTGCAGAGTGGGTATCTCAAAGCAGCACACCAAGCTTCCAACTTAAATTATTTATGCACAAAGCATTAACATATTCATCTTCCTAATACATATGCATTGTTATTCTATTAAATGATTAGTTAAAGTCTCTTCATCCAGCATGTAAATTAGTACACATGCTTAGTTGTTGTTCTTCAACTTCATCATTTGAGTCAGTGGTATAAATGGGGTAGGTGGTCCGTGAGTCGGTGGTTGCAATCTCCCTCTGCCAGAATTACCTTTCCCCTGGTTACTAGTTTCTTTTGGCAAGTCTAAGCATTTCTTCATGGTTTACTAGCTGAGCTAGTAATACATCAATTGAACTTCTGCTCTCAACAGCCATCTCCTGCTTCTCAGACCAAGGCACATTGTTTAGATAAGATTAACTCCTTGTCTGGCTTTAAAACCAGCAAGGTTAGGGCTTTACAATGGACATCTCTAGCAGCAGTGTCTCAGGACAACTTAGTTCGCATAACACATGAAGGAGCCCACGCTGGAGCAGGTGGATGCACCCAAAGGAGGCTGTGACCCCATGGGAAGCCCACGCTGGAGCAGTCTGTTCCTGAAGGACTGCACCCCGTGGAAAGGACCCACATTGGAGCAGTTCGTGGAGGACTGTCTCCCATGGGAGGGACCCCATTCTGGAGCAGGGGAAGAGTGTGAGGAGGAAGGAGCAGCAGAGACAATGTATGATGAACTGACCGCAACCCCCATTCCTCATCCCCCTGTGCCACTCAGGGGGAGGAGGAAGAGAAATTGGAAGTAAAGTTGAGCCTAGGAAGAAGGGAGGGGTGGGGGGAAGGCGTTTTAAGATTTGTTTTTATTTTCTCATTACCCTACCCTAACTTTTGATTGGCAATAAATGAAATTAAGTTTCCTCAAGTCGAGTCTGTTTTGCCTGTGACAGTAATTGCTGAGTGATGTCCTTGTCCTTATCTCAACCCATGAACCTTTTGCCATATTTTTTTCTCCCCCTGTTCAGTTGAGGAGGGGGAGCAACAGAGTGGCTTGGTGTGTACCTGGCATCCAGCCAAGGTCAACCCACCACATCAGTGAACTAATGGCAAACAGCATGTCCTCATAACACCTCCTTTGCATCATTATTTTCTGTTTTTTCCAACCTCTTTGTATCATACTGCATTGAATAATAAATTTGATACAGAAGCTGGACTCCAGCACTGGATAATAGTCAGCACCAAGTATCAATACCAAATATCACCATCTGCTGCCACCACAACTGTCTAGTGCTTGGCCAAAACTGGCTTAAAAGTGAAGAACAGTGTAGGGTTTCTGGAAAAACAGGGACATATTGTGAGCAACCCAGACACTCAATATGGACTCGATCGGTTTGTAGTAGTACAGGCTTTAAGCAGCACAGGCCTCAAGGCCTTTCTCAGGCCGGCTGTGGGAAAGCAAACCTTTCTCAGGCCGGTTGCGGGAAAACAGACCTTTCTCAGGCTGGCTGTGGGAAAGACAATCATTCTCAGGCCAGCTGCAGGTAAACAGTCGTTCTATGAATACTGACCAATCATAGTTTGAGTATTGCTTATGTAACCGGGATGTTTTATTGATAGATGTTTTTATGTATAGTGACCAATCATAGCTGAGTATTGTACCGAGTGTTTATGTACAGTGACTAATCATAACCGAGTGCTGTCTATGTAATCCAGATTCTCTGCTAATGAAGTTGACTATTATGGATCATATTGGTCGAGTCCTTGATGCCACCACAACAGAACAGTTATAACCCTGTAACAATGCTTGAAGGTAGTTTTATCCATTCTGAATCATTTGCAGGCATAAAATTATCTTTGTTGAAGATTTCCAAGTAGCTGACTCCACTATGCTGGATTCACTGTGTGATCTGAAAGCAGCAATCATGAATAACCCTTTCTGTATCCCTGGTTAGGTACAAGAACCTTCCCGTACTTTCAAACGGGAACTTCAACTCTTCAGAGACATTAAGCACTCCAAACACCAAAGTAGCACAAGATGTTAGGAGAATGTCAAGCCTATGTGTGCTATGAATTGGCTCAAAAAAAGGCCAAAGTCTTGATCATTATTCTTTGAGGCATTCTTTTTGCCCAAGTCCAGGACATAAAAAAGGCTATGAGCTAAGGGGGGGGACACAGACGGACGGACAATTTCCTCAAAGCCGAGGAGTATAACCCTGGGTACCTCAATCCTCATTACACACAAGACTCTTTCTCTGGTCTTATCTCCCCCTTAAACACACCAAAACATCCACAGTTTAAAAAAAAAATCCTTGCTAAAATAAGATATTCTACAGAAATTGTTTCTCTTCAAGCAAAGAATAAAGAAAGCATAACAGAATCTAAGAGTTCAGACACTTTTTGAGATTCATTGGGTACCACAAGATGGAACAGCGTTTGCCTTATAATAAGCTCTCCTAGAGCCACAGGAGGCAAAGGCCAATCCCAGACTGCGAGGAAGGCAAGGAGAGTTACTGGTAGTAACTGATGAAGCTGAAGGATGCAGTGGCTTTTGGGAGCAGACAGAGGAGGTGCATCGTACCACTGGCGCAGCCTGCCTTGAAGTGGGCTGAACTAACCTGACAAGCACCAGTACTCATATAGGAGCTAGTAAGGAATTACACTTATAATTTCCATCCTGGATTATATACAATGGCTCCCCATGTACACCTAGCCTTACCTAGCAAGGAAGAGATGTGTCATTCCAAGAGATTCACACAATATGCTCCCAGAGAGCTAGAGCTCTGTTCTTATTATCACAAAAAGGATGCAATTCTCAATTTCATATATGGCTTTAGGAATTAAGAGATGGGGTTTTTTTATTTTATTTCACTTGCAAAAAGGGGTTGGAACAGGGTTAGAATTTTCTATCAGCCTTTGTTTTTACCTAGTAGTCTTTTTAACCATGTTCCTTACAGCTGTTATTTCCACTAGTCTTAATTATTTCAATCAGGCTCATAATCCTAATCATTAGACTTGAAGTAGAGGTAATTCTCTGTGAGCTCTGAGTTACAGTGCCATTAAGACTAAATAGCTATTAATATTATTAATCTAAATGAGCCTTAAAAACCAGTCAAACTGAGGTTAAAACCACAGCAAATAGAGAAATTAGCAGGAATGCTGAAATTAAATGGTCATTTTTATCAGATTGTCAAACTGAGATGGCAGGGAATAAATCTTCATAAATCTTTGAACAGGAAGTTAAAAGAGGTAGCTATTTAGGTAGTTACAAATCATAAGGAAATTTTTGCCTGCAGCAGTAAAATCAAATTTCAGCTGGGTGTACATTTTAGTACTGGAACCAAATTACTGTTTATATCTAGATCACAATCTCAAGGCCAGCGAAGGCTTCCTCCCTACACTTGCATTGTATGGAGGCTAATCTGTTTCCTTCTACCTCCTCACAGAAATTATAGGCTTCAACAGGGCAATCTTTGATGGAAATGTCTAGCAGCTTGCTCTCCCAGATGTGTGCATGTATATATATATATAGCTGACAGCTTAACTTCTCTGGAATCTTTCAAAAATGAGACACAAAGATTGCAGTCTGAGTCTTAGGCTATAGAAATCTAAGAGATTAACCTTGGTCCCCAGCAAGGATTTTACAGCAATCCATAGGCACAGGGCAGCATTCAGCCAGTTAGCTTTATCAGGCTTCCTAAGACAATTTGCAGTCCCAAAAGATCAAGCCTTCACCTCACCCTTTGGCCCTCAGCTGGCCTCCCCATGGCATCTCTGCTGGAGCCTCCAGACAGTATGAAGCATGCCTTGGATTCGGACAAGAAGTGTACAATCCAGGCAGTTCAGTATATGCTGATAAGCCAGAAGTTTACTTAAAATAGTACCTGTGATTACAATAAATATAATGATAGCAATAAAAAAAGAACATGTGAGTCCATGTCTGAACCCTCCTCTCTTGAACAGGTGATCAGAGCATACCTTTGGTATTACCAACATCTGGTAGAGCTCCTAAAAAGCCATAAAGAACCAAAAAGACCTCTGAAAGTGAGCAGAGCTACAGCAGCAAGAATGTATTGGAACAAATCTGGGTCCTCGCAATCTGGCACTGCCCACCTTGGCCCTCCACCTCCCTAGCACAAGGCAAATGGGAAAAGACAATTGCTCCCATTCCCTGCTCCCAAGCTTCCGAGGATGGTTTTAAAGATAAGTTCTCATTCTCAGAGTTTTATTGTTTCTCTTCCATGGAAGAGATCTGGAAAACTAGCTGTATAATCATCAGGAGGCATTATATACAAAGGTGTACAAGTCATCTTCATATCCAACCTCACATTTCATTCTTTTTTCACTTCCTAACCTTCCTGAAAGACACATCCCAGAAAAAAGTTAATGCCCAGGAAGGAAAATGAGAAAGGAGGCAGAGGAGTTCTCGGCGATACCTTGGTGGAGCTGTATAGAATCGTAGAATGGCTTGGGTTGGAAGGGACCTTCAAAGATAATCTAGTCCAACCCCCCTTCCATGGGCAGGGATGTCTTCCACTAGATCAGGTCGCTCATAGCCCCATTCAACCTGACCTTGAACACTTCCAGAAATGGGGCATCTACCACCTCTCTGGGCAACCTGTTCCAGTATTTCACCACCCTCATCGTAAAAAATTTCTTCATTATATCCAATCTAAGTCTACCCTCTTTCAGCTTAAAACCATTATCCCTTGTCCTGTCACTACACGCCCTGGTAAAAAGTCTCTCTCTGTCTTTCTTAGAATCCCCCTGTGCTGGTAAAAGAGCCACTCCAGTTTTGCCTCTGTCTATATAGCCCTTAGGTTGTACTGAGGAAATTATTCCCCTCTTAGCTACACCTCATCTCCTGCATAGATATGACTACATATTTCCTGTCCCACTCATGCACCATCCCAAAAGCTATTTCAAGCTGTGATTCATATCCTTTCCCAGGGGCTCCTTTAAAAATTCCTGGTCATGCTTGGCACGGGAAGCCTTTCTGTCTTCAGACCATGAAAAAAGTTCTGCTACCCTGTGTTTTTTTAATGGTATCCCTGCCCAAGTATCAGAAACAATAGCAATTGTGGAAAAGGTTTTAAGGCTGAAAGTCATTCACTTCGTTAGTGCTGCTTCATAGGAAAAATAGTTTGGCAAAAATAAGCACCAAGTGGAAAGCAGATGCTAAAATTGGTTGATCAGTTCCTTAACCATCTATGGCTCTATTAAAAGGTGCGCACGGTCATCTGCCTTGTAATGCTGGTTTTCTATATCAGTCCCACGTAGCCAATTGCACCAGGATTTTCTATCACTTGTCAAATCAGAGAGGAAAAAAAAATCTATCATTCTCAAGGCAAAAAAGACAGTATCCCAGATTAGTCATATGGCAAACCCACTGGTGACTGAGACCGCTTTCTCCAGCTTGTTGAAGAGTTACAAGTTGTGAAGCTTCAAAAAGCTTTCCTCATTTTAAATTAATCCCCCTCCACACACACGTTTCAACATAACACTATGATTTTTAAGGGGATTTCTGAGTAGGTCTAGAATTTCATTACTGTATGCATATTATTTCAGAAAAGTGAAAACAGTCTTAAAAGGTAGTATAGCCTGCTAGTGTCCCTCTTCAACTCTTGCTTTGTGTACAGAGGGAAGTGATTCAGAAAAGAATCATTTTCTGTGGTAACTGGCACTGGAAAAGCATCAATGAAATTACTACCACATCAATCAATGCTGACTTACAACCTCCCCAAAGCAGATGCAGAGCACTCTGCTCTGGAGGAGTTCCTGGTTGTCCTGGGTTCGGCCAGGACAGGGTTAATTTTCACCAGAATCCAGGAAGGGGCACAGCCAGGCGGGCTGACCCCACCTGGCCAAACAGAGCAGGGTATTCCATACCATGTGCCGTCATGCTGGGTTCCGGTGGGGGGGGAGCTGGGCGGTGGGAACTCACTCATGGCTCAGGAGCACGCAGCGGCGGTGGGTCGTGGAGAGCAGCTCTGTTGTGCAGTCTGTTTTGTTTTGAGTATTCCCCTTATCTATATCGTTGTTGTTCCTGTTCCCTTTGTTTGCTGTTCTGGTAAACTGCCCTTATCCTGACCCACCAGTTTCTGCCTGTTTCTTTCCATTCTCCTCCACATCCCGGCGAGGGGAGGGGCGGCCAAGTGGCGCTTTTGTTGCCGGCTGCAGCCAAACCAGAACATTAAATTTGGCGCCCAAGCATGGGGCGGGGATAACGGCAGGGCTGAGCAGCAGGTGTTAAAACAATTTTCCTAGATTTTGTAAAATTTTGTTATACTCATTTATTGTGTTAGTTAAATAGTCGCTGGTAAAAAAATGTTTCTGACTTTGATCAGATGGTTGTGGTTTTTGAATCCATACTTGCTGTACGTGTTCCCTGTGGTGATGTTCATTACCTCGGGGAAAAGGATCAGGATGATGATATTGCTGTACTGTACAATGTCGACTTATGACATGATAACATAACTGTGCATGAAATTAGGCTTGTATTTGCATGCGGCACTGTGGTCATTTCCGTACCTTGGATCCTATGTCTTAGAATTTGTTAATAATCAAACCCAATCTGTGGGGAAAACCGAAGGGGATACCTTCCCCCACTCTGTCACACCCCCTCTCTCCCTCAGGCTAGTCCTAATGGCTTTTGAGGGCTTTTGAGAATTTCGAGTACCCGTGGGATGCTCAGGCCAGCACTCTCCTATTGGTATGCCTCCTGAATGGGTTTTGGGTCTTGTTTAGGGTTAAACAAGTAGTTAAGAACATCGTGCAGAGACCTGCCCCGGGGCTGGATAGCTGTGACTGGCTGGGTGTGTGGGACAGCATGAGCGGGTGTCTAGGGCAGTGGGCATCCCCGGTGTCTTTGAAACTCACCCCTGAAGAATCCGGACAAACTACTAAAATATCTGCAAAAAGTGTGCTGCCACCCTGGGAACTCCAGAGAGACACAAATCACCACAATGTGCTGGGGTCTGGCCCACGCCTACCGAGCCCTGTTCAACCTGATTCAGTGCTCTAAAGCAGAAAGGAGGGGAAGCAAAGCGGCAGGCACTGTGACTGGCGCTGCCCCCCCAGCCGGCCCTGCAGCCCCTCCAGCCCATCAGGCAGTCCCAGCCCCCCCAACCGGCACCACCACTGCCACTGCCACAGCCGCAGGGGCGGCCCCTGTTGCCCCGGTGGGCACGGCAGCTGCTGCAGCCCCAGCTCCAGCAGCAGGCATTGCGGCTGAGCCCAATGACCAACCTGTGCCAGTAGCAGTCGCCCCTGTAAAACTAAAGAAAGACGCAAAGAGAGCAGATCGCTCCGGGAGGGATGAAAATGAGCCAGGGTCATCGCAGGATATACAGAGATCATCACCCGGTCCCTGTCCCTGAGCGAGCTGCGAGACATGCGGAAAGATTTCAGCCGCCACCCAGGCGAGCACATTGTCACCTGGCTGCTGCAGTGCTGGGATAATGGGGCCAGCAGCTAGGAATTAGAGGACAAGGAAGCCAAGCAGCTGGGATCCCTGGCCAGGGATGGGGGCATTGACAAGGCCATTGGGAAAAAGGAACAAGTCCTCAGCCTCTGGAGGAGACTTCTGTCAGGTGTGAGGGAGAGGTATTCCCTTCAGTGAGGATTTTGTATGCTATCCAGGCAAGTGGACCAATATGGAAAGGGGTATTCAGTACTTGAAGGAATTAGCTGTGCGGGAGCTGGTTTACTATGAACCAGACAATGAGCAGGTACCCACAGACCCAGATGAAGTCCAATGCATGTGACCCATGTGGAGGAAGTTTGTGCGGAGCGCACCATCCTCATATGCCAACTCACTGGCAGTAGTAAACTGGAAAGGTGAGGAGGCACCAACAGTGGATGAGGTGCCTGTCAGACTCTGGCAATATGAGGAAAGTCTCTCTTCCTCCCTTGTCTCAGCTGTGGAGAAACTGGCCCGGGAGGTGCAGCAAATCAAAGAGAATAGGTCCTACTCCCCACCTGTATGGGCCAGCATCTCAGCTATTAGGGGCAGGTGTTCCTCTCCTCAGGAGAGAGAATACAGAGGCTATACACCACAAGGCACCTTGTGGTTTTACCTGCGTGACCACGGAGAGGACATGAGGAAGTGGGATGGAAAACCTACCTCAAGTCTAGAGGCACGAGTGCGTGAGTTGCGAGGTAAAACAATCACCAAAGGGGATTCTGTTAGGAAAAATGCCACTCCGGTTTCCAGCAGCCAGCACTCCAGACCAGGTAGACAGTTTGATCTAGATTCCGATCCTCTGGAAGGGACCTCCAAGTCATTTTTACAGCAGGTGAGCAGAAAATTCTCTGACCAGGATTAGAGGGGCCCTGCCTCCAGCCAGGTGGAGGAAAGGGACAACCGCATTTATAGGACTATGTGGATTCGATGGCCTGGCACGTCAGATCCACAAGAGTATAAAGCTGTAGTGGACACTGGTGCACAGTGTACTTTAATGCCATCAGATTTCAAAGGGTCAGAGTCCATTTGCATTTCGGGAGTGACAGGGGGGGTCGCAAGAGCTGAGTGTATTGGAGGCTGAAATGAGCCTCACTGGGAAGGAGTGGCAGAAGCACCCCATTGTAACAGGCCCTTAGGAGAGGGTACTTCAAGGACCCAAAGGGGTATCGGTGGGCTTTTGGCATAGCTGCTTTGGAGGCAGAAGAAATTAAACAGCTGTCCATTTTGCCTGGTCTCTCGGAGGATCCTTTCTTTTTTGGGTTTGCTGAGGGTTGCTGAGGGTTAAAGAACAACAGGTGCCAATTGTGACCACAACAGTGCACCGGCAACAATATCATACTAACCAAGACTCCCTTATCTCCATTCATCAGCTGATCTGCCAGCTGGAGAGTCAAGGAGTGATCAGCAAAACTCGCTCACCCTTTAATAGTCCCATATGGCCAGTGAGAAAATCTACTGGAGAGTGGAGACTGACAATAGACTACCATGGCCTGAATGAAGTCACACCACCGCTGAGTGCTGCCGTGCCAGACATGCTAGAACTTCACTATCAGCTGGAGTCAAAGGCAGCCAAGTGGTATGCCACCACTGACATTGGTAATGCATTCTTCTCCATCCCTTTGGCAGCAGAGTGCAGGCCACAGTTTGCTTTCACCTGGAGGGGCGTCCAGTACACCTGGAATCGACTGCCCCAGGGGTGGAAACACAGTCCCACCATTTGCCATGGACTAATCCAGACTGCACTGGAAAAGGGAGAAGCTCCAGAACATCTGCAGTACATCGATGACATCATTATATGGGGTGACACAGCGGAGGAGGTTTTTGAGAAAGGGGAGAAAATAGTTCAGATCCTTCTGAAAGCCGGTTTCGCCATTAAGCAAAGTCAAGGGACCTGCGCAAGAGATCCAGTTTTTGGGAATAAAATGGCAGGATGGGCGCCGTCAAATCCCAATGGATGTCATCAACAAAACAGCAGCTATGTCTCCACCAACCAGCCAAAAGGAAGCACAGGCCTTCCTAGGTGTTGTGGGTTTTTGGAGGATGCACATCCCAAATTACAGCCAGATTCTAAGCCCTCTGTACCACGTGACCTGGAAGAAGAATGATTTTGAATGGGGCCCTGAGCAACGACAGGCATTTGAACAAATTAAACGGGAGATAGTTCATGCCATAGCCCTTGGTCCAGTCTGGTCAGGGCAAGATGTTAAAACCGTGCTGTACACCGCAGCCAGGGAGAATGGCCCAACCTGGAGTCTCTGGCAGAAAGCACCAGGGGAGACTCGAGGTCGACCCCTGGGGTTCTGAAGCTGGGGATACAAAGGATCCGAGGCCCGCTATACTCCCACAGAAAAAGAGATTCTGGCAGCATATGAAGGTGTTTGAGCTGCTTCAGAAATGGTCAGCACTGAAGCACAGCTCCTCGTAGCACCACGATTGCCGGTCCTGGGCTGGATGTTCAAAGAGAGGGTCCCCTCTACGCATCATGCCACCGATGCTACATGGAGTAAGTGGGTCACACTGATCACACAGCGCGCCCGAATGGGAAACCCCAGTCACGCAGGAATTCTGGAGGCAATCATGGACTGGCCAGAAGGCAAAGATTTTGGAGCATCGCCAGAGGAGGAGGTGACATGTGCTTAAGAGGCCCCACTGTATAACCAGCTGCCAGAAGATAAGAAACAGTATGCCCTGTTCAAGGATGGGTCCTGTCGCATTGTGGGGAAGCAGCGGAGGTGGAAGGCTGCTGTATGGAGCCCTACACGACAAGTCGCAGAAACTGCCGAGGGAGAAGGTGAGTCCAGCCAGTTTGCAGAGGTGAAAGCCATCCAGCTGGCTTTAGACATTGCTGATCGAGAGAAGTGGCTAGTGCTCTATCTTTACACCTACTCCTGGATGGTGGCCAATGCCTTGTGGGGGTGGCTGCAGCAATGGAAGAAGAACAACTGGCAGCGCAGAGGCAAAACTATCTGGGCTGCCCCATTGTGGCAACATATTGCTGCCCGTCTGGAGCAGTTGGTTGTAAAAGTCCTTCACGTGGACGCCCATGTCCCTAAGAGTCAGGCCACTGAGGAACATCAAAACAACCACCAGGTGGATCAGGCTGCCAAGACTGAAGTGGCTCAGGTGGATCTGGACTAGCAACATAAGGGTGAACTCTTTATAGCTCAGTGGGCCCATGACACCTCGGGCCACCAAGGAAGAGACGCGACATACAGATGGGCTCGTTGCCGAGTTTCAGCATCCATGCAGGGACAGGAATGACTCTCACACATTGATACAATGCACAGCTGATTCCGGTTTATTGGTCTGCTTGCGTGGTTATATACATTTTTCATATCTGCACACGCGATCACACTTATTCGGATTGGCTACAGACACAAATCACGTGCTATTCACACACCCCATATTCCCTTATGATTGGTAACTATGCACTAATGCTAATAGCAACAGACCGCCTCCATGTCCTTGAACACATCTTGTTTTTGCTAACCCACATCATGTACACTATCAGAACTTTCTCAGTTGTTATTCTTAGCTGTCCTTTCCAGCGGCCTGTTCAGTTATGCTAACTGTTTTGCTTAAGCGGCCTAGTCATGCTAACTCTCAAGCTACATCGACCCAAACAGCTCATGACCGAGGGGTGGACTTGACCATGGACACTATTGCACAGGTTATCCATGAATGTGAAACATGCGCTGCAATCAAGCAAGCCAAGGGGGTAAAGCCTCAGTGGTATGGAGGACGATGGCTAAAATATAAATACGGGGAGGCTTGGCAGATTGACTATATCACACTGCCACAAACCCGCCAAGGCAAGCGCTATGTGCTCACAATGGTGGAGGCCACCACCGGATGGCTGGAAACCTCCCCTGTGCCCCATGCCACCGCCCGGAATACCATCCTGGGCCTGGAAAAACAAGTCCTGTGGCAACATGGCACTCCCGAAAGAATCGAGTCGGACAATGGGACTCACTTTCGCAACAGCCTCCTAGACACCTGGGCCAAAGAACACGGTATTGAGTGGGTGTATCACATCCCCTACCATGCACCAGCTTCTGGAAACATCAAACGGTACAATGGACTGCTGAAAACCACTTTGAGAGCAATGGGGGGTGGGACTTTCAAAAATTGGGATACTCATTTAGCAAAGGCCACCTGGTTGGTTAACACAAGAGGGTCCACCAACCGGGCTGGTCCTGCCCAGTCAAAACCTCAGCGCCCCGTAGAAGGGGATAAAGTCCCCGTAGTGCACATGCAGAACATGTTAGGGAAGACAGTTTGGGCTAGTCCTGCCTCGGGCAAAGGCAAGCCCGTCCACGGGATTGCTTTTGCTCAAGAACCTGGGTGTACATGGTGGGTAATGCGGAAGGATGGGGAAGTCCGATGTGTACCTCACGGGGATTTGACTTTGGGGGAGAATAGTCCATAAATAAATTGTATGAAGTTAGTTGTTAAATAACCCTGTCACTGTCTGTTATCACTGTTATAATTGTTATACGTTATACCAGTAGTATCATAGTAAGAATTGTCCAGATTAAAGAAGGATGGACTTTTTGATGAAATACAGAATCACAGAATCACAGAATGGTAGGGGTTGGAAGGGACCTCTGTGGGTCATCTAGTCCAACCCCCCTGCCGAAGCAGCGTCACCTACAGCAGGCTGCACAGGACCTTGTCCAGGCGGGTCTTGAATATCTCCAGAGAAGGAGACTCCACAACCTCCCTGGGCAGCCTGTTCCAGTGCTCCATCACCCTCAGAGGGAAGAAGTTCTTCCTCATGTTCAGACGGAACTTCCTGTGCTTCAGTTTGTGCCCATTGCCCCTTGTCCTGTCACTGGGCACTACTGAAAAGAGCTTGGCCCCATCCTCCTGACACCCATCCTTCAGATATTTGTAAGCATATATTAGGTCCGCACGCAGCCTTCTCTTCTTCAGGCTGAACAAGCCCAGCTCCCTCAGCTTCCCCTCGTAGGAGAGATGTTCCAGTCCCCTCACCATCCTTGTAGCCCTCCGCTGGACTCTCTCCAGCAGCTCTTCATCTTTCTTGAAGTGGGGAGCCCAGAACTGGACACAGTACTCCAGATGAGGCCTCACCAGGGCAGTGTAGAGGGGAAGGAGAACCTCCCTCGTCCTGCTGGCCACACTCCTCCTAATGCACCCCAGGATGCCATTGGCTTTCTTGGCAGCCAGGGCACACTGCTGGCTCATGGTTAACCTGTCATCCACCAGGACACCCAGGTCCCTCTCCACAGAGCTGCTCTCCAGCAGGTCCACCCCAAACCTGTACTGGTGCATGGGGTTGTTCCTCCCCAGGTGCAGGACCCTGCACTTGCCCTTGTTGAATGTCATCAGGTTCCTCTCTGCCCAACTCTCCAGCCTGTCCAGGTCCCTCTGAATGGCAGCACAGCCTTCTGGTGTATCTATCACACCTCCCAGTTTGGTGTCATCAGCAAACTTGCTGAGGGTACACTCTAAATCTTCATCCAGGTCGTTGATTAAGAAGTTGAACAAGGCTGGGCCCAGTACTGACCCCTGGGTGACACCACTCGTTACTGGCCTCCAACTAGACTCAGCGCCGCTGATGACAACCCTCTGAGTTCTGCCATTCAGCCAGTTCTCAGTCCACCTCACCGACCACTCATCCAGCCCACACTTCCTCAGCTTCCCTAGGAGGATGTTATGGAAGACTGTGTCGAAAGCCTTGCTGAAGTCTAGGTAGACAACATCCACGGCTCTCCCTTCATATACCCAGCCAGTCATGTCATTGTAGAAAGCTATCAGATTGGTCAGGCATGATTTCCCCTTGGTGAATCCATGCTGACTACTCCTGATAACCTTCTTTTCTTCCACTTGCTTGTTGATGACCTCCAGGATAAGCTGCTCCATCACCTTTCCCGGGATGGAGGTGAGGCTGACCGGCCTGTAGTTCCCTGGGTCCTCCTTCTTGCCCTTTTTGAAGACTGGAGTGACATTGGCCTTTCTCCAGTCCTCGGGCACCTCTCCTGTCCTCCAGGACCTCTCAAAGATGATGGAGAGTGGCTCAGCAATGATATCCACCAGCTCCCTCAGCACTCGTGGGTGCATTCCATCGGGGCCCATGGATTTGTGGGTGTCCAGATCGCTTAAGCGATCCCTCACACAGTCCTCCTTGACCAAGGGAAAGTCGTCCTCTCTGTAGGCTTCCTCTCTTACCTCCAGGGCCTGGGATTCCTGAGGGCCTGCCTTGGCACTGAAGACTGAAACAAAGAAGGCATTCAGTAGCTCTGCCTTCTCCACATCCTCCGTCACCAGGACACCCGCCTCATTCAGCAGCGGCCCCACATTGTCCCTAGCCTTCCTTTTACTACTGATGCTGTTGAAGAAGCCCTTCTTGTTGTCCTTGACATTCCTTGCCAGCTTCAGTTCCAGGTGGGCTTTGGCCTTCCTCGTCACATCCCTGCACGCTCTGACCACATTCCTGTACTCTTCCCAAGTGGCCTGCCCCTCTTTCCACATTCCATGGACCTTTCTCTTCCGCCTGATCTCCACTAGAAGCTCCTTGTTTAACCATGCAGGTCTCCTGCCTCCTTTGCTCGATTTCTTTCTCAGGGGGATGCACCGCTCCTGAGCATGGAGGAAGTGACGTTTAAAGAGTGACCAGCACTCTTGGACCCCCCTGCCTTCGAGAGCCCTGGGCCATGGGATTCCTCCCAGTAGCTCCTTGAAGAGGGCAAAGTCAGCCCTCCTGAGGTCCAAGGTTTTGATCCTGCTTATCACCCTGCTTCCTCCACGCAGGATCCTGAACTCCACCATTTCATGGTCACTGCAGCCGAGTCTACCTCCGACCTTCACATCCTCCACCAGTCCCTCCTTGTTTGTTAACACAAGGTCCAGCAGAGCGCCTTTCCTTGTTGGTTCCTCCACCACTTGCATCAGAAAGTTATCATCGATGCTCTGTAGGAACCTCCTGGATTGCGCCTGCCTAGCTGTGTGGTCTTCCCAGCTGATGTCAGGGTGGTTGAAGTCCCCCATGAGAACCAGGGCTTGTGATTGTGAGGCTGCTTGCAGCTGCCTGTAGAAGGCCTCATCAATTTCCTCCTCCTGGTCAGGTGGCCTGTAGTACACACCCACAGTAATGTCACCTGTATGAGCCTGTCCCTTAATTCTAACCCACAAGCTCTCAACTTGTTCCTCATTTGCCCCCAGGCCAAGCTCAATGCATTCCAGTTGCTCCCTCACATATAGAGCAACTCCACCACCTCTCCTTGTTGGCCTGTCTTTCCTAAAGAGTCTGTAGCCATCCATGACAGCATGCCAGTCATGCGAGCTGTCCTACCTCATTTCTGTGATGGCGACCAAGTCGTAGCCGTCCTGCTGTATAATGGCTTCCAGCTCCTCCTGTTTATTGCCCATGCTACGTGCATTGGTATAGACGCACTTGAGCTGGGCTGTCAATCTCACCCCTGACCCTGGCACACCAAGCCTGGGCTCATCCCTAGTGAGCTGGGCCACGTCCCCTTCCCCCTTTGAATTTAGTTTAAAGCCCTCTCAATGAGCCCCGTCAGCTCGTGGCCAAGAATCCTTTTTCCCCTTTGAGATAGCTGCGATGCACCTGTTGCCAGCAGGCCTGGTGCTGTGTACACCTCCCCAGCGTACCCCAAACCTAGTAGAGCACAGTAATGATGGGACTGGACCTGGTTTTCAACAACTGGCACCCAGCAACTTCATCAAGATCAACATCTCCAGCAGACTGTGGGCACGCACCAGATACATCAGCCGTGAGCTCCGGATGCAGCATGTGTTCGCCCATCACCACACATCACCTCTCCTGCCATGGAAGACCATTACGACAGATGGAGCCCAAAGTCATGGATTAAATGAACTCAACGGACACTTTAGAGTGATGATCCTTAGACTAAGGGAATGATATCTGGAGGCAGGAGAAGTGGTGGTGATCAGCTGGACAATGGGGGACCTGGGCATGACATAGATGGTATGGAATAAGGGGTGGATAATGTCCTGGGTTCGGCCAGGACAGGGTTAATTTTCACCAGAATCCAGGAAGGGGCACAGCCAGGTGGGCTGACCCCACCTGGCCAAACAGAGCCCGGTATTCCATACCATGTGCCATCATGCTGGGTTCCGGTGGGGGCGGAGCTGGGTGGTGGGAACTCACTCACGGCTCGGGAGCATGCAGCAGCGGTGGGTCGTGGAGAGCAGCTCTGTTGTGCAGTCTGTTTTGTTTTGAGTATTCCCCTTATCTGTATCGTTGTTGTTCCTGTTCCCTTTGTTTGCTGTTCTGTTAAACTGCCCTTATCCCGACCCACCAGTTTCTGCCTGTTTCTTTCCATTCTCCTCCGCACCCCGGCTGGGGGAGGGGCGGCCGCATGGCACTTTTGTTGCCGGCCGCAGCCAAACCAGAACAGTAATTCATACCAAAGCCTTCACTACTGTTCTCATGGCATAAGAGTCTTAAATTCACTGTAATTGTAATTTAGATCCATTGCAAGTTTTATTTGTATTTTCAGTCAGGCTTATTGTCAAGGAAGGTTTGCCACCACATAGCTCACTCTACCGTCTCTGGCTTGCAATCACACTCAGCCACTGCAGGTAAGCAGTTAAGCATGTGCAAAGCTTAGCCATATTCAATGGGCCAAAAATAACATTTATTATAAAAGGCTGTGTTTTGCTCCCTTCCCATAGTATTTACCAGATTTGCACTTCTTTATAAAGAAAATCTCATCTCCATTTTTATGAGAAATTGGCATTGAGAAATTCCTACCTAACCTACCAGATTTCCATATTCTGATCAAACACTGCAGGAGAGCGTGATAACTTTTTCTATAGGTGTATATACTCAGATGCAATAATATACCTAGTTAAGGCAGACAGCATTTTTCCTGTTGTTCAAAGCTATGATTCTATTTTCTGCCTGTTCCAGTATTACATAGCTGCTGCCTTTCCTCCACAAACATTAAGTTCATCTTGAGGGTAGGCTCAAGTGGTTGACCTACAACAAAGTAAACACATGCAGCTCATTCACATGAGCTCAACACATGCTTGTGTGAGGTTGCTTGACAGCCTGGGGTCTGCAAAAGCAAATGTGTAGCTGCAGCAGTACAGGCTACTCCAGAGGGGAACAGTTTACACAAAGGCAAATCAGAGTTTAGATGAATATCCTCTGGTATGGAGATGTTGCAACCTCGGGCAAGATCACTCACCTTGCAGAGCTTCATTTCACAGCCTCCAGGGTGGTGAAAACCACACTGCTCACCAGAGCACTTCCCTCTGCCCATCACTGGTCTGCCCAGACACTGCCCTCTATTTCAGAACTGTCCTGGGCCATTTTCTGCTCTAGCCAGGCTCTCAGCAGCACCAAGGTTGGGCACATCAAAGAAAAGTTTGAGTGGCTGATCAAAGCATCACCCCCCTCTTCCCACAGTGATGGGAAGCACATCTGCCAGGGGTCCAGTAGGAAGCATTCAAGCACAGTTTAATCTTTTCCTCCAAATATATTGCCTCAGGAGCAAACACACCCACAAATATCAGAAACTATAGTAGAAAGGATCTATAAGCCCAAGTAACATTTCTGTAACTAGGCTGGACATCCTCGGCCCTGTGCAGTTTGGTCCTGTGTTCCAGTCCCACCCCACACCCATTCCAGCTGCACTGCCCATATGTCTCTTCACCCCTTCCATACCACACATGCACTCTCAGCAGTCTCTTTTCGCCCCTTCCAGCCAAGCCACTCCCAGTCAGCCTTTCCCCACCATAAGGGGACTGAAGCAGAACAAACATTGTATTTGCAGCCATGATGCAGTTCTCTCCGCCTGCACGTCCTCTTATCCCTTTTCTCTCTACCTGTGTCCATTCATAGCATTTGGACCATGTAACAAAACTCGGCAGTTAGCTCTTTCATATTTTTTGGTGCTTTTAACTCATAAAAGTGAAAAAAAAAAATCTCTTAAGAGACAAATTTTCAGGCAGCAACTCCCTCTGTCACGGGGAGCAAACCAAGCACACAAGTCACTGTGTGCACAGGTAGCATGATGTTGTCGTGGTTTGGCCCCAGGCGGCAACAAAGGACCACCTGGTCGCTCTATCACACCCACACCACCCCCCACCAGGGTGGGGAGGAGAATGTGAAAAGGCAAAACTGGACGTTCGAGGGTCGGGATAAGGGCAATTTAACAGAGTAGCAAAGGAAGAGAACAGTAATAACAACAATACTGATAAGGAGAATATACAAAAACAACTCCCCAGCAACAATTAACTGAGCATGACATCACATGGTATCAAATACCGCGTTTGTTCGGCCAGTTTGGGTCAGCTGGTCCAGCTGTGTCCCCTCCTGACTTCTTGTGGAAATTAACCCTATCCTGGCCAAACCCAGGACAGGTGTCTAAGCATCCCAGCCTTTGGCTGCAGATAAGGATTTACTCCAAGATAGTTGCAAATTAAGGTGCAAATTACTTACTGCATAACTAACTTCAAATTTCTGTATGCCAGAAAGGCCACACCTGATCAAGTCAGGCTAAAGGTTTAGTCCCAATAATTCAACAGCTGCATATACTGAGTGATGACTGGACCTTTGGTAAACTTGGAAGAGGAAAAGGTTAGTCATTTATATGAAATAATTATTCGCTGCATGCAAAAAACAGCTCTTTTCAGCATCTAGTGTCATTAATACATGTCGTTGGTTGTCTGCAGAAGGGTTCTTTCAAGTATATAGAGTTGATTAAAATGCAGATGCGAACACTTCTCATATCTAAACAGAGCTTCTTTTTATTTTTCATTTCTCCTTCCCTTTTGCTCATTTTCACCACAATGTAAAGTGATTGATTACAATATTATGATTGTTGGTGGTGTAATATTTCAAACCCACCAGAAGTTAAGATTTCTTCTCATAAAATAATCTTAGTAATGTATTTTTAAAACAGAGTTTTTCTGGCAGAAAAACTTGATGTGAAACAATGGCTAAACACCACAGCCAATATCAAGAACTCCAGCTTCTCCAGCATGCTTTCCAGGGCCAGCATTCAAGGTCCAACTGGTAACTTCTAAAAGCTAATATATTATGCTAAATACATACAAGTAGACAACATCCTAACAGCAGCTAGATTGTCTAGTTCATCTTTTTCCTCTCTCTTCATATCCCTAGCATAAAAGAAGCCTGGCCCATGACAAGATCACCTGTGCGTATCCTGCACAGGGAAAGAGAGACTATCCTGCCTCCCACAGCAGTGGGGCATGGCAGCCTCTCTCATGCCCTTCGGGTGGTGTTTATTCCTGCTGTCAACAGCAGCAGCAGCATGCTGACAGTGTTACTAAAACTGTTTTGATCTCATTGCAGGATGAATAAACAAACTCACTGGACTGGGACCAGCCCTATACCTCTCCTCTTAAAGTCCATCCTGCATCTCCCACTGCATTAGCCAGGCTCCCATCTGCACTTCTGTGTATTTTTGGGTTGGGGAGGCACATGCATGTACACATGTGTGTCATTCTGGCACTTAAATATAGAACATTCAGCAATTCATGTTGTCACTGGAAATGTAACTGTTGAATTTCTAGTAGTTTGGACTCAATTGAGAGCTAAAGGTCAGTTTGCATCAGGTTTTGTGTATAACGAGTAAAACTTAAGTGCTCAGAAATATGTCTTGTCCCAATGATTGTCCTTAGTCAACTAGGCTTATTTCAGAGTAGCAATGCTTTAAAAACCCATAAACATAATAGTTACTGTGCTATAATCAAGGAAACCAAAATCCAAGTGCTATCCTGAGGAGTTTCCAGGATTTTATCACCCACACAAGAGAAATCAAACATTCTTTCAAAGGAATTGCCCTTAAAAATAGAAAAGCTATTTTAATCAAGCTGCTGGACTGCTTTATCTTGTCATGTGTGCCCAGCAATGGAATACTTTTTTCATTTAATAGATATGTTTCTTAAAATATCCTGATCATAAGTGACCTTTGGTTTTTAAGCAGAGCACAATGGAACAGTTCAGTCCTGCTCCTCTTCAGGTCAGTGGGAAACCTGCCACTGCTTCCAGCACAGGGCCCTAC
This sequence comes from Opisthocomus hoazin, assembly GCF_030867145.1. NCBI lineage: Eukaryota > Metazoa > Chordata > Aves > Opisthocomiformes > Opisthocomidae > Opisthocomus > Opisthocomus hoazin. The sequence goes on from NC_134453.1 coordinate 26,784,364, forward strand.
CCTGCAAAGCCATTTCACACACACACCCTCAAAGTTCATGGGCAAGAGGGGCTCTCAGCCCCTCTGAGGATCACGGCCAAGAGACGCTTTCCAAATGAACCACTGCTCAGCATGCGGTGGCCAGCTGACAGATGAGTGCGCTGTGGGAAAGAAGCTTTCAGTTTTGATTTAAAGAATCAAAGGGTAGCAGTAACTCTGACATCCTTGGGCAGGGACTTTCATGGATGAAGTAGCAGCTTCCCAGTGTGCATAAGCTTACGAAATGGTGAGACAAGCAGGCTTCTATCTGCATGGCCCTTTAGAGGGTGGAAGGTGTGATCAGAACATACAGAGAGAGAAAGAGCTCAGGTTCAAACTCTGAATGGCTTCAGAGTCAGTGGAAAGCAAATTACCTCAAAGGAAATACTGAACATAAGCAAAGAAGTAGGATAATATTCACTAGCAGCTGGCAGAGCCCTGGAAGCATGTGCAAAACAAATTACGGCAATTTTTTGTGTGCAGGAAACCATCATGAGAGGCATCACAGATAAAAGTGGTTAGAAACAGTTTGTTGTCAGAGAAAGGTGCACTGGCAAAATAAACAGTTTTTCATTAACTCATGTCAGTCTCAAGAAAATCCCCATTAAAAAGTCTAAACATACTTTTTGTCATCAGCTAGGAGAACCTTTTTATTTTGCTTTGAATTTTATTTTAGTTATTTTAACATTTATGTTTTATCATGATGCTTTTGTACATAAACTACTACTTAAATCTCCTAATGCAACAGCTAGGAGATGCAATGCTTATTTAACTTTTTAAAATTATCAGATATGGAATATAATTTAAAGACACCTTTTTATCCTAAACAAAGAACTTACTATTATATTTTAAGGAAGAAGCTTTGGCCGGCTCAATTTATTACAACATATCCAGACAAGATAAATACACAGTTAAGTATTTCAAATGGGAATGATGCAGGTCCAGGAGACAGAGTACTGTTATTTCTGAAAAGGTTAAATCAGAGTTCATGCCAGGAAAAACCAATTAATGAAACATTAAATCTTCTTCCTACAACTATGCTTCTATGATAAAGGTGTTTAAGAAACATCACCAAACAGGACCGGGGAAAAAAGGAGCATGGATCCCCAGACAATTGCTGGAGATGTAACCAAGGGTAAGTTTCTAGATTATCTAGTCCCTGACACAGTGCAGAGAAAGAACAAGAATTTTAAAACAAAGCAATGACACAAAGGCTTATAAATAATATCTAACACCACATCAAAACACAAAATTTTCCTGGGTGAAGTATGTACAGATCTAAGAGCAGAAGGCAAGAAGATAACACAATAGGCTGAGGAGTGACCCCAAAGGAGACCTTGAAAACCACCTGGGGGGATGAAGGGGCTCAAGTAAGCAAGGACCACCAGCCAAGAGACTGCAAGCCTCTGGGGAGCCCCACAGGCAGGGCAGCAAACAAACCACATTCCCAACACACAGGAAGCTCTAGACCACAGGGAAATAAATACAACACTCACAGCAAATAGCAACTAGCTTCTCTGAAAGTTGTCCCAGGCTCCTTAGGCTATCAGTCTAAAACCAGCCCTCAGACTCTCCAATTTTCCGTATCTCAGAAGCTTTATTACAGAGTTATTCCTCATGCAGAAGTTTGGGTTTAGGTCTCTTCCCAAATAAAACCCAGAATACAACTACTTACCATAAGATATAGTATTATCAATAATAACCACAGATGACAGCAAAAATTAGCGTATTAACCAACATTTCAGATCATCTCCAAAAACTAATCAACCATTTCAGACAGATCATTATCTTTACAGTCATTCTCTCTCTTCACAGGTTAGCAGCAACAAGAAAACACTTGTATAGATTGTATTGAAGTTTACTAAAATTGCTTATGCTAATTTAAGTCTTGCAGGAAAACTGATATAGCTGTGATGAAGCCGAGGGGGCGGGCTACTCCCATGTGTTTCCCATTTCCTAGTCAGCATAAGCTGTAGCAGATACAAAGAGAGCAGGTAGAGGAATTGCACAGAGCTTGTTTCAGCTTTGATGGTTGTACAGCCAGTTATTGGGACTGCAGCTGTTGAAAGCTGAAGGCACTTCTCTTCCCATTACCTGTCAGACAGGTGCTGACACCTCAGGGAATCTTACCTGAGAGATTGCACACTCATAACACCAGTATTAGCATTTGTCTTCTAAGGCATCATCAGCTTAGCAAGAATTAAACCTGGTGATTCTTAAATATTTCCTGCTGTGCACAGTGCCCATGCCCTTGCATTTTCCTGTGCACCTGTGCTGCATTTCCCCTGGTGCCAGGGAACATCTATCACAGAATCACAGAATGTTAGGGGTTGGAAGGGAACTCTGTGGGTTATCTAGTTCAACCCCCCTGCCAAAGCAGGGTCACCTACAGCAGGCTGCACAGGACCTTGTCCAGGTGGGTTTTGAATATCTCCAGAGAAGGAGACTCCACAACCTCTCTGGGCAACCTGTTCCAGTGCTCTGTCAACCTTAGAGTGAAGTTCTTCCTCGTGTTCAGACAGAACTTCCTGTGCTTCAGTTTGTATCTATCTGTCTTTCTCCTTAGGCTACATCTTCTGTGAGAAGCTGCCTGCAAACTTTCTGCCAAGGAAATCTGGCAGAATCGAGGCCAGAAGCAGCACAATAACGTCCCCTCTGGGGGACTCTGGTGCTCTGGGAAATTGTGGAGGAAAGAATATCTATGTGTTGCATATACACACAGCAAGGGCTAGACAAGAGGAGCACTTGTCCCAGGGCACTGCTCAGGGAAATTGGAGGGGAAAAATCAGGCCAGAAATATCTCAGAAATTATGTGGGGTGGGCTGTGAGCAAGCCATCCCAGCAGCAGTGGCAACAAGGGCTTTCAGGACCACAGGGCACTGCATGTCAAGCATGTGTTTTAATACAGGTGCAAGCATTTATATCAGCCAGCCCAGCACACAGACCAAGTGCTCTATATGAAAAACACACCACCAAGTGCTCCTGACAACACACATCCAAGCATCAAAAGAAAGGTCCTCTCTCTCCTCTACTCACACCCTATAAGTCTGTCCTCATCTGAGCTCATTTTGCAGAGATGCCTCTTTTATGAGATTGATCATCTCTGGTTTCCCCTAACACCAATGAAGAGACAGAGAGCTGCTGCTCAGCTCTTAGGTGTGCTGAATTGCCCTCTGCAGAGGCTGTACCATCTGTGAACTACTGAAAAATCCTGTGGCAAATTGGCTTTTCATGTGGGCACCTGAGCTGCCTTGCCCAAAGTTAAGTGGAGAGGGGCTAACCCACAGCACTTCTCTCTCAACCTGTTTCAATAGGTTTTTCCCAAAATAAGGCAAGGTCAAAAGGGCAGAAGATGGTCCAAGAGCATCAGTGGCAAGGGTCTGTGTTTATCTACTCTACTTCCATTCCCCTGCTCCCTCCTCCCACCAAGAAAACCACAGAAAACCTCATTAAAAACCATAGCCACCTTGGTACATAGTGAGGAATGTGATAAAAACTGTTGGAATTCCCATAAAGAGAACAGAAATTAAATGACATGTTCAGAGGATTTCGTACAAAACAGTTTTGTTGGTTTGGGGCTTGGCTTTGTTTGGGGCTTGGTTTTTGTGGGTTTTTTTGTTTTGAGGGGTTTAGGTTTTTTTAAATTATTGCTTCCTCTTATACTGCTAGCAGAGAGGTAAGTGCTGGAGCCAAGAGGATCAGTACCTGCCACCTGTGCTCCTATGAGCCAAGCTGTGGGTATCCCTAGCTGTACACCCACTGGCTGCCATGGCTGGGGGGCAGGCAGCACCCAGACACAAGCCCTTTGAAACCCTAATCAGAGCTTTAAAGATACATCATCAAAGACTAAAGACTGGGTGACAGAGGATGAAATAGCATGTTTTAAGCACAGAGGAGAATCTATAAAAGGAGAGGTGAAAACCAATGCAAGGGTCACTAAGAGCAGGTGGAAGGTGCTGCTTGCAGCAGCTGGAGAGAGCAAAGCTGGGAGAGTTGCAGTACGGAAAGACAAGAGCTGCTGTGACCATCCTGGGGCTACACAAACAGTCAGACAAGTACGAAGGAGTATCAAAGGAGCCAAACATCGCTGAAATTTTGACTGAGACCTGGGCTAGAACTGGGCTCAGGTCCTAAGTTGTCAGAAATCAAGAACTCCTTGATTTCAGGAACAAGTATTTTCATATCTTGGGAATGTAGCTGAATTAAGGAATCTGTTAAAGTTTTGGGGTAACTGACTTCACATTAAAAGCTACCTTGACTGAAGCCTCCCTGGATTTTTCACCATGCATTGTACTGTTCTGATATCTGACCCCTATTCCTATAGCAAAGGACAGTGGGATTTTTCTGAACAGATGTCATGGTTTAACCCCAGACAGCAACTAAGCACCACACAGCTACTTGTTCACACACACACCCCACCACTCCCCACCCCCCCCGTGGGATGAGGGAGAGAATCAGAAGAGTAAAAGTAAGAAAACTCCTGGGTTGAGACAAAGACAGTTTAATATGTAAAGTAAAAACTGTACACACAAGCAAAGCAAAACAAGGAATTCATTCACTACTTCCCATTGGCAGGCAGGCGTTCAGCCATTTCCAGGAAAGCAGGGCTCAGTCATGCGTAATGGTTACTTGGGAAGACAAAACACCATAACTCTGAACACCCACCCCCCCTTCCTTCTTCTCCTAGCTTTATATTGCTGAGCATGATGTCATATGGTATGGAATATCCCTTTGGTCAGTTAGGGTCAGCTGTCCCAGCTGTGTCCCCTCCCAACTTCTTGTGTACCCCCAGCCTACTCACTGGCAGGGCAGTATGAGGAGCAGAAAAGGCCTTGACTCTGTGTAAGCACTGCTCAGCAGTAACTAAAAGATCTCTATACACTGTTTTCAGCACAGATGCAAAACATACTCCCATACAAGCTACTACGAAGAAATTTAAATCTATCCCAGTCAAAACCAGCACATTCTCCACCCCTTATTCCATGCTATTTATGTAATGCTTAGGTCCCACACTATCCAATACGTCCTCTTTAACCACCACTCCCCTTTCCCATGCTTTGGTATAATACACAGATATCATTCCCTTAGTCTATGGACCACCCCTGTAAAATGTCCACAAAATGTCCATTGAGTTCATTTAGTCCGTGACTGGGCTCCATCTGTTGCAGTGGTCACTCAGGACAGGAGAGATGGTGTGTTGCACGAAGTTACTGGGCACCAAAGCCAGCTCAGGTCAGGACACTGCTGCAATTGCACTGCTTCTTGTAAGGCTTGTCCTCCATTGGTTCAGGTAGTTTCTGCTACAGCAATTCCTACAACATGCAACTCAAAACATGGGTTACAAGAAGTTAAAGGTATTTTCATTACAATCTCCACCCCTGGTCCCTTTGGATCAGACCATAAGGTTTAACATTGCAGTGAACTCCTCCCCTTGCCCCTGCTCTGCCTTGGACTTATCCACAGACTGCAGTCTCTTAGGGGTGTACCTGCTCTAAGTGCAGCCTTATCCATGAGCCACAGTTTCTTCAGGGGTATACCTGCTGCAGCATAGACTTATCCACAGCCACAGTCACTTTGAGGTGCACCTATTCCAGCATGGCCTTATTCATAGGTCACAATGCCTTCCGAAATATGTTCTGCTCCAAACATGGTCTTACCTATGGCTGCAGTCCCTCTAGGGAAGTACCTGCTCTGTCATGGGCTTATCCATGACCACATGCTTTGAGGTGCTCCAGCATGACCTCACATACAGCCACTGATGCTTCAAGTTTTACCTGCTGCAGCATGGACTTATCCACAGCCACAGATGCTTTGGGGCGTCCTGCTCCTGTGTGGACTTATCCACAGGACACAGTCCCTTCAACTCAAGTTCACACTGGAGTTCCAGCCCATCCAGTACAACACAGAAACAGCAGTGATGCCCTGGCCATCTCACAGCCCAGGTACATGGCCATTGCTGTTATCAAAATGTTCCCAGGCATAGCAGAGTAAAATAATAAGCAGTGCAGCAAGCAGCAAAAGCAAAAAGCAGCCACTAGTGAGCACTAGACTCTAATATACAGTAAGGCAAGCAAGCCCCACGGCAAGCACAGGAGCCTGCCAATTAATAACTAAACAGCTATAAATTCAATCTAGCACATTCCAATCAAACCTGTCATTATCTCAAACCCTTCCACCCCCACATTAGGTGCCAAAAAGGACTGTCATGGTTTAACCATAGCTGGCAACTAAACACCACACAGCTGCTCACTCACTGCCCTCACAGCAGTGCCGAGTTTCAGCATCCATGCAGGGACAGGAATGACTCTCACACATTGATGCAATGCACAGTCAATTCCCCTTTATTGGTCTGCTTGCGTGGTTATATACATTTTTCATATCTGCACACACGATCACGCTTATTCGGTTAGGCTACAGACATAAATCACGCGCTGTTCACGCACCCCATATTCCCTTATGATTGGTAACTATGCACTAACGCCAATAGCAACAGACCGCCTCCATGTCCTTGAACACATCTTGTTTTGTTAACCCACATCATGTTTATTCTTAGCTGTCCTTTCCAGCGGCCTATGCTAACTGTTTCGCTTAAGCAGCCTAGTCATGCTAAGTCTCAAACTACATCGACCCCAACACAGCAGGATGAGGGACAGAATCAGAAGAGTAAAAGAATCAGAAGAGTAAAAGTGAGAAGACTCATGGGTTGAAACAGAGACAGTTTAATAGCTAAAGCAAAAGCCACATACACAAGCAAAGCAAAACAAGGAATTCATTCACTACTTCCCATCACCACGCAGGTGTTCAGCCATCTCCAGGAAAGCAGGGCTCCATCATGCATAACAGTTACTTGGTAAGACAAAACACCACAACTCTGAACATCCCACCTTCTTTCTTCTTCCCCCAGGCTTTTTATTGCTGAGCATGATGTCACATAGTATGGAATATCCCTTTGGTCAAGTTGGGGTCAGCTGTCCCAGCTATGTCCCCTCCCAACTTCTTGCGCACCCCCAGCCTACTTGTTGGCAGGGGAATGTGAGAAGCAGGGAGGCCTTGACCCTGTGTAACCACTGCTCAGCAATAACTAAAATATCTTTATATTATAAACACTGTTTTCAGCACAAATGCAAAACATAGTCCCATAAAAGCTACTAAGAAGAAAATTAACTCTATCCCAGTCAAAACCAGCACAACAGACAAAGGAAGGGTATTACAATATAGGTTAATCTCCCCTCTAAAAATGCAAGTTTGGCTTCAAACATGCCAAGGAAGAAATAATTGATTCCTTGAACTGACAGCCTTTAACAGCTCCCACCATGATATCACATACTCTTCCTGAGGATACTTGCCAGTTCTTCCCTAGCTCCTTTCAAAGTGTCACAGAAGAAAAACACAAAGTGAAACATGAAGGAAGGCTGTGGGGAAACTCCCCTTTTCCTATTTCCCGAAAAGTCAATTCCTTGGGATCTTATGTAATAATGATATAATCTTAACTCCTGCACAGGAGTGAATTTCTTCTTTCAAAAATGAATAACATCTTCTCATTTCTATCCCCCCAACAAAACCAGAAGTTCTCAAAAAGCCGATTCAGTGGTACAGAGAGTACAGGTGAGATATTTTACGGAAAGAGTTATGTTGGGAAAGGATCTGAAAAGAGAAGGAGTAGGAATGAGGAAGGTGATTTGACCCAAGGCAACACTAATTCTCCACAGGAAATAGCTTTTGCACAAGCCTGTTGAAACTATCCCTCATCCGACAGCACCACACTGACTCTGGAAGCAGCCAATCTCTCAGGAAATCAGCACACTGAAGCCAATGGAAATACCACTGAGTAAGAACAACAGAGAGAGTTCCCAATATTGATTTTGTGTTGTCTTTCATGGACCTAAGACAGCAGATACTGATTCGAATACCCAGTGATACCTTAACAGTACAATGTATACTGTTAAGAAGGTATCCTTTGTTACAGCACCGGGCACATGGGGGATCTCTCCTCCAAACGTGCGCGCCAAACACCCTTTTCATTCCAGGTTAAATACAATCACAATATACATATTCATTATATTTCTGAGTAATGCTAACCATATACATGTTTTTTCCCAGAATTCATTAGCATATGTTAATATATTTCACCCATGTCTGTTGGCACCTTCAGGTGGTCATCAGGGGTCTTCAGATGAAGGCTTGCACTCTTCATCAGAGTATCCGCTGATTGACCTTTGTTTCTGCACAAACTCAGTTCCAAGATCACGTATACCGTGTCCTTCCAGGTTGTTTTGCTCTGGTCTTGTTGTCCTCTTGGTGCCTCTTTATCTCTGTAGTTTGGTGCATCTGCTCTCCCAAGGCCAAGCTGTCTGGAGTAGAATTATTTGGGAGTCTCTTATCTTACAGCTATCCCAATTATCCACTGAGAACCAAGACTTGCTTTGGTTTTAATTAATCTGTTGTGCAATGATTCTGATGACGTAAAGGGATATATCTACATGCACTACATCTACTACATTCGCTACATTCACAGCTATCAATCCCTATTTTTCTTTTAATGACTGTAGCTTACATATATTTGAAACAGAGATTAGCACAACAGTTATAGCATTAGAGTATTATGTATGCAAGAATACAAACTGTAATAATAAAAACTACTAACAACTAGAAAATATCATTAAAGCTACTGTGTTAGTTTCACATTTCTTATGATCCCTTCTATCAATACCTGTAAATGTTTGTAGCAAGTTTACCAACAGTTATTTCTAAAGCTTTGTAACATCACACCATCCCAAGATAAACAATATGAATTTTTAAAGAAGCTGTGTTACAAATTACAACATTTCTGATGTTTCTTTCCAGCCTAAAAACAACTGATCATCTCTTCTGTGAAATTGGGATTCTTTCACACCTTCCCTCATTTACTCACCTCTACATTCCTAAATGGCTGCAATCTATTTCAGTTTGCTGATTAATACTGTCTATTTTTTTTCACTTTGCCTGCAAAAAAACAGTGTAAATATAACTCCATGCTGAGACATTTAAAGTTCTAGGAACCAATTCAGCAAAAAGCTTGCATGTGCTAAGTACACTAATAATCCCTGGATCAAAAATGAATGTTGCACCACTCTTTTTTTTTTTTTTGAAAAAACTTCTGGGACAGAGAATGCAAATGGAAAAGCTTACCAACTTTACAAAATATCACTGCTTGCTCCAGTTATCCTTCTGTATGACCTACTCCTCTTAGCTGCTTTCAGCATACATTAATGACCTTCAACCCCAGCAAACATATTGCCTTCATGCTTTTATGATCTCCTAATATCTCAGAAAGTGACACATTTCGAGATTAGATTGATTCTGGGATCCCAGTGACAGCATAATACAGATGCAGCTGTGATGAATGCTAATTAAAACAGTAACAGCATGTGACAGCTGTTTACAATTACTTTTAATTACAGAATCACACAGAATCACAGAATGGTAGGGGTTGGAAGGGACCTCTGTGGGTCATCTAGTCCAACGCCCCTGCCAAAGCAGGGTCACCTACAGCAGGCTGCACAGGACTTTGTCCAGGCGGGTCTTGAATATCTCCAGAGAAGGAGACTCCACAACCTCCCTGGGCAGCCTGTTCCAGTGCTCCGTCACCCTCAGAGGGAAGAAGTTCTTCCTCATGTTCAGACGGAACTTCCTGTGCTTTAATTTGTGCCCATTGCCCCTTGTCCTGTGACTGGGCACCACTGAAAAGAGCTTGGCCCCATCCTCCTGACACCCACCCTTCAGATATTTATAAGCATATATTAGGTCCGCTCTCAGCCTTCTCTTCTTCAGGCTAAACAAGCCCAGCTCCCTCAGCCTTTCCTCATAGGACAGATGCTCCAATCCCCTCATCATTCGCATAGCCCTCCATTGGACTCTCTCCAGTAGCTCCTCATCTTTCTTGAACTGGGGAGCCCAGAACTGGACACAGTACTCCAGATGGGGCCTCACTAGGGCAGTGTAGAGGGGGAGGAGAACCTCCCTCGTCCTGCTGGCCACACTCCTCCTAATGCATCCCAGGATCCCATTAGCTTTCTTGGCAGCCAGGGCACACTGCTGACTCGTGGTTAACCTGTCATCCACCAGCACACCCAGGTCCCTCTCCGCAGAGCTACTCTCCAATAGGTCCGCCCTGAGCCTGTACTGGTGCATGGGGTTGTTCCTCCCCAGGTGCAGGACCCTGCATTTGCCTTTGTTGAACCTCATCAGGTTCCTCTCTGCCTAACTTTCCAGCCTGTCCAGGTCACGCTGAATGGCAGCACAGCCTTCTGGTGTATCTACCACACCTCCCAGTCTGGTGTCATCAGCAAACTTGCTGAGAGTGCACTCCATCCCTTCCTCCAGGTCATTGATGAAGAAGTTAAACAAGACTGGGCCCAGTACTGACCCCTGGGGGACACCACTAGCTACAGACCTCCAACTAGACTCAGCGCCGCTGATGACAACCCTCTGAGTTCTGCCATTCAGCCAGTTCTCAATCCACCTCACCGACCACTCATCCAGCCCACACTTCCTGAGCTTCCCTAGGAGGATGTTATGGGAGACTGTGTCGAAAGCCTTGCTGAAGTCTAGGTAGACAACATCCACGGCTCTCTCCTCATCTACTCAGCCAGTCATGTCATTGTAGAAAGCTATCAGATTGGTCAGGAATGATTTCCCCTTGGTGAATCCATGCTGACTACTCCTGATAACCTTCTTTTCCTCCACTTGCTTGATGATGGCCTCCAGGATAAGCTGCTCCATCACCTTTCCCGGGATGGAGGTGAGGCTGACCGGCCTGTAGTTCCCTGGGTCCTCCTTCTTGCCCTTTTGGAAGATTGGAGTGACACTGGCCTTTCTCCAGTCCTCGGGCACCTCTCCTGTCCTCCAGGACCTCTCAAAGTTGATGGAGAGTGGCTCAGCAATGACATCCGCCAGCTCCCTCAGCACTCGTGGGTGCATTCCATCGGGGCCCATGGATTTGTGGGCATCCAGATCGCTTAAGCGATCCCTCACACAGTCCTCCTCAACCAAGGGAAAGTCATCCTCTCTGTAGGCTTCCTCTCTTTACCTCCGGGACCTGGGATTCCTGAGGGCCAGCCTTGGCACTGAAGACTGAAGCAAAGAAGGCATTCAGTAGCTCTGCCTTCTCCGCATCCTCCGTCACCAGGACACCCGCCTCATTCAGCAGCGGCCCTACATTGTCCCTAGCCTTTCTTTTGCTGCTGATGTAGTTGAAGAAGCCCTTCTTGTTGTTTTGGACATCCCTTCACAGAATCACAGAATCACAGAATGGTAGGGGTTGGAAGGGACCTCTGTGGGTCATCTCGTCCAACCCTCCTGCCGAAGCAGGGTCACCTACAGCAGGCTGCACAGGACTTTGTCCAGGCGGGTCTTGAATATCTCCAGAGAAGGAGACTCCACAACCTCCCTGGGCAGCCTGTTCCAGTGCTCCGTCACCCTCAGAGGGAAGAAGTTCTTCCTCATGTTCAGACAGAACTTCCTGTGCCTCGGTTTGTGCCCATTGCCCCTTGTCCTGTGACTGGGCACCACTGAAAAGAGCTTGGCCCCATCTTCCTGACACCCACCCTTCAGATATTTGTAAGTATATATTAGGTCCCCTCGCAGCTTTCTCTTCTTCAGGCTGAACAAGCCCAGCTCCCTCAGCCTCTCCTCGTAGGGGAGATGCTCCAGTCCCCTCACCATCCTTGTAGCCCTCCGCTAGACTCTCTCTAATAGCTCTTGCCAGCTTCAATTCCAGGTGGGCCTTGGCCTTCCTCATTGCGTCCTTGCATGCTCTGACCACATTCCTGTATTCTTCCCAAGTGGCCTGTCCCTCTTTCCACATTCCATGGACCTTTCTCTTCCAAGTTTTAAACACTCTAGCAAGTTTTAAACACTCTGTTGTCAGGCTCCTCTTTGAATTGTGCAGTTAGGATAGAATCTGAGTTCATGATTCCTTACTCTAGCTTTCTGCTAGAGAACTATTGCATGAAAGGCTTTAGTAGAAAAGCTTTGCATTATCTGCTAGTATTTCCCTGAAAAAATGCCTCCTAAAGGATAAAGGAACTTCAGCTATGGAGGGAATTAGAGCACAGGACACTGCCCAGATGAACCGTTCAACACAATTTGCCTACAGTGCTCCCCATCCCCAATAATAAATGTTAAACTTTACCTATAAATATATAAGTTAAACTCTATAAGCAGGTATCTACAATAAAGTTCTGCAAATATCTACCCAAAGAGAAGAAAAGTTAAGGTTGCTTTTAAGCCCCATTTGCCACATCTCAGACCAATTTTTGAGACGGTGTCTTCTCTCCTTCTTGCACCTCAGCAAGAGAAGAGCCCCTGCTTAGGACTTGTTTCCATTGCACTGGGAGGTCTGCCTAAAGCATGTGGAGACACGCTGGCTGTACCTATCCCAGGAAAATAAATATTGCTAGGGATGCTGCCAAGCCCAACAATTGATACTGTCACACTGGGAGAACAGTTCCTGGCATGCTGGGGCCCGTGCTGTCCCAGGCAATCCATCCCCACATGGGTGCAGGAGTCCACAGGGACCAGGAGCCACCCCCAAGGCTACGTGCGTGCAGCCACACTCTCTGAGAGGGAGCAGGAAGGATGTAGTCAAATGGCTGCAGTTGGTCCCCAGGCTAAAGAACAGACCTTGGCACTGGCTCACAATAATTCTAATAAGCACAGCAATTAGGGCAAACTTTAACTAGACTGCTTGAGCAATGCAAGTAGTCTGGGCTCCAGCACAGGCTGGGCACCCGAGCAAATCCTCATGGGTCCCAACAGACCTGCACTGCCCAGGAGGATATCTATACTGCCACATTTTCACTCTGGTTCTTACCTAAATTAAAGTCTCACCCCTTGCTCACCAGTTGAGTCATCATAATACACATACTGTGGGATGCAGGAGTGACAGGTCCAGCACTGGATGCCAGCGCAGAGCAGAATGGCCACCCATGTCCCCAAAACACATGAATTCTTACAAACCTTAATCATCTTAAATCAAAGAAAGGGAATGAATGCTCAAAACTGAGTTTCATGCAATGGCCCAATCCTGCAGGGACCTCCTGCAGGTCCAGGGATGACCAAGGATATTCAACATCACACAGGATCGAGCAGCTATACTCCAAAACACAACTGCTTCCCCAGGCGTGCAGCCACTTGGCGCATTTCCCTGGTGAAGGAAGGGGTTAAAAGGGATTTTAATAGAAGTGGCATTACCTAATAGTTGCTGTGCATTTAAAAAAAAACTGATAGTGCTTATCTATTGTCTAAATTAACTGAAGCAGAGAGTCTTGCATCTCCATACAAAGAGCTCAGTTCCTGATAGGGGCTGAGAGTCGCCTAGAACCGGTCAAGACCGACCCTGCTGTATGGATGGGAGCCAGGAGAGAACTGAGTTTGTGCAAAAACAAAGGTCAATCAGCAGACACCGTGATGAAGGGGATGGGCCTTCATCTTGGGACCCCCGATGACCACCACTAGGAGGCACTGCGCAAGTGCAACTTGGAGGAGTCTATGGAAATTACTTCTTGGAACTAATTATAATATGGAAATTATTTCTTGGAACTGATTTTGATATGCAGTGAGGATAGATGCATATATATAGGTGTATTGGGAAATCTAATGTATATGTAATATTTGATTGTATAAATTGAAGAGACAAGTTGCTGCTCGGCGTGCACGACTTTGGTGGGACTACCCCCTGTGCTGCCCAGTGCCGAATAAACATACCTACTTTACAGTCTTACAGATTGTGGAGTCTGCTTTCCACACGTCAGTTTTGGCGAGCCAGGCAGGAGGATCTCTACTCGACCGTGGGAGCGACTGCGGAGTGGACGCTCCTAGGCACGCCCCGAGCACGTTCCTCAGAGGAGCCTCCACTGCCGGCCACTCACCCGGAGAGCAAACAACCTCCTGAAGCCATGGATATAAACGGTATGTTTTGTAGGGAAGGACCTGTAAGTTATGCACGTGGCCAGGGCTGCTGGTAAATCGCACTGAGACGTCTGGCGTGCAGCATAGTCCCCGTGGGGAAAGGGTGCCCTGGTAAGGAAGGGGGGGTTTGCTGACGGATAGAGCGGCCGCTAGCGATCTTGAGGGTAGATTGAGCAAACCCAAGGTTACCGCTGCATCCCAGTGTCGGGAGGCAGGACGGACCTGCTAATGATTGGTATATAAGAAGCAGGAGAAGGGTAAGCGGACTTCCGCGCAATTGCGTTTGGGTGGTTTTTGTATGAATGTTAACTGTAACTGCGTTCGGGTGGTTTTTGTATGAATGCTAACTGAAGTGATAATGCTATAATTTGAATGCTCGAGGATTTTATGTTAAAAGTTTTATCTTTGCACGTGTGTATGTGTGGTTGAGACACAGCATTGCTGTGAAGTGAGTGGGAGTCCCGATCTGCGGTTCCATAACTCCGCAAGGAGCATGGCCAGAGATGGACAAAGCGCTTGGAATGATTATAAAGCTTTTAAATTTTTAACGTGCAAGTTGGGCTGCGGTAGTACCTAATCACACTCCTAAGTGACATGGAACGGGAACTGGTTAATTATTAAAGTGGCGGAGCAAAGGAAATCACTCCTTAGGTGGTTTGGGCTTGAACCCTGGGAGTATTGAAATGAGGGGGGGAATTGGATACAAAGGGGAGAAGAGAGATTTTATTTGAAAGGGGCACACGTGACTCCCGCAGGGTGGAAGGTAGCCTTAGATTGGGAACAACCTCCAGAAATCCTTATAAGTCCTGGGGTTGGTGGGCAAGCAGGAATAATTCCCTGCTTCGCATGTGGGCTAGCTCCTAGATTATATAAGAATTGGCACCAAGCTTAGGTCCTGTTGAAGTGTAAATCTTGTGATAAAAAGTGGTACTGTGTATCTAGGAGGCGAGGAGTGCAGTGTCCTAAGTGCCTTCCCCGGACCCCATGGTTTTATAGTTGGGAAAGAACTCACCAAGAAATTGAGGTAGTGAAGCTGGTGTCTGGAAGGAAAAATTTGATTCCGGAAATTTGGGATGTGTGGGAGAAAGATTGGGAGGAAACTATAATGAATTGTAAGAAGCGATTCATGTGGAAACTTACTAAAAGAATAGCAAAAGACAAATTAAAGGGGCAATAAGTCGCGAAATGGGTAACAATCAGGGAGGAATATTGAAAAAGAGTCCTTTAGGCTGTGTGCTCGCTCACTGGAAAGACATTGTTGGGACCGGAGGCATAGAAAGTGAAAGGACCCTTATCAAATATTGCAATCAATGGTGGCCTCTATATAAACTGGAAAATGGGGCCGAGTGGCCATTAAACGGATCAATAAACTATAATGCTCTCTTGCAATTTTTGAGGAGAGGAGGAAAATGAGATGAAGTCTCATATGCAGATATGTTTTTCACCCTCCGAAACCATCCGGAGTGACAAAGGGACTGTGGAATGATACCACCACAGGACCCCATGATACTCGCACTTGAGCGAGAAAATAATAAAGAACTCAGAGGTAAACTGAGGCAGTGTTGTTTGGCATGTAGCATTGGGCAAAGATGCACTAATCTAACTGACTTGTTTAAGCCTCCCCCTCGACCACAGGAACAGGATGGGGACTCGGATTAAATTCCCACTCCTTCAGACAGCCCTATATCTTCCCGGACTAGGAAGAAATTTGCTACAACGGTCTTACAAGCACCTCTCTGAGAGGCAGTAGGACCTGATGGTGGAACTACGCTAATCAAAATACCTTTTTCCACCACCAATTTAGATGCTTGGAAAAAGGTAGCCCGGGAATATCGGGCCGACCCAGTGGGTGTCGCTAAACACTTTAAATTCATAATGAAACAACATAATCCAGATTGGAATGATATACAATTACTATCAGAATATGTAACCGATACAGAGAAACAGTTAATTCTAAAAACTGCAGGTGATTCGGCTGAAGATCACTATAAGACTGCCGAAGGTGATGTTGAGGATTATTTCCCCCTCCAAGACCCAAAGTGGGATGCTAACAGGTCTGCTCACATGGAGAAATTGCAGGCATACCAAAAGTGGATTTCTAAAGGAATGGAAAGGGCCATTCCCAGAACCATAAATTGACCAGCTTTATATGCAGTTAAACAGGGTCCTTCCGAGTCTCCATCTGAATTCCTGGATCGATTGAGGGATGTAATGCACCATAACACACTGCTGGACCCTGGGTCAGAGGTAGGAATACAACAACCAGTCTCCCTATTTTTGGGTCAGTCTACGGGAGACATTAGGTGCAAACTCCAGAAGTTGCGTCCTACAGAAGGCAGGAACTTGAAAGTCCTGCTGGATGAAGCATGGAGAGTGTTTAGCAATAGAGAGGAAGAAACAACAAGAGGTAGAATTTTTGGTTGACACGGGGGCAACATACTCAGTTTTGAATCAAGCCTTGATGCCCCTGGGGAGTGACTATATCATGGTAAAAGGGGCAACTAGCCAAAGTGAAAAGGCATACTTTTGTAAAGCTTTGAAGTATAAATTAGGAAAACAATGGGGCATCCACAAATTCTTGTATATGCCCAATTCCCCAAAGGCACTTCTGGGAAGGGATTTGTTGGAACAATTGGACATTTGAAAAAGGAGAAATTACTCTGGAGGTAAAGGATCGACAATATATTCAGGTACTGAGTCTATTTCTAACCAGTCCTCCCACAGAAGGAAAAATTCCTGAGGAGATCCCAAACCAGGTATATCCTGGGGTATGGGCCACTGATGTCCCTGGAAGAGCGAAGAATGCTCCACCCATTGAAGTTAGACTCAAAGAAGGCCAGCAACCGGTAAGAGTTAAGCAATATCCCCTAAAACAGGAAGATAAGGGAGGAATCCAGCCAAAGATAGAAAGATTTTTACAATTAGGACCCATATACTTTGCTGACTGTACTGGATTCCGAATTAACCTGGTTTACTGTTTTAGATTTGAAAGATGCCTTCTTTTGCCTCCCTCTCCATGAAACCAGTCAGAAATTATTTGAATGGGAGAACCCCAGAAGTGGTCGAAAGACTCAGCTCACTTGGATGGTGCTGCCCCAAGGATTTAAGAATAGTCCTACCATCTTTGACAATCAACTTGCAAAAGACCTGGAGTCCTGGGAAATCCCGTCTGAAGAAGGGAAATTACTACGGTATGTGGAAGACATCCTGATTGCCACCAAAACAGAAAACAGTTGTATCACTTGGACGGTGAGTCTACTAAATTTCTTGGGGCTCCAAGGGTACCGGGTATCTAAGAAGAAGGCCTAGATAATGCAGTGCAAGGTGATTTACTTGGACTATGAGATTAGTGCTGGACAAAGAATTTTGGGACAGACCCATAAAGAGGCAATATGCCAAACTCCGTCACTGGTACTCAGATGACTTGCAAGGGAACTCGCTTCAACAACAGTGCAATCTTCCTCGGTTACTAATACCTAAGAAACAACCACTTACTGCCTGAGCAGTCATACTGTGACTAAGAAACCATGTTTCATATTTCAAAGGTAACTTAGAAATTACAATTTGGAGTGCCTGACACCTTAAGAGATCTATACATCATGTTGACACATATAAACAAGATTGAGACCATACTGCATAACATCAAGCAGCTTTTTAGCTTGTTTTAAACAAGGCAACCTTTACAATGTAAAGACACACTTTATTTAGGTCTTAATGGGTCATTTTTTTCTTTCTGTTTTTTTTTTCTGACAGCGGAAGTTCTTTTTTTTCTTCACTGCCGGGTCTCAACATCCGTGAAGGGACGGGAACAATCCTCGCACGCATTGGTAAGATGCACAGTCGGATACTTTTATTCCCCCGCTTCTGCGGTTATATACACTTTTCATATCTGTACACACGATTACGCTTACATCGGATAGGCTACAGACATAAATCACACACTATTCACACGCCCCACATTCCCTTATAATTGGTAACTATGCACTAACGCCAATAGCAACAGACTGCCTCCACGTCCTTGAAGACATCTTGTTTTTGCTATCAATGGCTATTCTTAGCTGTCTTTTCCAGCAAGCCTGATGAATCATGCTGTTTTGCTTAAGCGGTCTAGTCGTGCTAATTCTCAAGCTACATCGACCCCAACATCTCCCCCTTTTTCTTTTCAAACAGCTAAGCTATCTTATCATTACCTTAAAAACATTTGCTCAATTTGTGTTAGTTGCATCACAAAAATTTTCTTCACAGTTACCTCTAGAGTCTCTTGTGTTATGCGTATTATACACAGGACCAACATAATCACTGCCATAATCATTACAACAATAAGCAATAACATTTTGATTAGTGACATTAACCAGCCAGAAATTCCCCATCTGTTTCCTGCTGCATCAAATACTTCCGCAGCCCCAATAAATCAGAATGCAGATACAATAGTCTAAAGGCAGAACCCGGAAAACTTACCAAACCAGAAGATGCAAAGGCAGTTACTTAGTCCAGACAAATCCATTAGATCACAAAAACCAAATAAATCCATCAGAACACAGAAATACAAACACTATGACAACAAACACATCAAATCACACATTTATGGTCTCGGCCACATACAGAATCACAGAATCACAGAATGTTAGGGGTTGGAAGGGACCTCTGTGGGTCATCTAGTCCAACCCTCCTGCCGAAGCAGGGTCACCTACAGCAAGCTGCACAGGACCTTGTCCAGGCAGGTCTTGAATATCTCCAGAGAAGGAGACTCCACAACCTCCCTGGGCAGCCTGTTCCAGGGCTCCGTCACCCTCAGAGGGAAGAAGTTCTTCCTCATGTTCAGACGGAACTTCCTGTGCCTCAGTTTGTGCCCATTGACCCTTGTCCTGTAGCTGGGCACCACTGAAAAGAGCTTGGCCCCATCCTCCTGACACCCACCCTTCAGATATTTGTAAGCATTTATAAGGTCCCCTCTCAGCCTTCTCTTCTTCAGGCTGAACAAGCCCAGTTCCCTCAACCTCTTCTCGTAGGGGAGATGCTCCAGTCCCCTCATCATCCTCGTAGCCCTCCGCTGGACTCTCTCCAGTAGCTCTTCATCTTTCGTGAAGTGGGGAGCCCAGGACTGGACACAGTACTCTAGATGAGGCCTCACTAGGGCAGTGTAGAGGGGGAGGAGAACCTCCCTCGTCCTGCTGGCCACACTCTTCTTAATGCACCCCAGGATGCCATTGGCCTTCTTGGCAGCCAGGGCACACTGCTGGCTCATGGTTAACCTGTCATCCACCAGGACACCCAGGTCCCTCTCCGCAGAGCTGCTCTCCAGCAGGTCCGCCCCAAGCCTGTACTGGTGCATGAGGTTGTTCCTCCCCAGGTGCAGGACCCTGCATTTGCCTTTGTTGAACCTCATCAGGTTCCTCTCTGCCCAGCTTTCCAGCCTGTCCAGGTCACGCTGAATGGCAGCACAGCCTTCTGGTGTATCTACCACACCTCCCAGTCTGGTGTCATCAGCAAACTTCCTGAGGGTACATTCTAACTCTTCATCCAGGTCGTTGATGAAGAAGTTGAACAAGACTGGGCCCTGTACTGACCCCTGGGGGACACCACTTGTTACCAGCCTCCAACTAGACTCAGCGCCGCTGATGACAACCCTCTGAGTTCTGCCATTCAGCCAGTTCTCAATCCACTTCACCGACCACTCATCCAGCCCACACTTCCTCAGCTTCCCTAGGAGGATATCATGGGAGACTGTGTCGAAAGCCTTGCTGAAGTCCAGGTAGACAACATCCACGGCTCTCCCTTCCTCTACCCAGCCAGTCATGTCATTGTAGAAAGCTATCAGATTGGTCAGGCATGATTTCCCCTTGGTGAATCCCTGCTGACTACTCCTGATAACCTTCTTTTCCTCCACTTGCTTGATGATGGCCTCCAGGATAAGCTGCTCCATCACCTTTCCCAGGATGGAGGTGAGGCTGACCGGCCTGTAGTTCCCTGGGCCCTCCTTCTTGCCCTTTTGGAAGATTGGAGTGACATTGGCCTTTCTCCAGTCCTCGGGCACCTCTCCTGTCCTCCAGGACCTCTCAAAGATGATAGAGAGTGGCTCAGCAATGACATCCGCCAGCTCCCTCAGCACTCGTGGGTGCATTCCATCGGGGCCCATGGATTTGTGGGCATCCAGATCACTTAAGCGATCCCTCACACAGTCCTCCTCGACCAAGGGAAAGTCGTGCTCTCTGTAGGCTTCTTCTCTTACCTCCGGGGCCTGGAATTCCTGAGGGCCAGTCTTGGCACTGAAGACTGAAGCAAAGAAGGCATTCAGTAGCTCTGCCTTCTCCGCATCCTCCGTCACCAGGACACCCGCCTCATTCAGCAGCGGCCCCACATTGTCCCTAGTCTTCCTTTTGCTGCTGATGAAGTTGAAGAAGCCCTTGTTGTTGTTTTTGACATCCCTTGCCAGCTTCAATTCCAGGTGGGCTTTGGCCTTCCTCGTCGCATCCCTGCACGCTCTGACCACATTCCTGTACTCTTCCCAAGTGGCCTGCCCCTCTTTCCACATTCCATGGACCTTTCTCTTCCGCCTGATCTCCGCTAGAAGCTCCTTGTTTAACCATGCAGGTCTCCTGCCTCCTTTGCTAGATTTCTTTCTCAGGGGGATGCATTGCTCCTGTTCATGGAAGAAGTGTTGTTTAAAGAGCCACCAGCACTCTTGGACCCCCATGCCTTCGAGAGCTCTGGCTCATGGGATTCCTCCCAGTAGCTCCTTGAAGAGGGCAAAGTCAGCCCTCCTGAGGTCCAGGGTTTTGATCCTGCTTATCGCCCTGCTTCCTCCACGCAGGATCCTGAACTCCACCATTTTATGGTCACTGCAGCCGAGTCTACCTCCAACCTTCACATCCTCCACCAGTCCCTCCTTGTTTGTTAACACAAGGTCCAGCAGTGCACCTTTCCTTGTTGGTTCCTCCACCACTTGCATCAGAAAGTTATCACGCACACACACACAAGCACACTAAGTTTTTAACGTAAATCCAAATATTACAAAGACTTATGAACAGACAGCAGGCAGGCAACAAAAAGTAATACTGGAAGAATGCCTTTGTCTTATTAATAGTCCCTGCTCAGAACTTTTTGGTCCAGTGATCAGAGGTTCTCCCCGAGAATCCCTCGGTGCCGGCTGGAGGTCCTGCGATCCCTGGGACCATTGATGTTCAAGAGCAGGGTCCTACCTGGGTACCCAAACTCTGCTACCAGAAAGGAGCAAAATAATTCACTCTCCAAAACTTAACCCCGGAGCCCTAGAAAGCAGGCACTCATATTGACACTTGTCAGATAGTACAGATAACAGCTATACATCATTAGGATGTAGCATCTTTGTTAACCAGGCCCACTGTCTTTTTATCACCTCCCCTTCTTCTTCCGTGTTCATTCAACATGGGTTTGATCCATTTTGCCGGCACCCACTCCATCTGTCCATTATCTGTAGAAACACAAGCATATCCCCTCCCCCAAGTGAGTAGTCATACTGGACCTTCCCAAATCCCTTTGTCCGGGCGGAATACCGTTACTAACACCACATCATTGTCATAGACATTTTTGTTTGTTCCCCTGTGCCGAACAGCTGGGGGGTCACTATGACCTCCTCTAACATTCAACCAATTCAGGACAAAAAGGGTTTTGTGTAGACAGTCTATCGGGGATTGCTCTCCCCCCTTTTTTAAAATATTTAAATGATCTTTTAGTAAGCGATGGGAACGCTCAACAATAGCTTGACCGGTGGAGTTGTATGGGATGCCCCGTACATGCTTAACACCCCACCGCTGAAGGAAACGGGCCACCACCTGAGACCTGTAGGCTGGGCCATTATCAGTTTTCATTTGTTCAGGTACTCCCAACACAGCAAAAGCTTGCGCCCAATGTCGTTGGGTTGCTTTGGCATTGGTAGAAGTATCTGCTGTTGCCCAGATGGCAGCTGAACACGTATCGACAGAGACATGGATGTGCTTCAAATGCCCAAACTGGGGGAACTCGGTCACATCCGTTTGCCAAAGTTGTCTGGGCTGTAGACCTCGAGGATTTACACCACCATCCTGTATAGGAGTGAGTCTCGCACAGTCAGGGCAGGCTGCAACAATAGCACGCGCATCTGCTTTAGATAATGAAAACTGTCGTTGCAGCACCACCGCAGACTGATGGAAAAAATCATGCGCTGCTCGTGCAGCATCAAAGCTCGTGGACATTTGTACGGGAGTGGCTGTCACTAGTTGGTCTGCACGGTGGTTGCTCTTAGGTCTTGTAAGAGTCTCCATTTCCGGACTTTTTCTGAATGGTAAACACAGGAGTATTCCAAGGACTAGTGGACGGGACCAAGTGCCCCAACTTCACTTGTTCATCCACCAATTCTTGGAGATGGGCGAGCTTTTCAGTAGACAGCGGCCATTGGTCCACCCAGATCGGCTTTTTTGTCAACCACGTGAGCTTCAGTGTAGGCCTGGATGCGCTCGCTTCAATGGCCCCTATCAAAAAGGCATCTGAATGACACAACCCCATTGTGATAGTACGTCTCTGCCTAATAGCCAAATAGCAGTATTCAAGACATAAGGGCGTGCTTGTGCCAGCAATTTACCATCTTGATCTATAAAGGTAATGAACTCAGTACTCATTTGTGTCGCTGCTGCACCACCGATTCCTGTCACTATGCCCGACACTACCGTCAATGGCCATGACTCTGGCCATTGGGCCCTCGGGATTATAGTAACATCCACTCCGGAGTCTAACAACATTTTCTGGTCTTTTAGTGCAATGCCGTTCGGTCCTTTAATAGTGATCTTTCTTTTGGGCTGTTCTGTGGAAAGAGATTGTACGAATGCCACCAAGGGGGGTCCACTTGAGCCAAAGGCGTCACTTCCCCTATAGTTAGGGTCAGTTAGGGGGACCTGAGCAATAAAAGGAATCAGTTGGGCAACCTTGCTGCCTCGTATGATGGTTAATGGTGGTGTGAATACCTTTAACATAATCCCTATTGGGCCTGTGAAATCTGCATCAATTACCCTCGGTAGGACAAAAATTCCCTGACTAGATGCAGAGGATCGCCCCAACAACAATGCACTCAGCCCATGACCTAAAGGTCCTGTGGCTACCGAGGGGACGACATGCACCTTATCATCTTCTATATTGATGTCTTGTCCCACGGCCAGATCGACTCCTGCGGAGCCGCTTGTGGTGGCTCGGAGCTCGTCGAGACAGCCATAGCTGTGGGGAACTTTCTTGTCCTCGTGCCCCCCCATCCTGGCGCTGCTCTGCCCATTTCCCAACAGGGGGGTACCATCCTTTTTAAGCTGCGACCTGCATTGAGCTGCTTTATGCCCGAACTTGTCACATCTATGGCATGTCCCTACAAATTCGTCAACCACCACCTTTTGCTTCTTGATCTGAGGACAGTTTCTTTTGTAATGGTCTTCCTCTCCGCAAATAAGACAACCAGTTTTTGCTTTAGCACCTCGATCCCCTTTCCCCGTTTGCATGGCAGGTCGTAAAGCAGTGGCCATAGCAGCCGCATGTATTCTGGCCTTCTCTCTTTCCTCCGCTAAGCGAGGTAATCGGGAACAAACCTCCACGTACTGACTAAGGGTAGACCCGCTAGGCAGGGACGCAGTTATCTGTTGACATTGAGTGTTGGCATTTTGAAAAGCTAAATCCTTTCCTACTGCACCTTTTGCTTCACTTGGCAGATTTGGTGCCGCATCTAATGCTTCCTTTAATCAGTCTATAAAGTGCATGTACGGCTCATCAGGACCCTGACGAATCTGCGTATACGGTAATACAGGCTTCCCAATCTGTGGTAACTCAGTTAAAGCGGCCAGGGCTAAGCTCTGTGACTGTTGCAATATTCGAGGGTGTAGCGCTGCTTGAGCCGCCCCCTCGCGGAAAGCGCCAGTACCCATGAGCTGGTCTAGTGTAACTACACGTAAAGGATCATCGGCACCTAGCTGAAGGTTTTGCATCATTGCAACCTCACATTTATCTCGCCACTTATCCTTCCACAGCATAAAGGCAGTGGAGGGCAACACCAATTCTAACAAGGCTCGGGCATCAGCTGGCACTAATATCTGATTTTTGAAAAAGGTGGTAACCAGCGTCATAACTTGCTTGTTATACAAACCATAGTTCATTACGGTTTTTTGTAACTGACTCACTGTTTTCCAATCAAAAGGAGCCCATATCCGTTGATTCCCCTGCATAAACACCGGGAATGCTGTTAAACTGTTTGGTAGCATTTGTCCTTCAATTACAGCATTTTCTATTACCCCCCTCCATCGTTGTCCCATATTAAAATTAGGGTCGCATACCGGGGGCGTCCCGTCTCCACTCCGACCTCCAGCGGCCACACCACCACCCTCTGTACCGCCGGGTCCCTGCAGACCACACCCACCGTGTGCGCAATCAGGCTTTTGAACACCGGATGCCCCCCCTCCTTGCTCTTTCCACTTCACGCCCCTCTTCCACGCCTCACGTTCGTCATCCCCCACCTCCTTACCGTATTTACTGCGTAAATAGTGATCAGCGTCAGCTAAGCTCATTTCCCCGTCTTCCAGCATTACCCTAACCCAGCGCCGTTGCGAATGTTCTGGTGGCGCACTTTCGTTAATGCTTCCATTATTTGACCCCCCTGAAATCACCTCCCCCATCCTGTCCGACTCCCCACATATCTGCTGCTCGACCGTTCGCAAACCGTCCATTATGGCCTCGTGAGCCTTTCAACATGCCTGTTTAATCGTGGCGTTACGGGATCCTTTATCTAGTCATTGCATCTCATCCAACAGCTTTGTCATTTGATCCTGTTGCTTTCTCAATGTGTCCGTAAGTTCACTTTTATGAATCTTTGGGTATAATAGCGATGTTGCTCCTTCAGGCGAGTCAGTATCCATTTCTTGAAAATCAGAGTCCAGGAGCGGCACATTCTCCGGTAGTGGTGGAGCTGTAGGTGGCGCTGGTGCCCAGTCTCCCAATTCAATACTCGGTCCTCCCCAGAACTCCTTTTCACTAGGACGAACAGGATAAGCCCGGGGCGCCGTACAGGGATCTTGATACTCTCCCGCGGGTTGACTGATTTCATAAACAGCTCTCGCGGTGGCTGCAGCCACAGTAGCATCGTCCTTCATATCGGCAATCATATTTTTAACAGTTCAGAAAACAGGGGCTAATTGTCGCGCCTCTTTGTTTCCAACCTGCACAGAGTCCCACAAGTCCATCCCAACTCTGTGCCACGCATCCGGATCGAACAGCTGATCCATTGTTGTTATCAGCTTTTGGCGGCGGCACCACAATAATAGTCCTGATATGTCTCCTTTAGTTAACTTAGCTTCGGCTCGATCCGCCAATTCCAACAGGCTTTTCAGCGCCGTGTTTTCCAACGCTGATACAGTGGAATCCATGCTGCCGATGTTCACGCCCCTCCCGGCGTGCCGCGGATCCACTCCTGCCTTTCTCGGGCAGCGCGGCTTACCTCGCCAGCTGGCAGTCCCCTGCATTCTTCGGCTGCGGTAAATCTTCAGGGTCACCACAATGCCGAGTTTCAGCATCCGTGCAAGGACAGGAACGACTCTCACACACATTGATGCAATGCACAGTCAGTTCCCTTTATTATTCCGCTTGTGCGGTTATATACATTTTCCATATCTGTACACGCGATTACGCTTATACCGAACAGGCTACAGACATAAATCACACGCTGTTCACACGCCCCACATTCCCTTATGATTAGTAACTATGCACCAACGCCAATAGCATCAGACTGCCTCCATGTCCTTGAACACATGTTGTTTTTGCTAACCCACATCATGTGCACTATCAGAACTTTCTCAATGGCTATTCTTAACTGTCTTTTCCAGCGGCCTGTTCAGTTATGCTGTTTTACTTAAGCGGCCTAGTCATGCTAACTCTCAAGCTACATCAACCCCAACAAGCCTCAGTGGTATGGAGGACAATGGCTAAAATATGAATATGGGGAGGCCTGGCAGATTGACTATATCACACTGCCACAAACCCACCAAGGCAAGCGCTATGTGCTCACAATGGTGGAGGCCACCACCGGATGGCTGGATACCTACCCTGTGCCCCATGCCACCGCCCGGAATACCATCCTGGGCCTTGAAAAACAAGTCCTGTGAAGACATGGCACTCCCAAAAGAATTGAGTCAGACAACGGGACTCATTTCCAAAACAACCTCCTAGACACCTGGGCCAAAGAACATGTCATCGAGTGAGTGTATCACATCCCCTACCATGCACCAGCCTCCAGGAAAATCGAAGGGTAAAATGGGCTGCTAAAAACCACTTTGAGAGCAATGGGGTGTGGGACTTTCAAAAATTGGGATACTCATTTAGCAAAGTCCACCTGGTTAGTTAGAACGGGGGATCGACCAATCAGGCTGTCCCTGCCCAGTCAAAAATTCCACACCCTGTAGAAGGGGATATAGTACCCACAGTGCGCATGCAGAATATGTTAGGGAAGACAGTCTGGGTTAGTCCTGCCTCGGGCAAAGGTAAACCCGTCCGCGGGATTGCTTTTGCTCAAGGACCTGGGTGCACCTGGTGGGTGATGCGGAAGGATGGGGAAGTCCGATGTGTACCTCATGGGGTTTTGATCTTTGGTTAAAATAGCCAATAAATGAAATTGTATAATGTTAACTGCTAAATGACCCTATCACTGTCTGTCATCACTACTATGGTTGTTATATGTTATATCAATAGTATTACAGTAAGAAACACCTAAACTGCTGAAGGATGGACTTGGATGAAACCTAGCAAAGCACAGCGGTGATGGGACTGGACCTGGCTTCCACAACTGGCACCCAGCAACTTCACCAAGATCAACATCTTCAACCTGTACACTGTTGGCATGAGCCACACCAGATACATCAGCTGTGAGCTCTGAATGCAGCACGTGACCATCCAACAGCACACATCATCTCTCCTGCCCTGAAAGACTGTTACGACAGATGAAGCCCGAAGCCATGAATCCAATGAACTCAACAGACAATTTAGAGGGATAATCCATATACTAAGGGAATGATGTTTTGTGTGCAATATTAAAGACAAGAAAATTGGTGGTGATCATCTGGAAAATGGGGGACCTGGGCATGACGTAGATGGTATAGAATAAGGGGTGGGTAATGTCCTGGGTTCATCTGGGATAGGGTTAATTTTCACAAAAAGCCAGGAGACAACACAGCTGGGCCAACTGACCTGATCTGGTCAAACAAAACACGGTATTCGATACCATGTGCCGTCATGCTCAGTTCTGAGTGGGGGAGCTGGCAGGGGGAGGTGAGTCACGGCTCAGGAGTGCACTGAGCATCGGGCAGTGGGAGTTGCTCTGTGCATTCTGCTGTTTTGTTTTGTATGTATTCTCTACCAGTATTGTTGTTGTTACTGTTCACTTCCTTTGCTGTTCTATTAAACTGCCCTTATCCCGACCCATGAGTTTTTTGCCTTTTTCTTTCCTTTCTCCTCCCCAACCCAGTGGGAGGAGGGGCAATAGATCGATCGTGTGGTCCTTTGTTTCCAACCGGGGCCAAACCATGACAAATGCCCACCCTGGGATGTGGACAGCCAGCGCTGCACCCTCACTTCCCGAAGTAAATGAAGTTTTTCTCAGCTCTGTGCAGAGAACTGAGTGCCAGAACGAGTTAGACAAATAATATAATGAAGCCAGACAAGCTCAAAACAGAATCAAGTGACATGTTGACGTGCGGAAACAAACTCCACAACTCACAGAGAGTTATAAAGCAGGTATGTTTATTACGGCGCCGGGTGCAAGGGGGATCGCTCCTCCTAACTTGCACGCCGAGTCACAAAGTATGCACCTATTTATTACAAAGCTTATCTAAGTGCGCTGGATTATTACAATTAGTTCTGGGAATAGGTGTGATTATTATAATTATTTCCAGGAATTCATTACCATACTCTGCCCCTCTTTAGCGCTTGTGCAATGTCATCTGGTGGTCGTCTGTGGGGGTCTTCTGGATGAAGGTTCGTAGTCTTCCTCGCGAAGGCTCATAGTCTTCCTCGCTGTATACTTTTCGCCTTTGGCCTCAAACTGCTGAGTTGGCTGTGTTGGCTGAGTTCCAAGCCACCAAACCAGTTTCAGCTAGAGGGGGGCTTCTTACAGACAATAGGGTTCTGGTTATCAGTCCTTATTAGTCCCTGTCTCTTTTTACCTGTCTTGCACCAGTCCTTGTTATCTGTTACATTTGAGCTCACAGCAGTCCTTGTTAGCAAGGTTACAAAGAATAGGACCAAACTAAATGTCAGAGGTTAATCCTTGCCTCGACATGGCTGCAAAGGTATATAAAAAAATCAAACTAAAGTTATAGCAAAACTGAACTAAATGTCAATTTCCCACATCAATGTCATTCAGGGTGTATTTCCAAAGGAGCCATTTCAAGCTGAACTGCCAGTGTGATATGCCCACACTCTACAGTATTCAGTTTCTCATGAAAATCAAATGGCTGCAGATGCAGTTACACAGCTCTGTTTGCAGTTCAGTTATAGGCACAAAACCACAAAAGTTAGATTACAGCCATAACATAAGAGTATTTGCCTGTTTTGAAATTATGTTTTACAGTCTTCCCAGCTGTTATGGGTTTGCGTGGCAAGGTTTTGGTAGCCAGGGGGGGCTATAGGGGTGGCTTTTGTGTGAAGCTGCAAGAAGCTTCCCCCATGTCTGATAAAGCCAGTGCTAGCTGGCTCTAAGACGGACCCGCCGCTGGCCAAGGCCAAGCCAATGAGCAACGGTGGTAGCATCTCTGTGATAACATGTTTAAGAAAGGGAAGAAAAAAAAAACTCGGCAGTGAGACGGCAGTTAGAGAGAGGAGTGAGACTATGTGAGAGAAACAACTCTGCAGACACCAAGGTCAGTGAAGAAGGAGGGAGGAGGAGGTGCCCAAAATGTCGGAGCAGAGAGCCTTCCCTTGCAACTCGTGCTGAAGACCATGGTGAGGCAGGGTGTCCCCCTGCGGTCCATGGAGGTCCACGGTGGAGCAGATATCCACCTGCAGCCCATGAAAGGGACCACATGCTGGAGCAGGTGGATGCCTGAAGGAAGCTGTGACCTCATGGGGAGCCCCGTGCTGGAGCAGGCTCCTGCCAGGACCTGCAGACCTGTGGAGAGAGGAGCCCACTCTGGAGCAGGTTTGCTGACAGGGCTTGTGACCCCATGGGGGACCCATGCTGGAGTAGCTTGTTCCTGAAGAGCTGCAGCCCGTGGGAAGGACTCACATTGGAGAAGTTTATGGAGAACTGTCTCCCATGAGAGGAACCTTCACTTTTGAGCAGGGGAAGAGTGTGAGGAGTCTTCCCCCTGAGGAGGAAGGAGCCACAGAGACAACGTGTGATGAACTGACCATAACCCCCATTCCCTGTTCCCCTGCGCCACTCGGGGGGAGGAGGTAGAAAAACAGGAGTGAAGCTGAGCCCGGGAAGAAGGGAGGGGTGGGGTGAAGGTGTTTTAAGATCTGGATTTATTTCTCACTATCCCCCTCTGATTTGACTGGTGATTAATTAAACTCCCTTTTCTCCCCAAGTTCAGTCTGTTTTGTCCATGACAGTAATTGGTGAGTGATCTCTCCCTGTCCTTATCTCGACCCTCGAGCCTTTCATCATATTTTTTCCCCCCTGTCCAGCTGAGGAGGGGGAGTGACAGAGCGGTTTTGGTGGGCACCTGGCATTTATCCAGGCCAAAACAAAACACCAGCAACAGAGAGACCCTGGTAAAGTGTACCAAAGGGATACTGAAATAGCTGAATATTCCTAGATCCGATGCTAATCTGATTTTGATATTGATACCGGTGAATGTAAAAAATGTAACATGTAGCAGATGTAGATAAAAGTTATCACTTCAGGTCATCAGAATCATTGCACAACCAAAGCAAGTCTTGGTTCTCTGTGAATAATTGGGATGGTTGTAAGATAAGGGACTCCTGAATAATCCCTTTAAACTCGGCCTTGGGAGAACAGGTATGCAAACTACAGCAATAAGAAGGCTGCAAGATGATCTGAAGACCCCCAAGGATCAATGGACATTAACACCGAACAATGAGTTCTCAGGAAAAAAAACATTACTTTAATAAGCATTTCTTGTAAACGTAATTAATATGTAATAAATACCTAGTTACTGTGTCTCTTAACTGAATCTAGTTGGAGGCCTGTAACTAGTGGTGTCCCCCAGGGGTCAGTACTTGGACCAGTCTTGTTCAACTTCTTCATCAATGACCTGGAGGAAGAGTTAGAGTGTACCCTCAGCAAGTTTGCTGATGACACAAAACTGGGAGGAGTGGCTGATACACTAGCAGGCTGTGCTGCCATTCAGCGTGACCTGGACAGGCTGGAGAGATGGGCGGAGAGGAACCTGATGAGGTTCAACAAGGGCAAGTGCAGGGTCCTGCACCTGGGGAGGAACAACCCCATGCACCAGTACAGGCTTGGGGTGGACCTGCTGGAGAGCAGCTGTGCAGAGGGGGACCTGGGTGTGCTGGTGGATGACAGGCTGACCATGAGCCAGCAGTGTGCCCTGGTTGTCAAGAAGGCCAATGGGATCCTGGGGTGCATTAGGAGGAGTGCGGCCAGTAGGTCGAGGGAGGTTCTCCTTCCCCTCTACACTGCCCTAGTGAGGCCCCATCTGGAGTACTGTGTCCAGTTCTGGGCTCCCCACTTCAAGAAAGATGAAGAGCTACTGGAGAGAGTCCAGCGGAGGGTTACGAGGATGATGAGGGGACTGGAGCATCTCTCCTACGAGGAAAGGCTGAGGGAGCTGGGCTTGTTCAGCCTGAAGAAGAGAAGGCTGCGAGGGGACCTTATAATTGCTTATAAACATCTCGAGGGTGGGTGTCAGGAGGATGGGGCCAGACTCTTTTCAGTGGTGCCCAGTGACAGGACAAGAAGCAACGGGCACAAACTGAAGCATAGGAAGTTCCGTCTGAACATGAGGAAGAACTTCTTCCCTCTGAGGGTGACGGAGCCCTGGAACAGGCTGCCCAGGGAGGTTGTGGATTCTCCTTCTCTGGAGATTTTCAAAACCTGCCTGGACGCAGTCCTATGGAACCTGTTCTAGGTGACCCTGCTTCGGCAGGAGGGTTGGACTAGATGACCCACAGAGGTCCCTTCCAACCCCTAACATTCTGTGATTCTGTGATTTCTTAAATATCAGTGCAGGGTCTTCCCACGGAGGGGGGGGGGATTTTCAGAAAGTCTCTCCCAAGAAGTATATTGAAACATTAGGAAAAGTAGGGGTGTCACCAAAAATCTGGGAATAAAAACCTCATAACACCGATGTAGTGTTAAAAGGCAGGCATTCTTTATTGCAGCGCTGGATGCATGGGGGATAATTCCACTGAACGTGCATATCACATACCTTTTTCATGTGGTTTATGTAGACCAAAAATATGTACATTTATTTTATTTATACATATTCATTATAATTCTCTCAGGTGATTGGTGCAAATTTGCTCGCTTCCCATGTAAATTATTGCACAGACTCAGTCATCCTCTTCCATTGTTCTCTTTTGAATAGGTGGTATTACTTGGGTAGGTGGTCAATGGGTTGGTGGTCGCGATCTCCCCCTGCCGGAATTACCTTTTACCCACTCAGCTCGCGATCTTGGCAGTCCTGGTTAGTTTTCTCAGTTCGCTACACGAAACCACGCTCCATCATTCTCTTTTGACAGAAACACATTGTCTATTGTTTTGTTCGCATTAATGATTACCGACATCTATCCCGAATGACTTACTTCATATACTCGATGTTCCCAGACCTAATGTCCAGTTGGATAGGGCCGTACAAGGAATATAGCAGCATTGTTCATTGCCATGGTTAGCCGATTCTATCACCCTGGTTACATTTCCCCCCTTTGGAAGTTTTGAAATTATCATCTTTTCCATACTTCCATTTTAAATTAATTATATTCAGTTATATATCAATTCAATGCTTTATCGTTGATAATTATTAGAATTTATAACAATTCAGTTATCCGCTATTCACTATATGATGGTGGGAGCGTTGTGATTGAATCACTTAAATCTTGTCTTTTAGCTACTGCTTGAATGATCATCCAATTGTAGGTAGTTTTGCTCGTGAGTTCCTTCTTTAAACAACAGTAAATGAGTAATATTACCAAAAATACTATTAATAAAAATAGTCCAGTATCAATTAAGGACTTTATCCAGGAACTCAGATTCCTTCCCAAACCATTGAAAATTTTGTTTAGCTAATTTTCTTCCAGAGTTCTTGGGAAGTATATTAACTGTTTTGCTTTTATTGACAGTGGATCCTTACTTCCTGTTTCCACTTTTAATACTTTAAACAATGCCCCCATCATCATCAGTCTCCAGGTCAGAATTCATTTTTTTTCCATATTTTACAATGATAGCCCCTTTTTCAGACATATTTTAAAATTAGTTTTGCAGTCTCTGGATCTCTATTGATGATTCTCCATGAAGGGGCCTTCTTCACTCGAGTGTAGTGTATCCATAGTTCCACTCCTTTCACTTTGATTGCAGTTTAAGTTGTTAACAGTACCTGGAAAGGTCCCTTCCACTTCTCCTGCAGTGGTTCAGAGTTCCAAGTCTTTATGTACACGAAATCACCTGGTTGATATTGATGCACAGGTGTATCCAAAGCAAGCGATCTGGTCAGCACAATGTATTTTCGGAGTGCTTCAAGGGTTTTTCCTAGAGAAATCAAATACATTTTTAAATCTGTTTCCCCTGCTATTCTCATATCCCCTGGGATTGAAGGAGTCTGATAAGGTCTGCCATACAAGATTTCGTACGGACTTACACCATCTTTAGATCTTGGTTGAATTCTAATTCTGAGGAGTGTTAATGGTAAAGCTTGCAGTCATTTTAAAGATACTTCCTGACAGATCTTATTTATTTGTCTTTTCAATGTTTGGTTCATTTTTTCAATTTTTCCACTTGATTGGGGTCTTCAGGGAGTATGTAAATCCAAATTTATTCCTAGGATTTTACTTACTTGTTGAACTATTTCTGCTACAAAATGTGGTCCCCTATCAGGAGACATGCCTATTGGTACCCCAAGTCTTGGTATTATTTCTTTTAACAGTATTTTAACCATTTCTCTTGCTTTGTTGGTGCGACAAGAAAAAGCTTCTGGCCATCCAGAGAATGTATCAATTAATGCTAATAAATACTTATATCAGTTTTGTCTAGGTAACTCAGAAAAATCAACTTGCCAATAGTTTCCTGGGGAATTACCCTGTTTCGTGACTCCTAAGGGTACCTTCCTCCCGTTCAAGGGATTATTTTTGAGACAAATTGGACACTTAGCTACTATTGATTTAATTATTCCTGTCATTCCTACGCACACTACAGATGATTTCAAACTTGAGACCATAGCATCTACACCCCAATGTGTTTGCTCATGCTTTTTTTTTTGAAAGTTCTAACATAACTTGTGGGGTTACTATTACCTGTTTTTCTGGCACTACCCACCACCCTTCTGTATTTTGTGATGTTTTCAATTGTTCTGCCAATTGCTCATCCAGTTTACTATATTTCAGTTTTAAATTTGGGATTTTTATTTGTTTTACTGGTACTAGTGCAAGTATACTTCATTCTGCAGCCTCTTTTGCAGTCTTATCTGCCAATTGTTTACCTGTGTTTACAGCCGTCTGACCAAATTGATGAACTTTGCAATGCATTACCGCCACTTCCTTTGGTTTCTGCATATCTTCTAGGAGTTGGAGAATTTCTTCGTTATGCTTTATCAATGATCCTTGGGTTTCCAGAGGTTCATCCTTCAGGTCCGGTCTGCTGGAATAGACTTGTTCAACAGTTAGCAGGCAGTCATGTTCTAAACAGTGGAAGAAAAGAAGGTTATCAGGAGTAGTCAGCATGGATTCACCAAGGGGAAATCATGCCTGACCAACCTGATAGCTTTCTATGATGACATGACTGGCTGGGTAGACGAAGGGAGAGCTGTGGATGTTATCTACCTTGACTTCAGCAAGGCTTTCGACACAGTCTCCCATGATATCCTCCTGGGGAAGCTGAGG
Source organism: Opisthocomus hoazin (assembly GCF_030867145.1). NCBI lineage: Eukaryota > Metazoa > Chordata > Aves > Opisthocomiformes > Opisthocomidae > Opisthocomus > Opisthocomus hoazin. Next base: position 26,818,378 of record NC_134453.1, read on the forward strand.
AAGTGTGGGCTGGATGAGTGGTCGGTGAAGTGGATAGAGAACTGGCTGAATGGCAGAACTCAGAGGGTTGTCATCAGCGGCACTGAGTCTAGTTGGAGGCTGGTGACAAGTGGTGTCCCTCAGGGGTCAGTACTGGGCCCAGTCTTGTTTAACTTCTTCATCAACGACCTGGATGAAGAGTTAGAATGTACCCTCAGCAAGTTTGCTGACGACACCAAACTGGGAGGTGTGGTAGATACACCAGAAGGCTGTGCTGCCATTCAGCGTGACCTGGATAGGCTGGAGAGCTGGGCAGAGAGGAACCTGATGAGGTTCAACAAGGGCAAGTGCAGGGTCCTGCACCTGGGGAGGAACAACCCCATGCACCAGTACAGGCTTGGGGTGGACCTGCTGGAGAGCAGCTCTGCGGAGAGGGACCTGGGTGTCCTGGTGGACGACAGGTTAACTATGAGCCAGCAGTGTGCCCTGGCTGCCAAGAAGGCCAATGGGATCCTGGGGTGCATCAAGAAGAGTGTGGCCAGCAGGACAAGGGAGGTTCTCCTTCCCCTCTACACTGCCCTGGTGAGGCCTCATCTGGAGTACTGTGTCCAGTTCTGGGCTCCCCAGTTCAAGAAGGATGAAGAGCTACTGGAGAGAGTCCAGCGGAGGGCTACAAGGATGGTGAGGGGACTGGAGCATCTCCACTACGAGGAGAGGTTGAGGGAACTGGGCTTGTTCAGCCTGAAGAAGAGAAGGCTGCGAGGGGACCTTATAAATGCCTACAAATATCTGAAGGGTGGGTGTCAGGAGGATGGGGCCAAGCTCTTTTCAGTGGTGCCCAGTGACAGGACAAGGGGTAATGGGCACAAACGGAAGCACAGGAAGTTCCGTCTGAACATGAGGAGGAACTTCTTCTCTCTGAGGGTGACGGAGCACTGGAACAGGCTGCCCAGGGAGGTTGTGGAGTCTCCTTCTCTGGAGATATTCAAGACCCGCCTGGACAAGGTCCTGTGCAGCCTGCTGTAGGTGACCCTGCTTATGCGGGGGGGTTGGACTAGATGACCCACAGAGGTCCCTTCCAACCCCTACTATTCTGTGATTCTGTGATTCTGTGAAACTCCCTGTTGGATTTTCTGTTGATAAGAACATTGCTGGATTTACAATTGCTGTGGTTTTTAATTCCACATCATCTTGTTCCAATAAGACAATCTGATATTTCAGCATTCTGCTGGGGGACAGCAAATGACCCCCCTTTTGCTCTAAACCAGTTATTACCATGTGTGGTACATATACCACCATCTCTTGGCCCATAGTCAATTTTTGAGTTTCCTGAATCAGCAATACTGTTGCTGCCACGACACGCAAACATCCCAGCCATCCTTTACTCACGTTGTCAAGTTGTTTGGAGAAGTATCTCACTGGCCGCTTCCAGGATCCCAGACATTGTGCCAGCACTCCAAGGGCCAGATGTTGCCTTTCATGTACAAACAGCTCAAAAGGTTTGGTTAGATCAGGTAAACCCAATTCAGGGGCCATCATTAATGCCTTTTTAAGTTCTTTGAATGATTTTTGACATTCAGGTGTCGAAGTCAAATGCCGATCTCTGGATTCTCTTAGAGCTCCATATAGTGGCTTCACGTGTAGTCCATAATTCGGAATCGAAAGTCGACACCATCCAGTCATCCGCAAGAAAGCTCTCAGCTCCTTCGGGCTGTTAGGTTCAGGAATTTGACAAATGGCTTGTTTTCTTTCATTTCCTAATTGTCTTTGTCCTTGAGATATTAAAAATCCCAAATAAATCACTGCTTCTTTTCCTATCTGGGCCTTATTTCTGGAAACTCTGTATCCTCCTTGGCCCAGAAAATTAAATAAACTGATAGTAATTTCAAAACATTCTTCTTTACTTTTTGCTGCTATCAGAATGTCATCCACATACCGTAACAATATACCTCTCCCTTGGTTCTGTTTCTTCCACATTTCCAATTCTTTTGTCAACTGATTCCCAAATATCGTGGGGCTATTCTTAAATCCTCGTGGAAGTACAGTCCATGTCAGTTGCATCTTTTGTCCTATGGCAGGGCTTTCCTATTCAAAAGCAAATATGCTTTGACTTTGTATATCCGGAGGTATGCAAAAGAAGGCATCCTTTAAATCTGGTACAGTAAACCATTTATGTTCCTCTTTCAAAGATGTCGGTAAAGTATAGGGATTGGCTACTAATGGGTGTATATCTTGGACTATCTGATTTATAGCTCTTAAATCCTGGACTAGTAGATATTCCTTGACTCTGGATTTCCTTGCTGGTAATATAGGAGTATTGTGGTGAATGATTTCACGGACCCCAATCTTGTGCTCGATCAGAATCCTTTTATTGCTCAAGTGAATACCTTATGTACTAATACAATAGTTACTAGAGCCAATCAGCTTTGGATTCGTGGCTTTGCGAATGCCAGTTCACAGATGCTGTTTTCCAGGACCTTTTGCAGCTGGATGTGTGAAAACAGCTTATCTCCTGAGAACAGAGAAGGGAGGCACAGGACGTGCTGATCCTTCAGGGTCATGAGACAGCGCTGTTCTGTCTCAGATTATATGGTTTCCCACCTCTCCCCCTTTATTATTTAGCCAGACACTGTTGATTATAAGAGCTGACATAATTCGGCCTTCAGCTTTCTACCACTTTCTCAGAGGCCCACACAAACTAAAATACTAAAAACAGACATAAGAACACAAATGCTAATAGAAGACACAGAGACGATGTGAAGTGCATACCATAACCTTCTGGGTGTAAAGAAATATCAAATTAGCCTCAGAATAATACATATTGATGGCAAATCTGTTACCTAACATATGGGTGTAGATTGATTTACTTGCATCCAATTTTCTTCCTGTGTGGATGGTGGGATGCAAGCACCGCCTGACCACAACATATCATTATTGCCAATTGGAGGGGATGCATCCCCTCATGTCAGGAGTCGAAATAATGGTAGATCAATGATATGAGCCCAGTAAATTTGCGCTTGGGTTATAGGTATACTCATCACACATACAAACATCCATAACAGTTAGTATTGGCTATCCATATTAATCACCTAGGCTAAGATCAATGTATCTAGAAGCATGACTCATTAACTATATAAGCTAAAGTTAATGTACATAAAAGCATAAATTTGCAAACTTCACCCCATCTGTTCCCTGCTGCACCAAATGCTTCCACAGCCCTGAGAAATCAGAATCCAGATACAACAGTCTCAAGTCAAAAATCAGAAATAATCAATACCTGCAGAACTCACCAAACCGGAAGACGCAAAGGCAGTTACTTAGTCCAGACAAATCCGTTAGATCACAGAAACCAAATAAATCCATCAGATCACAGAAATACAAACACTATGACAACAAACACATAAAACCACACAATCATAGTTGCGACTGCACACACACAAGCACACCAGGTTTTCAACATAAATCCAAATATTACAAATAGACAGAGACTTACAATAATATTCAACATTTAACAAATTCCCAAGCCTCCTTTTCAGGAAAAGTACTCTCTTTTTAGTTCTGTTTTAGGAAGGGTACTTGCCCTTCTCCCCGGGGATATAGCCCAATGCTGTGAAGCTTTCACTACGACTAACAGGCAGGCAACAAGAAACAATACTGGAAGAATGCCTTTACCTTATTCATGGTCCTTGCTCAGAACTTCTCGATCCAGGGATCGGAGGTTCTCCCCGAGAATCCCTCGGTGTCGGCTGGAGGTCCTGCGATCCCTCGGATCGTTGAGGTTCAGGAGCAGGGTCCCATCTGGGATGCCAAAATCTGTTACCGGAAAGCAGCAAAATAATTAACTTTTTAATACTTAATGTTGGAGTTCTAGAAAGCAGGCATTCTTTATTGCAGTACTGGACACACAGGGGATAGTTCCACCCAAATGTGTGTACCGAAAAGACACTACTACTAGATATTTATGCCATGCTAACATACATATTCATTACATTTCTGAGAAGTGTTTATCATTTCCCCCCCTTTTTTTTTAATATATATATATTAACATCCTTTGTACATGTCTGTTGGCACCTCTGGGCAGTTGTCAGGAGCCCTCAGGTGAAGGTTCATACTTTTCCTCACGGTGTCTGCTAGTTGACCTTTGCTCTTGTGCAAACTCAGTTCTAAAATCATGTATACCGTGTCCTCCAAGATTGCTTCATTATACAAAAGCTGTTGTGGGAGACAATTGCCAAATATGCAAGGAATGTATTAATTGATGTGGGTGGTGCACCCACTGCAGCCATCAGAGTACTTGCGTTTGCTGTAATTTTTTCAGTGTTCCCTGTGTAATAGGATCATCCAGAGTGGATGTCTTCTGCTTCCGTGTCAGAGGTTGCTCCCTGAGAGTGAGCGTGGTCATCTCTGGCATCGGATTCTGTGTTGCTTTCTTTCAGCTCATGATATGGTTTCACATATTTTGCTGGTAACCATCGAGGGCCTGTTGAAGGAAGAACACACGCATACCCTCTTCCCCACGTTATTAGTTCTACAGGACCTGTCCATTGTGATTCCCCAAATTCTTTATGCCACACCTTTGGTCGAGCCACAAATGAAGGGACCACCCCGAATTGGCGGACAGCTGCTGTTGTAAATAATTGATGATCACAACCATTAAAAAAATTAAGTACATATAATGCTTTGTCTAACTGTTCCTGTGGGGTAACACTGCCCGTAGGATTCCCCCTTTTTTGTTTATTTAGCATAGCTTTGAGGGTCCCATGGACATGTTCGACAATGGCTTGTCCAGTGGGAGAATGCAGTATACCTGTAACATGTTGTATACCCCAGTCCTGTAGGAAACTAGAAATTGTCTGTGAAACATAAGCAGGTCCATTATCAGTTTTAATTGTTTTTGGAATGCCCATAGTGGCAAAACATCTTAGCCAGTGGGGTTTCACATTGCGTGCCTTTTCTCCCATATGTGCAGTGGCTACCAGAAATCCTGAGAAAGTATCCACACTAACATGTACATAAGGCAGTCAGACAAATGCTGATATATGTGTAACATCACTCTGCCACAACTCATTAGCTCGTAAACCACGAGAGTTCACTCCTGTATATGATGATACGGGTGTAATACATTGACAATCAGGGCATGCACGAACAATTTCTATGGCTTGCCCTCGGGACAAAGCAAATTGTTTACACAAGGAAGAGGCATTTTGGTGAAAGAAGTCGTGAGATAATCGGGCTTGCTCAAAACTGCACGGCAGTACTACTGCCATTGTCCATTTGTCTGCTACAGCATTTCCTTCAGTTATTGGTCCTGGTAGAGTAGTATGTGACCGTATATGCATTATGAAATATACAGGTACACAATTTTTAAGTAGTGTAGCTAATTTCAATAGCAAGGAAATAAGTTGTTTGTTATTGACCTCATTATCATTGCATCTGCAATGCGTTGAACAAGACCCACAACATATGCAGAATCTGCGACAACATTGAGGGGTTCAGTTGAAAACAATTCAAAGGCGTGCAAGGCCGCTGATAGTTCAACAATTTGTGTGGATCCTTCAACGACTAAAATAGATGATTGCCAATCTGACGAATCTGTTTGTTTCTACCCAACCACAGCTTTGTTTGTTTTCCCTGATCCATCCAGAAACACTGTTTGTGCTCCTTTAATAGGTACAGGAACATATCGGTTCTTTGGCTGCAATGGAATTTGAGAGAGGGAATGTAACAGCTTATGTTGTGGAAGGGTATAACCTATGTCATTTAAATAATCAGCTAGAGCAGTTTGCAGCGATAAAGATTACCTGTTTAATACCACAAAGTCGTCTTTAGCCAGTGGCAGGTAAATAGTATCAGGATCACGTCCTGTCAATTGCTGAGAGCAATTCCGACCTTGTGCTATTAAGCACACTATCATGTGTACCTTTATGGTTAATTTTTTCATGGGCATATGAGACAAAAAGATCCATTCCAGAGTCTTCAACTCCTGTGCATTAACACACCACTGACCTAAAAGAGCATAGGCCTGGAAAGAAGCATAAATTATATACAAATCTATTGGTAACTTGACATTGATTCTGGAGGTAAAGGCAATTGCAATTTTATCCGAAACTTTCTGCAAGACAGTTTTTGCTTCTGTCATCAATCTCCTGGAAGATAACAAATCTGAGTCCCCTTTCACCAAGGTAAATAGAGGGGACAACTCTTCAGTCGTAATGCCTAAAAGGGGTCGTACCCAATTAATTGTTCCTAATAATTTTTGTAGATCATGAAGAGTGGTGACCTGGTCAACAATACGCACTGGTTGTGGGAACACTTGTGAAGTAAAAAGTTTCCATCCTAGATCCTTCCAGGGCTGCTCTGTCTGCATCTTTTCCGGGGCTATCTGTAACCCGAAGATCTTTAATGACGATTCTAATTTAGCGAAAGCAGTGAGCAGCACATTTTGTGTTTCAGCAGCAAGGAGGATGTCATCCATATAGTGATATAAGTAGATCTGTTTAAGATTGCTGCACTTCTTTTAGTGCTGCATCCATGACTACCTGGCAAATCGTGGGGCTATTCATCATGCCTTGTGGCAGAACGACCCAATGGTATCGCTGCATAGGTTTGCTGTTGTTAATTGAAGGCACAGAAAATGCAAAATGGGCACAATCATCAGGGTGCAAAAAAATTGTTAAAAACCCAGTCCTTTAAATCAATAACAAAAAGAGGCCAGTCTTCTGGGATCATAGCTGGGTTAGGGACACCAAGCTGTAGTGGCCCCATTGGGCTCATTACTGCATTTGTAGCCCGCAGATCTTGTAAAAATCTCCATTTATCAGACTTTTTTGGAATGACGAATCTAGGGGTGTTCCATGGGCCAGCAGATGGTACCAGGTGACCTAATGCCAGCTGCTTGTCCACAAGGAATTCTGCTGCAGTAATTGAATTGTACACACTTTTTCCAACCAAGGCCTTGAATGTAAGGAAGATGGTTCTCGCCATGCTGCTTCTGTGTCGGGCCAGGCCGGGTCGGGCGAGCGCGCCGGGGGGGGGGGCCGGGGGGGACGGGGGGCCGGTCCGCGCCGCGCCGCCGGTTGCCGATCAAGGGGAGCCCGCCGGCTCGGCAGGAAGGGGCAGCAAGCGGGGGGCCGTGTGCCCTGCCAGGTGTCAGGTTCGCTGATCCGTCCGGTGTGGTGACTGCTGGCGCTGCAGGCTGTGCTGTGTCGGAGGGACTGCACGGTTTTACACTGGAATTCACCCTGCTTTGATCCCAGGTCGGGTACGCCGACTGTTGTAGAGGGACCCTGTCGTACTTTTGCGGTTGCAAGCTGAAATTGCAAGATCTCAGCAGCTTCCTCTTGTTCTGTTTGCCTCATCATAGCAGTTTGTAACTGATCTAAAAAAAGAACATAGGGTTCCTGAGATCCCTGTCGAATTGATACAAAAGACATTTCTCAACAGCCAAGATCTGGCACCTTTCTCAAGGCCTTGAGAGTTCAGTCCGCGGCTTGCATAAATACCAGTCTTGGCAGTGTCGCTTGTGCTCCCCCCATGGCATAATTTTCTTGACCCAGCAACTCATTTTCTCCAATACCTAATCCAGCAGAAATATTCTTCATAACCTGTACAATTACAAGTTCCTTATATTCTGATGCCCAGATGGTATATTGTGCAGATGATAAAACTATGCTAAGTACTGATCGCCAATCAGAAGGGGTCATGACAGAAGATTCTCCTATAGCCTATATAAGGTTCATAGTAAACGAAGCCTGGAGACCGTATTCTCGTATGGATTTCTGAACTTCCTTAATAACCTCGTATGGTAAATAAGCGCACTCTGGGATTTGGTTAGACTTATACACTACAGGCATAGCCTGAAGGATAGAAACATCTCCTTTACAGAGCGCATCAATCCTACATTTATCTAACAATACGTTCGACCATCCAACAACATTCAGTGGTCCCATACGAGTCAGAGGCTGTGTAGGAGCCAAAGGGGGAGCAGTTCAGGAGCAGAAGGGAGCGGTTTAGGAGCAAAAGGGGGGGGTTTAATAAGTGACATATGCGATATTGATTTTTGTCATTGTGCCTGTAAAATTTCATCTGCTGTGGGGGTGGGGGGTGCCGTAACCTTCACCGGAGTTAGCGGCAGGTATAAATCAGGTCCGTACTCACAGAATCACAGAATCACAGAATAGTAGGGGTTGGAAGGGACCTCTGTGGGTCATCTAGTCCAACCCCCCTGCCGAAGCAGGGTCATCTACAGCAAGCTGCACAGGACCTTGTCCAGGCGGGTCTTGAATATCTCCAGAGAAGGAGACTCCACAACCTCCCTGGGCAGCCTGTTCCAGTGCTCCATCACCCTGAGAGGGAAGAAGTTCTTCCTCATGTTCAGACGGAACTTCCTGTGCTTCAATTTGTGCCCATTGCCCCTTGTCCTGTCACTGGGCACCACTGAAAAGAGCTTGGCCCCATCCTCCTGACACCCACCCTTCAGATATTTATAAGCATTTATTAGGTCCCCTCGCAGCCTTCTCTTCTTCAGGCTGAACTCGGTGTCTATTTCTCCGGGATCAAAAGGATCGTCAGATTCTGGCAGATCTACCCCCTGCATTCCCTGTGTTGAGTTAGAGGTTTCATTGTACGCAGGACTAAATGTTTCAAAAGACTGCAGCTTGGTCTGTTCCTGCTTTTGAGAGAACGGAGGAGGGGCAGCCGATGCTTGTAAGATAGTTTCTGTGGGTTTTAGAGCATTTAAAGCTGTATACACTGTTTTCCAAGTCATAATGATTTGCTCAGGGACTTCAAGCTGCAAATCCTGTTTTGTCTGCAATTCCTCCCCCACCTTTGCCCACACCGAGCTATCATAGGAACCTGAGGAAGGGTATCACGAGCAGTAGTCTCTTATCCAAACTAACAATTTAACCAACTTTGTAACTGATAAAATCTCTTGATGGAGCTTTTGCTCCTTTGTAGCTGACTGTCCCATCATATAAATCTGCAGCTGCTCACCTCAATCGTTCCAGCGAAGGGTGATGTCTCCCCTTGTGTGTGCGCACACGTGCGTATGTCTCTCCTCTTGATCCCAGCTGCGGTTCACCACCGGTAATAATCTCCAACTCTGAATATCTTCATGTCCAAATATCTTTATGTCCGAATATCTTCATGTTCGAAAACACACGTTTGGGCGCCATCTGTGGTGATTGACTTCACGGACCCCAATCTTGTGCTCGATCAGAATCATTTTATTGCTCAAGTGAATAACTTATATACTAATGCAATAGTTACTAGAGCCAATCAGCTTTGGATTCATGGCTTTGCGAATGCCAGTTCATGGTTGCTGTTTTCCAGGACCTTTTGCAGCTGGATGTGTGAAAACAGCTTATCTCCTGAGAACAGAGAAGGGAGGCACAGGATGCGCTGATCCTTCAGGGTCATGAGACAGTGCTGTTCTGTCTCAAATTATATGGTTTCCCACAGAGTATTACATTCTGATTCACATTCTACCAAAAGCTCATATTCTAAAAACTTTGTAATTAACCCTTCTAATCCTTTTTTCGAGCTTCCCACTTAACAGGATATTGTTTTTGTCTTACCAGCTTGGATCCAGGTTTCAAAGTCACTTTTACCAGTTCTGCTAATTTGGATTGTCCCGGAACTCCACTTGCCCAAACCAAAGGAATTACTGCATTTTCCACCTCTTCTGGAATCTGATCCTCCTTAAAGGAATCCTGTAACATAAACACTCTTGCCTTTATGGTTTTTGATTCTAGTATCAATGATTCAATTTCCCCATCTTTAAAGGTTATTTGTGCATCTAATTTCCTTAATAGATCTTGTCCTAACAAAGGCAATGGACATTCAGGCATTTACAGAAACTGGTGAGTTACCCACTGTTTTCCCAATTTAAATTTCCATAGCTTTAAGAAGGGCAAATTTTCTGTTTGCCCTGTCGCACCAACAGCATCTACTAATTTATGACTGAATTTCCCCTTACATGTGTTCAATACTGAATAAGTAGCTAATTATTTTTTTAATTACCTTGGATACCCTTTCAGGATCCTCCTGACAGGTGCTTGCAGTCTCTTTCCATGATCTTAAATCAATTATTGAAAAAGGGACTTTTATTACTGCTGGATCATTATTCCTTACTGCTTCTCGGAGAGGAGCTTGGATGGGAGCTGGTCCAGCTCCCCTTTTCCTTCCCCGTGTCCTTCCTGAAATCAAGCTAAATCTCTCTGCTTCCCCTTCCATAGGAGGAGCAGAAGGATTATCAGCCTCCAATTTTTGCTCCTTCTGATCATCTCCGTGTCTCCGGCAAGGTGCAACCATCAATTTAACATCATCCTCCTCAAGCCCATATTTTAAACACCTTTTACCAATGCTAGAAGCAGAACAGCACTTTTTAAAATCCTCTTCAGATTTTCCTTTCTTTAAAACCATCACCCTAGGATTGTGTGGATGCATCCCACAATGCTTCTGCCACTCCGCATGATTTCTAAAGGTGAAAAACAGATCTGCATATGTTATATTATCTCATTTACCTTCCCTTTTGTAAAACAACATTAATCGCAAGATGGTATTATATCGCAATGTCCCATTTTCTGGCCATCTCTCCCCACCTTCTAAAGTATACATTGGCCACTAATGATTACAATATTCAATCAATTGTTCCCGAGTCAGAGGATCACCCCCCCAGTCTTTCCAATGCTTTAAAATACATCCCAAAAGTGTACTTTGTGGGATGGATTTTTGCTCAGAAATGTACCCATCTCTCAAATGACTAGTGGTTGTGATTGTGCACTATCACAGGCACTAGTCAGAGGGACCCCAACACTTGTCGGAGCTCCCCCTGGGATCCCAGCCCCCTGCTGGAAATCCCAACCTTGGAGACTTCAACCCCCCGTTGAAGACTCCACCTTTGGGGCCGCATCACAGGCTTTTGCCTAGCACAGACTTACCAACCGAGGTACCTCTTTAGCCCAACCCTGCGTGGCTTTCACTGCGCCTTATGAGCAGGCTCCTACCCAGAGCTCCGTTACTCATTAAAAGAATGCCTTATTATTTAATTCCAAGGGACTTACTTGGAATCCTTCGGTCTGGGGATCAGAGGTTCTCCTCAAGAATCCCTCGATGCCAGCTGGAGGTCCCGTGATCCCGTGGATTCGTTGGTATTCACAAGCACGGTCCCATCTGGGTCGCCAGAAACTGTCACCGAAAATCCGGGAATAAAAACCTCATAACACCAATGCAGTGTTAAAAGGCAGGCATTCTTTATTGCAGCGCTGGATGCATGGGGGATAATTCCACCGAACATGCATATCACATACCTTTTTCATGTGGTTTATGTAGACCAAGAATACGTATATTTATTTTATTTATACATATTCATTATAATTCTCTCAGGTGATTGGTGCAAATTTGCTCGCTTCCCATGTAAATTATTGCACAGACTCAGTCATCCTCTTCCATTGTTCTCTTTTGAATAGGTGGCATTACTTGGGTAGGTGGTCAATGGGTGGTCGTGATCTTGTAAACAGGGTGATAGAATCAGTTGACCATAAATATGAACAGTGCTGCTATGTTCCTGGCACAGCCCGACCCACCTGGACATTAGGTCTTAGAATGGAGAGTCTATTCTCTAGGTAGCCATTAACGCTAACCATAGTGGGTAATTGTGTTTTTGTCAAGAGAAATGATGGAGTGTAGTTCTGTGAAACGGACTGAAGAAACTGACCAGGTTTGCCAAGATTGCGAGCCTAGTGGGCAAAAGGTAATTCCGGCAGGGGGAGATCACGACCACCGACTCACTGGCCTTTGTTAGGATGAGATTTATTAAGCAAATTAGAGGCACAAATAACTTTTAAAAATGGGGAAATTGAATTATTGATACCTGAATCAAAAGCCATAGAGGCAAGAGTGTTTATGTTACAGGATTCTTTTAAGGAAAAACAAATTCCATAAGAGGTGGAAAACGCAATAATCCCCTTGGTTTGGGCAAATGAAGTTCCAAGACGGTCCAAATTAGCAGAACCAGTAAAAGTGACCTTGAAACCTGGATCCAAACTGGTAAGACAAAAACAGTATCCTATTAAGGGGGAGGCTCAAAAAAGGATTGGAAGAGTTAATCACAAAATTTTTTGAATATGGACTTTTGGTATAATGCAAGTCAGAATATAACACTCCTATATTACCGGTAAGGAAATCTAGAAGAAAAAAATATTGACTAGTCCAGGATTTAAGAGGTATAAATCAGATAGTTCAAGATATACACCCAGTAGTAGCCAATCCCTATACTTTACTGACATCTTTCAAACAGAAACATAAATAGCTTACTGTACTAGATTTAAAGGATGCCTTCTTTTGCATACCTCTGGATATACAAAGTCAAAGCATATTTGCTTTTGAATGGGAGAGCCCTGCTACAGGACGAAAGATGCATTTGACACGGACACCTGAATGCTAAAAATCATTTTGGGAACTTAAAAAGGCATTGATGATGGCTCCTGCCTTGGGTCTACCTGATCTAACCAAACCTTTTGAGCTGTTTGTCCATGAGAGGCAACATCTAGCCCTTGGAGTGCTGGCACAACGTCTGGAATCCTGGAAGCAGCCACTAGGATACTTCTCTGAACAACTTGACAACGTGAATAAAAAATGGCCGAGATATTTACGCGCTGTAGCAGCAATGCTATTGCTGATTCAAAAAACTCGAAAATTGACTATAGGCCAAAAGATGGTGGTGTATGTACAACACAAGGTGATAACTGTTTTAGAACAAAAGGGAGGTCATTGGTTATCCCCCAGCAGAATGCTGAAATATCAGGTTGTCTTGCTCTTGCTGGAACAAGATGATGTGGAATTAAAAACCACAACTATTGTAAATCCAGCAATGTTTCTGTCGACGGAAAATCTGACAGAAAGTCTAGAACATGACTGCCTGCTAACTGTTGAACAAGTCTATTCCAGCAGACCGAACCCAAGGGATGAACCTCTGGAAGATCCTGATATGGAGTTGTTCACGGATGGAAGCAGCTTTGTGAAAGAAGGAAGACGAACGGCTGGATATGCTGTTGTCACCACCATCGAGGTATCGGAGTCAGGAACGCTGCCTGCAAATACTGCGGCACAGAAAGCAGAACTGGTGGCGTTGAAACAAGCCTTTCGAATGGCAGAAGGAAAGAGGGTAAATATATGGACTGATTCCAAATATGCATTTGATGTGATTCATGCTCATGAGGTCATCTGGAAAGAAAGAGGACTGCTCTCAGCCCGAGGATCATCAATAAAACATAAAGAAGAAATCCTCCAGCTCCTGGAAGAGGTGCAGAAGCCAAAGGAAGTGACGGTAATGCATTGCAAGGCTCATCAATTTGGTCAGACAACTGTAAACATAGGTAGTCGATTGGCAGACAAAATGGCAAAGGAGGCTGCGGAACAAGGTATCCTTGCACTAGTACCAGTAAAACAGGTAAAAATCCCAAATCTGAAACCAAAATACAGTAAATTAAATGAACAATTGGCGGAACAATTAAAAGCATCACAAAATACAGAAGGGTGGTGGGTAACGCCAGAAAAGCAGGTAATTGTAACCCCGCAAGTTATGTTAGAACTTGCGAAAGAAAAGCATGCGCAGACACATTGGAGTGTAGAAGCTATGGTCTCGAGTTTAAAATCATCTGTAGTGTGTGTAGGAATGACAGAAACAATTAAATCAATAGTAGCCAAGTGTCCAATTTGTCTCAAAAATAATCCCTTAAGTCAGAAAAAGGCACCCTTAGGAGTTACGAAACAGGGTAACTCCCCAGGATGTGATGAATGGGTTAACTTTGTTCATGAAATCGCATGTGGGTGTTGAAGCCCTTTTGCAATTTAAGCTGGAATCGCAGACATCAGGTAGAGTAAACAACCATCTGCTGATAAGGAAAGGAAATGGCTTGGGTGATGCATGAGCAGACAGCAGGTCACACAGAGGACACCTGAGGAAGACTTCGGCCTTCATCCCAACGACCACCGGGAGGCAGACGACGACCACCTAGCAACTAGTCGCGCAAGCGCAGACATAACGAAGAAGATACCAGGAGCCACGTACGCAGGAAATAGGAACTCTGTACAAAGGGGGGTTGCATCCACTGTTTATGCGAACCGTTGGCGGAGTGCTGACTCTCCCGGTCGCCCAGCACTCTTTTATCGCTTGCTAATAAATTCACAATTAATCAATTAACAACTGGCTCCTCAATTTGAATTCGTCACGGGAGGCGAGCTTCAATAACACAGGAGACTATTGGCAAGTTGATTTTTCTAAATTACCTAGGCAAAATGGATTTAAGTATTTATTAGTATTAATTGATACATTCTCTGGATGGCCAGAAACCTATCCTTATCGCACCAACAAAACAAAAAAATGGTTAAAATATTGTTAAAAAAAATAATACCAAGGTTTGGGGTACCAATAGGCATGTCTTCTCATAAAAGACCACATTTTGTAGCAGAAATAGTTCAACAAATAAGTAAAATTTTAGGAATAAATTGAAATTTACATACCCCCTGGAGACCGCAATCAAGTGGGAAAATTAACAGAATGAACCAAATGTTAAAAAGACAAATAAGTAAGCACTCCGAAAATACATTGTGCTGACCAGATCACTTGCTTTGGATACACCTGTGCACCAATATCCACCAGGTGATTTCATGTATATAAAGACTTGGAACTCTGAACCACTGCAGGAGAAGTAGAAGGAACCTTTCCAGGTACTGTTCACAACTTACACTGCTATCAAAGTAGAAGGAGTGGAACCGTGGATACACTACACTTGAGTGAAGAAGGCCCCTTCATGGAAAATCATCAATAGAGATCCAGAGACTGCAAAACTAATTTTAAAATATGTCTAAAGGAGGGGACTATCATTGTAAAATATGGAAAAAAAATGAATTCTGACCTGGAGACTGATGATGATGGGGGCATTGTTTAAAGTATTAAAAGTGAAAACAAGAAGTAAGGACCAGCTGTCAATAAAAGCAGAACAGTTAACACACTTCCCAAGAACTCTGGAAGAAAATTGGCTTGACAAAATTTTCAATGGATTGGGGTGGAATCTGAGTTCCTGGGTAAAATCCTTAATTATTTCAAAACTTCCAAAGGGGGGAAATGTAACCAGGGTGATAGAATCAGTTATCCATAAACATGAACAGTGCTGCTATGTTCCTGGTACAGCCCGACCCACCTGGACATTAGGTCTTGGAACAGAAGGTCTAGTCTCTAGGTAACCATTAACGCTAACCACAGTGGGTAATTGTGTTTTTGTCAAGAGAAATGATGGAGTGTGGTTCTGTGAAACAGACTGAAGAAACTGACCAGGTTTGCCAAGATTGCGAGCCTAGTAGGTAAAAGGTAATTCCGGCAGGGGGAGATCGCGACCACCGACTCACTGACCCCCTACTCAAGTAATACCACCTACTCAAAAAGGAACAATGGAAGAGGGTGACTGAGTCTGTGCAACAATTTACATAGGAAGCGAGAAAAGTTTACACCAATCGCCAAGGAGAATAATACTGAATATGCATGAATAAAATAAATATGTATATTTTTGATCTATATAAACTGCACGGAAAAGGTATGAGGTATGCACGTTCGGTGGAATTATCCCCCGTGCATCCAGCGCTGCAATAAAGAATGCCTGCCTTTTAACACTACATTGGTGTTACAAGGTTTTATTCCCGGATTTTCGGTGACATTATGAGGTTTTTATTCCTGGATTTTTGGTGACACAGTTAAGCTGGGGAACAACGATGTGGAATTTTTAGTTGATATAGGAACCACTTATTCTGTGCTTAACGCCTGCACAGGAAATTTTCGTCATGAGACTGTAAGTGTTGTTGGTACTACAGGAAAAAAAGGAAATTGGCCCTTTTTACAGCCCTTAAATTTTAAGTTAGGAAAGCAATGGGTGACTCATCAATTTTTATATATGCCTGATTGCCCAGTGCCCTTGATGTGAAGAGATTTATTGAGCAAATTAGATGCTCAAATAACTTTTAAACATGGAGACGTGTGACTACTAATACCTGAATCAAAGGCTATGGAAGCGAGAATTTTTGTTTTGCAGAACACACAAAGACCCAAGGAAGAAATTCCTGCAGAAGTAGAGGATGCAGCAACACCCTTGGTATGGGCTAGTGGAATCCCAGGTTGGTCTAAATCGACAACACCAGTAAAAGTTGTCCTAAAATCCGGAAACAGACTGGTAAGACAAAAACAGTATCCTATTAAGTGGGAAGCTAGAAAGGCGTTGGAGGAATTAATAACAAAATTTTTAAGTTATAGATTGTTAATAAAGTGTGAATCAGAGCATAACACCCTGATATTGCCAGTGAAAAAGCAAGATGGCAAGGAATATAGGTTAGTTCAAGATTGAAGACATTCATCCAGTAGTAGCTAACCATATACCTTGCTGACATCCCTGAAGGAAAAACATAAGTGTTTTACTGTACTTGATCTCAAGGATGCTTTCTTCTGCATACCTCTGGACAAAGACAGTAGGGTAATATTTTCCTTTGAATGGAAAAGCCCCACCATCAGATGCAAAACACAACTTACCTGGACAGTGCTACCTCAAGGCTTCAAAATAGCCCTACAGTATTTAGCAACCAGTTGGCAAAGGAGCTAGAATTATGGAAAAAAAAAAAAACCCCGAGGGAACAATATTGCAATATGTAGATGATATGTTGTTGGCTGCAGAGACTCAGGGAGAGTGTCTACAGATGACTATAAGTCTGCTAAATTTCTTAGGACAAGGAGGATATTGGGTATCAAAGAGCAAAGCTCAGGTAGGAAAAGAGACTGTGATTTATTTAGTCTTTGAGATCTCACAAGGACAGCGAAGACTGGGAGCTGACAGAAAAGCAGTGATCTGCCAAACTCCAGAACCAAGAACTGTATGAGACCTAAGGGCATTTCTGGGTATGGTTGGATGGTGAAGGCTGTGGATTCTCAACTATGGACTGTTGGTAAAACCCCTTTATGAAACTTTGAAGGGGTCAAAAGAGAACCACCTGCTGTGGACTCCTGAATGCCAAGTAGCCTTTAAGGACTTAAAAAAGGCTTTGATGTCAGCACAGGCATTGGGGCTGCCCGATTTGTCTAAGCCTTTTGAGCTATTTGCACATGAATGACAACATCTTGCCCTGGATATGCCAACTCAAAGACTGGGGACCTGGAGAAGAGCTGTGGGGCATTTCTCCAAACAGTTGGACACTATGGTAGTAGCTTTATATGAGATGGAAAAAGGATGGCTGGATATGCAGTGGTTACAACTACACAGGTAATAGAGGCTGGGGCCCTACCTATTAACACATCAGCCCAGAAGGTGGAACTGGTGCATTGAGACAAGCCTTGAAGGTAGCTGAAGGGAAAAAGGTAAATACATGGACTGATTCAAAGTATGCATTTGGGATAGTCCATGCACATAGACTATCTGGAAAGAAAGAGTCCTGTTGTCAGCTCAAGGATCACCTATCAAAATGCAAGGAGGACATTCTAATGCACTGCAAAGCACATCAATTTGGACAAACCGCAATAAATGTAGGTAACCAATTAGCCAATAAAACTGCTAAAGAGGTGGCTGAATGAAGCATCCTTGCATTGGTACCAGTGAAACAGGTGAAGCTCCCAATTCTGAAGCCTAGTTATAGTGAGACAGATCAACAATTGGCATCATTGTTAAAAGCAGCCACAAATGATGAGGGTTGGTTAATAATCCCCACAAAACAAGTCACTGTTACACCGCAGGTAGTGACTGAAATTGTAAAAGGGAGACACCAGGAAACACACTGAGGTGGTGAGGCTATGATTGCTAGGCTTCAAAATTCGATTATATGTGTAGCGAAGACTGGGACAGTAAAGTCTGTAATAGCAAAATGCCTTAATTGCTTAAAAAAAAAAATCCCATAAATAGGAAAAGGCCACCCCCAGGGACCACTAGGCAAGGAAATTCCACCAGATATTATTGGCAAATTGATTTTCATGAGTTACCAAAACAAAATGGTTATAGATATTGTCACTGAAAATCTGGGAATAAAACCTCGTAACACCAATGTACTGTTAAAAGGCAGGCGTTCTTTATTGCAGCTCTGGATGCATGGGGGATAATTCCACCGAACGTGCATACCTCGTACTCTTTCTATGCAGTTTATATAGATCAAAATATACATATTCATCAGGTTATATCACCTATTCCTTTCATAGTAAAATTTAGTCCATTTCCATACGCTCCTCCCACCCGCGCTTGCGCAGTGCCTCCTAGTGGTGGTCGTCGGGGGGCGCAAGATGAAGGCTCATCCTCTTCATCACGGTGTCCGCTGATTGACCCCTGTTTCCGCGCAAGCTCAGTCCTCTTCTGGCTCTTGTCCCTGCGGCAAGGTCGTCTTGACCGGTTCTAGGCGACTCCTAGTTTTAATTAAAACTAACTTCTTTGGTGGGAGATGTAAGACTCTCTGCTTCAATTAATTTACACAATAGATAGATACCACAAATGCACCTGCAACTATTAGGTAATACTATTTCTATTAAAAATCCCCCTCCACCACTATTGTTTAACATTAATGATTACATAGGGACTAGACCCTCTGTTCCCAGACCTAATGTCCAGATGGGTAGGGCTGTACAAGGGACATAGCTAGCAGCATTGTTCATGTTTATAGTTAACTGATTCCATCACCTTGGTTACAATATCTTCTCATATTAGTTGATACTTTCTCAGGATGGCTGGAGGCTTTCCCCTGTCGCACCAACAAAGCTAGGGAAATAACTAAGCTACTACTCAAAGAAATAATACCAAGGTTTCGGATACCAATAGGAATATCCTCTGATCGAGGCCTGCATTTTGTGGCAGATATAGTCCAACAGTTAAGTAAAATCCTTAGTATCAAGTGTGATTTCCATACCCCATGGAGGCCTCAATCGAGTGGAAAAGTAGCGAGAATGAATCAAACCCTGAAATGGCAAATTATTAAAATATGCCAAGAAACACCTTTAAAGTGGCCACAGGCCTTTCCATTAATTCTTTTGAGAATCAGAATACAACCAAGGTCTAGGAGTATATGGAAAACCATATCCAGCATCACTGATTCCAGGGGAAACACATGTAAAAGGCAAGACAGATTTCAAGTTCCATCTGATTTCTCTAGGAAAGGTCCTTGCAGCTCTCCAACAACACATCATTTTGACAGGCACCCATATCAACCAGGAGATTTTGTATATGTAAAGACGGGGAGCTCTGAACACTTACAAGAGAAATGGAAAGGACCTTCTGACTACCTACACCGTACTCAAGGTAGAAGAGATAGACTCATGGATACATTACACGTGAATAAAATCAGCCCCCACTCTTGAAAAGCCAAAGTGGAGTTCAGAACTTTTGGGAGGTCTACAGATAAAACTAAGGATAAGTAATTGTTAGCACATTCAGATGTGGTGGTAAATTATCCTAATCCTTTGTAAACTGACAGGGGAAAATCAGGGAGATCCATGGACAGAAAACACACATCTCACTTTAGGATGGTCATGGCTAACATGCTGGATCCCTGATATCTCCCTGTGGGTAAAAAATTTGATCTTTATTATAGCTCTGATAATCTTAATCTTTGTGGTCGTATATGTGTTGTTACAATGCTGTATAAAATGTAGTACATCATGCTGCACCCAATTGTGCATACTTAAAAGTCAAAACTGAAGCCGTGAAAAGCCGGAGTTGAAGACTCAGTAGTCGGAAGGCTATTAAGCAGGTATTCTTTATTACGGCGCCGGGCACATGGGAGATCTCTCCTCCAAACGTGTGCACCGAAAGGACACGCTTACTAGGTATTTATGCTATGATAACGTACACATTTATTACATTTCCAAGAAATGCTTATCATAGTTTTTCCGAGAACTCTTTAGTATATGGTAATGTCCTTCGCACATGTTTGTTTGGCATCTCTCAGTGATCGGTGGGGTCTTCAGATTATCCTGCAGCCTCCTTATCTCTGTAGTTTGCATACCTGTTCTCCCAAGGCCCAGCCGCCTAACAGGATTATTCAGGAGTCTCTTATCTTACAACTGTCCCAATTATTCACAAAGAACCAAGACTTGCTTTGGTTGTGCAATGATTCTTGTAGAGGAACGGGACAAAAGCAGGTTGCTGTAACAAACAGAAGAGAAAAATGCTGAAGTAAACAAGACTTGTGGATGTGCTGAAGGAGCCGAGTACATGCTAAGGAGTTAAAAAACAGCGGTTGTGTACTGTCAGCCAGTGCATGGACAGCACGTGATCAGCAACCTCATTGGCTGACCTGGCGTGTGATATGGCTACGGATTGGACAGAAGTAGAATAGAGACCCTCATGCAAATAGCTGCCTTATCTGGATAGAAAGTTCCCAGGAACTAACATCCGGGTAAAGATGTATAAAGAACATCTGGGTAAAGATGTATAAAGCACTGCTTGCAAAATAAACTTTTTCTCACTTGTACCACAAGCTGAGTCCGTGCCATCATATGCCACAAATGGCACCCGAACAAGGACAAGAAAGGAGGCAGATACAGAGCCCAGGACCGGTGGCATAGCCCAGCTGAACCAGGAACCGCGGCTCAAGGAAGAAGCGCACCAACTGCCTGATGATAGTGTAACCAAGGGGATGAAATCTGTTAACCATAAACATAAACCATGCTGCTAGTTATGTCCCTTGTATAGCCCCTGCCCATCTGGACGTTAGGTCCAGGAACAGAGAGTTTGGTCTCCAGGTAATTATCAATGTTAAACAATAATGGTAAAGGGGGATTTTTAACAGAAATAGCATTACCATGGTTGCAGGTGTGTTTGTGGTTTTTATCTATTGTCTAAATTAACTGAAACAAAAAGTCCCATGTTTCCCACCTGAAATGTTAGCGGTCGCCTAGAGCCAGTCAAGGCGACCTAGCTACGGCGACCTAGCTACAGCGACCTAGCTACGGGACAAGAGCCAGAAGAGGACTGCGCATGTGCAGAAGCTGGGGTCAACCAGCGGACACTGTGATGAAGAGGATGAGCCTTCATCTTGGGATGCCCGACGACCACCACTAGGAGGCACTGCGCAAGCGCGGGTGGGAGGAGTGTATGAAAATGAACTAATTTTACTATGAAAGGGATAAGTTATGTAACCTAATAAATATGTATATTTTTATCTATATAAACTATATGGAAAAGGTATGGGGTATGCACGTTCAGTGGAATTATCCCCCGTGCATCCGACGTCACAATAAAGAATGCCTGCCTTTTAACACTACATTGGTGTTACGAGGTTTTATTCCCGGATTTTCGGCAACAATAGGTGAGCAGCTGGGAACCATGTGGGAGAAGCTATCCCGGGAACAAAGGCTAAGCACTGATGTGCTTAGGAAGATGCTACAGATGCAGAACAGAAACGTTACTCACACGCAGTGGTGGCAGGCAGGCAGGGGCCGGGGCAGAGGCCGGGGCCAGGGCCGTGAGCAGGAGCTGGGTCCAACAGACCCTGAGCAGGAATCGGTTCTGTTCCCCCCTGGCTCGCTGAAGGATGGGACAGTCAGCTAGAAAGGAGCAAAAGCTCCATCAAAAGATTTTACAGAGAATTTTGAAAGAACAAAGTCTTGCAGCTTAAAATCCCTGAGGACATCATTACTTGGAAATCAGTGCATACCACTTTAAATGCTCTAAAACCCGCAGAAACTATCTTAGAAGCGGCTGCTACTCCTCCACTGTTGTTATTTCAAAAGCAGGAACGCACTGAGCCGCAGTCTTTTAAAATATTTAACCCTACATACGATGAAATTCCTAACCCAACACGAGAAATGCGGGAGGCAAACCTGCCAGAACCTGACGATCCTTTTAATCCAGAGACGGGAAGTGGGGTGCAAAACCCAGCACCCCAAAAATATACAACAGGGTCCCTCTACAGCAATTGGCGTAGCAGACCCGGGATCAGAGCAGGGTGAATTCCAGTGTAAAACCGTGCAGTCCCTCCAACACAGCACGGCCCGCAGCGCCGGGCTGGGTCTGGCCACAGCGCCAGCAGTCACCACACTGGACGGGTCAGTGAACCTGACACTTCTGGGGCCTGTGGCCCCCTCCTGGGCCGCGCCTGCCGTGCGCCGCCCCTTCCCGCCGGCGGGCTCCCCTTGCTCGGCAACCGGTGGCGCGGCACGGCACGGCCCCGCCCCCGGCCCCGGCCCCGCCCCCGGCGCGCCCGCCCGGCCTGGCCTGACACAGAAGCAGAGCGGCGAGAACTGTCTTCCTTACATTCAAGCCCTTGGTTGGAAAAAGTGTGTACAATTCAATTATTGCAGTAGAATTCCTTGTGGACAAACGGCTGGACTTTATTATCTTTCCAGGATTCAGATGACATTTCTAGATGATGTTGTCCACTCTGCTGAAAGGTGAAAATATTGGCATCACAACTGAAGAGTTGTCCCCTTTGTTTACCTTGTTGAAAGGGGACTCAGATTTGTCGTCTTCCAGGAGATTGACGCCAGAAGCGAAAACTGTCTTGCAGAAAGTTTCGGATAAAATTGCGATTGCCTTTACCTCCAGAATTAATGTCAATTTACCAATAAATTTGTATATAATTTATGTTTGTTTGTTTGTTTGTTTCCAGCCCTATGCTCGTTTAGGTCAGTGGTGTGCTAACGCGCAGGAGTTGAAGACTCTGGAATGGATCTTTTTGTCTCATACGCCCATGAAAACATTAACCACAAAGGTAGACATTACAGTGTCCTTAACAGCACAAGGTCAGAGTCATGGTCAGCAATTGACAGGACGTGATCCTGATGCTATTTACCTGCCGCTGGCTACAGACGACTCTGTGGTATTAACTACAGAATCCTTATCGCTGCAAGCCGCTCTAGCTGATTATGATATTAATATACACTAATGAGTTCTCAAAAAAAAAAAGGAATGATACGGTACACACATTTAGGCGGAACTGTCCCATGTGCAAAATCAGTTCCGAGAAGTTCCAGAAACAAAGGTCAATCAGCGGACACCGTGATGAAGAGGATGGGCCTTCATCTTGGGACCCCCGACGACCACCACTAGGAGGCACTGCGCAAGTGCAACTGGGAGGAGTCTATGGAAATTACTTCTCGGAACTGATTTTAGTATGCAATGAGGATAAATGCATATGTATAGGTGTATTGGGAAATCTAATGCATATGTAATATTTGATTGTATAAATTGAAGAGACACGTTGCTGCTCGGCGCGCTCGACTTTGGTGGGACTACTCCCCCATGCTGCCCGGCGCCGAATAAACATACCTACTTTACAGTCTTACAGATTGTGGAGTCTGCTTTCCGCACGTCAGTTTGTAAACAGAAGGATTTTATAAGATCCCTTCTAGGATGTATGTGTCTGTACATGTGTTGTGTTAACCGATCAGTGAAGAAATTGAGAATTTATTTTATTGTAACATGAGCTTCGGGAGGAGGTGATCCCCTCACTAAGAAACAATTATTTGAATTATGATATGCTGTTACAATTTTGTAGACAAATAAAAGGTATAGGAGACGAAAAGTTTAACGTGGTATTGGAAAAAAAAAGAAACAAAGTAAAATCCCTCTGGATTTTACAAACGGTTGTGTAAAGTGATTAAGACAAGAAGGTATCAAGTTACCAGCTTCTTTAGCTGCTGCTCTGAATGGAGAAAAAAAAAGCAGAGGAGTACTTAAAAGTCAAGAGACAGAAAGACGGAATGAAAAAGGGGGGGGCTGAAACAGGGTAGTCTTTCCCAGCAAAAAGGGACAAAACCTATATGACAAAAGCAATATCCCTTGAAATTAGAGGATCAAAAAGGAGTAAAAAGACCAATTAATAACTTTTTACAGTATGGACTACTAGTAGAATGTGAGTCAGAATGCAATACTCCTATACTACCAGTGGGAAGAAAAAACCAAAACAAAACAGATGGAACTTATCGGGCAGTACAGGATTTAAGAGAAGTGAATAAGATTGTTAAAGACATACAACCTGTGGTAGCTAACCCCTATACTTTACTTACTAAATTACAAGATAATCAAGTATGGTTTACAGTATTGGATTTAAAGGATGCATTCTTCTGCCTGCCTTTAGCCAAAGAGAGTCAGAATTTATTTGCATTTGAATGGGAAAATCCTACCATGGGTAGAAAAACCCAGCTTCCCTGGACAGTGTTACCCCAAGGTTTTAAGAACAGCCTAACGATCTTTGCAAATCATTTCGCACAAGAACTTAAGCATGGAACCCTCCCTCCAGAGATGGAACCCTTTTACAGTATGTAAATAATTTCCTAAGAGCAACTGAAACAAAATCTGACTGCATACAGTGGACTATCAGTTTGTTAAACTTTTTGGAACTAAATGGGTATCGAGTCTCTCAACAGAAAGCTCAGATGGTGCGCCAATGATAACCTACCTTGAACACGAACTGTCTGGAGGACAGAGAGAACTAAGAACAGAACGAAAAGAAGCCACCTGCAAGACTCCCCTCCCTCAGATGGTAAAAGAGCTCAGGACCTTTCTGAGAATGACATGCTGGTGCCGGTTATGGATTTATAATTATGGAATAATAGTGAAGCCCTTGTATGAACTTTTGAAAAATAACCCCACCCGACTGATCTAGTCCAACGAAACTCAAAATGCATTTAAGAAAAAGATAATGAAGGCCCCGACCCTGGGCCTGCCTGATGTTACCAAACCCTTCTGGCTGTTTTCTTATGAGAGACAAGGCATAGCTCTGGGGATCTTAGCTCAACGGCTGGGACCCTACAAAAGAGCTGTGGCCTACTTTTCTAAACAGCTGGATGAAGTAGGCAAAGGATGTCTGCGAGCTGTGGCAGCAGTAGTCTTGAATATTCAAGAAGCCCGAAAATTTACCTTGGGCCAAAAGATCACAGTACTGGTCTCACACACAATATCAGCTGTATAGGAACAAAAAGGGAACCACTGGCTTTCCCCATCCCGATTTCTGCAATACCAGGCCATTTTGACTGAATCAGATGATATTAATATTGCAGTAACTAATGTTATGAACACAGCTTCTTTTCTCAGCAGGTCAATCTGTGAACCATTGGTATGTGATTGCTTAAAAACTATACGGACTGTGTACTCCAGCAGCAGACCAGATTTGAAAGAGGAACCCCTGGAAGATGCCCAGGACTCCTGGTTCACAGAGAGAAGCAGCTTTGTCCGACAAGGCATTAATAGCAACTGAAACAAAACCTGACTGTATACAGTGGACTATCATTTTGTTAAAATTTTGAGACTAAATGGGTATCGAGTCTCTCAACAGAAAGCTCAGATGGTGCAGCAACGGGTAACCTACCTTGGATACGAGCTGTCTGGAGGACAAAGAGAACTAGGAACAGAATGGAAAGAAGCCATCTGCAGGACTCCCCTCCCTCAGATGGTAAAAGGGCTCAGGACCTTTCTGGGACTGACAGGTTGGTGCCGGTTATGGATTTATAATTACGGAATAATAGTGAGACCCTTATGTGAATTTTTGAAAAACAACCCCACCCGATTGATCTAGTCCAAAGAAGCTCAAAATGCATTTAAGACACTTAAGAAAGAAAAAGAAAGAAAGAAACTTAAGAAAGAAAGAAAAGGAATCTACTGGCTTTCTACAATACCAGGCCATTCTGATTGAATCAGATGATATTAATATTGTACTAACTACTATTACAAAGCCAGCTTCTTTTCTCAGAGAGTCAATCTCTGAACCATTGGTACATGATTGCTTAGAAACCATAGAGACTGTGTACTCCAGCAGCAGACCAGATTTGAAAGAGGAACCCCTGGAAGATGCACAGGACGCCTGGTTCACGGATGGAAGCTGTGGGAATCGGCTGGGCCGCGGGCGGCCTTGACGGTCTTCATGGAATACAGTCATATCTATGAGCTAATTATTTTGTGCACCTGTGGTTGAAAAACAGGAGGAAAGGAACAAAGAAACAGGATGGGAAAATCCAAAGCTTTGATAAGCGTGAAGGTCGTGTGAACGGACGCATGATGACCAATCAGAAGAACAAAGGAGCTACATGCCAAAAGACCCTCACCAATGAGACTCTGGTGGTGGGGGACAAGGGGATATAAAAATGTTATGATTAACCATTAAAGTGCTTCTGCTGCTGCTTCTGCTTCTGCTTGCTTTGTGACTGCCGCAACTTATTGTGGCGTGCTGCCACAGGAAGCAGCTTTGTCCGACAAGTTATTTGAATGGCCGAGTACGCGGTGACAACAACAGACAAAGCAGTTGAGTCTCAATCTCAATCACTACCTGCTGGAACATCAGCTCAAAAGACTGAAATTATTTCCCTAACTAAGGCTCTGGAGTTAGCAAAAGGAAAAAGATAAATATGTGGACAGATTCCAAATATGCCTTTGGAGTTGTCCACGCTCATGGGGCAATTTGGAAGGAGCGAGGACTACTAACCGCACAAGGGAAGCAGATTATATATACTGAAGAAATCCTTCGCCTATTAGAAGCTGTTGAACTACCAACAAACGTTGCCATCATGCACTGCCGAGGACACCTGAAGGGTAACACTGACCAGGAAAGAGGTAACAGGTTGGCTGACTATGAAGCTAAACAAGCGGCAGAAAGAATACAAGAGATTTTGGCCTTAATTCCAGATAACAGAAATAGAAACCTGAGTGACCAAGAAAATATTGAGTATTCTAAAGCTGATGAAGAATTATTAGAGGGATTAGGAGGACAGACTCCATCCCAGGGATGGGCCTACTCAAGTGATGGCAGAATAATAATCCCTGCTCAACAGATATGGGGGGTGGTTAAAGAAGAACACAATAGGACACACTGGGGAGCAGACTTCCTGTAGAAATTTTTAAATCAGAAATTAATAGGGAAAAATTTGTATACTACAGTCCGACAAGTAACCCAACAGTGTGCAACATGTTTAAAAAATAACCCCAACACAGGTAACCAGGTACAATTAGGAAGTATTGGGAAGGGAGGTGTACCGGGAGACCATTGGCAAATTGATTTCTCTGAACTTCCAAGAAAAGGAGGGTACAGGTACTTATTAGTACTTGCGGATGCCTTTTCAGGTTGGCCAGAAGCATCCCCTTGCAGAACAAACAAAGCAAGGGAGGTAACTAAAGTACTATTAAACAAAACAATACCTCAGTTTGGGGTACCAACAGTTATCTCCTCGGACAGGGGCACACATTTTGTGCAGAAGTAGTGCAACAGGTCAGCAGACTATTAGGAATCAATTAGCAGTTACATACGCCCTACAGACCACAAGCCAGTGGGCAAGTAGAAAAGATGAACCACATGATAAAACAACAGATAGCAAAAACATGCCAAGAAGCGAACCTATATTGGTACCAAGCATTGCCTATTGCACTACTTCGGATACCTGTAAAACCTAGGACCAAAGAAAATCTGAGCCCTTTTGAGACAGTATATGGGAGACCATATCAGGCTAAGTATCAAGGGGAAGATTTGAACCAGTTGGGAAATCAGTATCTACAGAATTATGTTGTATCCTTGGGAAAACAATTAGAAAATATTAATAAAAATGTCTTGGGTACCAGGTCTAAAGTTTTAGATCGCTCGATCCATCCGTTTAACCCTGGAGATTTGGTTTATGTTAAGAGAATTTTTCAGGTGACCCACTGAGAGAGAAGTGGAATGGACCTTACCAGGTATTGCTGACCACTTTCACTGCAATCAAGATTAGAGTACAACCGGCCTGGATCCATTATTCTTGAGTGAAGAAGGCTTTAGGAGCCTAAACCAGGATGGATGGTCGAAAAGGCTGGCGGTTTGAAACTACTGATTGAGGTGGTAACTTTGTTAAACCTAGGCTTATTAGTGAACACTTGGAGTGAGAACTTATATTACAATGCAATTCAGATGATAGCGAATGCCACAGGAGCTAAGGATTGTTTGATTTGTACTGCCTTACCAAAAAGTAACATGAGACTCCCTTTATACGGGGTAGGGTCTACTCGTTGGAACTGTGACAATAATGCTTGGCCTGAGTTTTAGAGAAGACACGACGGAGAATACTGTGATTACAACAACTTGAGCTACATGACTGGGACAAGGTTTGACCTACAGATATTAGATAACAACACCCAGATATTGGTCAGCAATAATAGTTGCCTATGGAAAGCAAGATCCAACACTTGTTCGTGCCCTTCCATACACACAAAAATTGTACTTGTCGGGACGGTTGGAATGATTATTGGATCAACAAAACTACAGAAGAAGTGGGAACTTGGGATTTGAAAGGGACAGGTGTGGTATATATTGATTTTTGTAACAGAACCCAATTAGAAACCTATAGCCCCTCAAACTAGGACTATTTTAGGAATGTATAAATCGGCTGGGTAAGCCACGGAACATTTTACGGAGCTGATCTCACAGCCACTGAGGGGGCCTGTAAATTACCTGATGGGTACTGGTGGCTCTATGGTGATGGCATTAGCAGAAAGTGACTCCCTGCGGGTTGGAAGGAAATGTGTACCATAGGTCACCTAGTCAGCCAGGACCAAATATATATAACCAGTCCCAAATACCTAAAGGCATATTGAGAACATCATGGAAACAAGCCAAACAGGAAGACAACCCACTTGTAAGTAGGGGAACAAAATTTCATAGCTTTGTCAGATGGTTTTTGCTGTAGCTAGGAGTAAGCGAACTAGAGAAAGCCATAATAAACATTTCCACAGTTTTAAAAAAGATGGAAAATCTAACAATACATACTATGGAAAATTTACAGACAGAAGTATCATCCCTTAGTAAAGTTGTGCTACAAAGTCAAATGGCATTAGATTTATTGACCGCCAAAGAAGAGGGAGTATGTATGATCATTAGTACCAGTTGCTGTGCATATATCAATACAGACAGATAGATAGAAGCAGATCTGAATATGCTCTGGGAGAAAACACAAGTGTTCCATGAAGTATCTTTGGATGATACTTTCTTGGGTTTTCAAGATTTATGGGATAAAGTAACCTCTTAGCTCCCTAATTTAGAATGGTTAAAACAGTTATTGATGGGATTAATCACCCTGATGGTTTTAGGAATATTCGTTTACATATCTCTCAAATGTTTCCTTTGGTGTTGTCAGGATTCAGTTGAGACATACAGTGACTGGAAAAGGAACAAGATTGTATTTAACCTGAAATGACAGGGTGTTTGGCGCGCACGTTTGGAGGAGAGATCCCCCGTGTGCCCGGCGCCGTAATAAAGAATACCTGCTTAATAGCCCTCTGATTATTGAGTCTTCAACTCCGGCTTTTCACGGCAACAACACACTGTAGTATGTCAGCAGCCAGAAAGTGAAAACAGAACAACTAAGCCAGGTTTCTGGCTTAGCCTGTGCATGGAAAAAACAGCTTCTCCTTCAGAGACTTTATCCATCACTACCATAACATAAAAAAACTAATGATCTTCATATGAGAACACAGTGTGTCCTACAGTCAAGCTTGGTGGTATCTATTCCTCTGCTGTTTACTTGTATTTTAAATAACGCTGTCATGGTTTAACCCCAGTCAGCAGCTAAGCACCACACAGCTGCTCAATCACTCCCCTCATAGTGGAATGGGGGAGAGAATTGGAAGAGTAAAAGTGAGATATCTCATGGATTGAATAAAGACGGTTTAATATGTAAAGCAAAAGCTGCGCACACAAGCACAGCAAAACATGGAATTCATTCACTGCTTCCCATCATCAGGCAGGTGTTCAGCCATCTCCAGTAAAGCAGGGCTCCATCACGTGTAATGGTTACTTGGGAAGACAACATGCCATCCCTCTGCACGTTCCCCTCCTTCCTTCTTCTTCCCTAGGCTTTTTATTGTTGAGCATGACATCATATGGTATGGAATATCCCTTTGGTCAGTTGGAGTCATCTGTCCCAGCTGTGTCCCCTCCCAGCTTCTTGTGCACCCCCAGCCTACTTGCTGGTGTGGCGGTGTGAGGAGCAGAAAAGGCCTTGAGTCTGTGTAAGCACTGCTCAGAAGTAACTAAAACATCAACATTGTTTCCAGCACAAATGCAAAACATAGCCCCCTTACCAACTACTATGAAGAAAACTAACTCTATCCCAGCTAAAACCAGCACAAACACTTAAACTTTATAAAAATAAATATCGATTACTTTTTAAACAAACACAGTATCAAGTAGTTTTTTAACAAACTGGACATTCAGTTCCCCTGTTTTACACTTTAATCACTGCATGGTCCCCCTTTCCAACCTAATTCTCAGCACAGTCATTGCAGAGCTGAAACTACTAGATTTCTGATGCTGGCTGTGCTTGAATCTTCATTATAACAAAGACATGACAAAGTATAAAACACAGCCAAGGCAGTCGTCATCTCATTAATGTATTAATTAATGTTTTTGCAGCAGTATAAGGATGTGAAGTACTATTATTGTGACAACTATTATGGCAGATTCTACAAAATAAATAAACCTTAACTGTTGGGGTCGATGTAGCTTGAGAATTAGCACGACTAGGCCGCTTAAGCAAAACAGCATAATTGAACAGGCTGCTGGTAAAGACAGCTAAGAATAGCCATTGAGAAAGTTCTGATAGTGCACATGGTGTGGGTTAGCAAAAACAAGATGTATTCAAGGACGTGGAGGCAGTCTGTTGCTATTGGCGTTAGTGCATAGTTACCAATCGTAAGGGAATGTGGGGCATGTGAACAGCGTGTGATTTATGTCTGTAGCCTATCCGATATAAGTATAATCGTGTGTACAGATATGGTAAATGTACATAATCGCACAAGCGGGAGAATAAAGAATCCGACTGTGCATCGTACCAATGCGTGTGAGAGTCGTTCCTGTCCTTTCACGGATGCTGAAACTCAGCACTTAACTAAACTGTGTCTGCCTTACTTAACACAATAGGCATAATTCAATGCTGCGACTGACTTCGAAGAGTAATAGCAAGCCATCAGTTATTAAATAGCAGGATTCTCCACTTATTAAATATGTGGCACAAAATAGATTTAACATCACCAAAAATAGTCAAAGACAACTTCCCGTATATACAGGATCTTTCTATTGGCCTGCCTTCTCCTCTGTCCTCCAAACTTGCCATTGAGGTAAGGAGTATACCAACATGTTCCAGAGATGGTCCAACTGCGGGACTCTATTGGCACATGGTCCCTGGGTGCAGGCTGTATATCTGTTTATGCCTAAGCAGACCTTGAACCCAGATAAGGACCTACACTACTGAAAGTTAGATGAGTCATTCTGTTCTCCATGGAAAGCAGAACTAAGAGAAAAGAAATTAGATTTTATGAATTAAAAATGTCATTAGAAAATAGTTACATAAGCTCTACTTAATCACTGAAGGAAGATTTTAAAAAAAATATTAAAAAACCCTGACATTTGATCCAAAACAGTCGCCAGGGATGAAGGCTGTACTGACTTCTGTCCTGGGTTCAGCCAGGATAGGGTTAATTTTCACCAGAAGCCGGGAGGGGACTGTCCCAAACTAGCCAAACAAATGGGGTATTCGATATCATGTGCTGTCATGCTCCGTTCTGAGTGGGGGAGCTGGCCGGGGGGTGGGGGGGAAGTTAATTGCAGCTCGGGAGCATGCTGGGCATCGGGTTGTGAGAGTTACTCTGTGCATTTTGCTGTTTGTTTTGTATATTCTCCTTATCAGTATTGTTACTGTTCACTTCGTTTGCTGTTCTGCTAAACTGCCCTTATCCTGACCGAGGTGTTTTGCCTTTTTCTTTCCATTCTCTTCCCCACCCCAGCAGAGCGAGGGGCGATAGAGTGACCGGGGCCAAACTAGGACAGTGTAAACCTATAATTTCTGACCATGAAACCTGCAACTGTTGTAATTTTAGTCAGAAACTTCTAACCATGAAGAATGACTTAATTTGTGAAATGAGCAGTCTAACCTGTTTCCAGGATAGGAGTGGCACAGGGAAAGTTATAGAATTCAGCTAATATAAGTATGCTACTCTGAGTACAGTAAAGCAGGGGGGAGAGGGGAGAGAAAAAAAAGAAACTGCAGCATAATCTAGCAGCAACCAGCTAAAGGAAAAACACACAGGGGAAATCAAGCCTGCTTTCTACCTTGTTTCTTAAAATTAGCATGAAATTACTCTAGCCGCAGCTCAGCTGAAATGTAAACCGTTTGACCTCTACAATCTATACAGCAGTAACTGGGACACCTAGGGTGATTCATATGCCTGACCATTTTAAAGACATAAGCATAGAAAACACTGTTTTTGTTATGGCATTATCAGCAGTGGTTAGTTAATTTAAACTCAAATTGTTCTGCTTAGTAACTGCACTAGAGATTGCTAGCATAGTAGGAGTTAGCTACACGAATAGTATTTATACAGAAATTATCAAAACAGGTTTACTACTTCAAAATATTTTCATTTCTAAGTAATACATGTGGAAAGCAGTAATTTTTTCCCCCATCAACTCTCTCAATTTTATTTACCCTTGACTTCGGAGGTTGATTTCAGTTTGTTAGGGATCTGCTTGGTGGATCCTATGAGAGATTGCCATGGAGGGCAAAGGGGCCCAGGAGAGCTGGTCGATCTTTGAGGACAAGCTCCTCAAAACACATTTCATCCTGTGTCCAAAGTCAAGAAAGTCTGGTAGAAGCCTAGTATGAATGCACAGGAATCTCCCGACTGAGATAAACCCCAAACCCCAAAAAGAAGAACACAGATAGAAGAAGCAGGGACAGCCTTAGCCAAGAGGAATAGAGGCATTAAGTGAACATGTAAGAAAGGGGTTAGGAAAGCCAAAGCTCAGCTGGAGTTGTGTGGTGGGTTGACCCTGGCTGGATGCCAGATGCCCACCAAAGCCACTCTATCACTCCCCCTCCTCAGCTGGACAGGGGGAGAAAATATAATGAAAGGTTCGTGGGTTGAGACGACAGGGAGATCACTTAGCAATTAGCGTCACAAGCAAAACAGACTCGACTTGGGGTAATTAATTTATTACCAATCAAATCAGAGTAAGATAACGAGAAATAAAAAATAAACCTTAAAACACCTTCCCCCCCACCCCTCCCTTCTTCCTGGGCACAACTTCACTCCCATTTTCTCTACCTCCTCCCTCCCGAGCAGCACAGGGGGATGGGGAATGGGGATTGCGATCAGTTCATCACACGTTCTCTCTGCCACTCCTTCCTCCTCAGGGGGAGAACTCTTCATACTCTTCCCCTGCTCCAGCATGGGGTCCCTCCCATGGGAGACAGTCCTCCAGAAACTGCTCCAATGTGGGTCCTTTCCACAGGGTGCAATCCTTCAGGAACAGGCTGCTCGAGCATGGGTCCCCCATGGGGTCACAAGTCCTGCCAGCAAATCTGCTCCAGCGTGGGCTCCTCTCTCCATGGGTCCTCAGGTCCTGGCAGGAGCCTGCTCCAGCTCGGGCTCTCCATGGGGTCACAGCCTCCTTCGGGCACATCCATCTGCTCCAGCGTGGGGTCCTCCATGGGCTGCAGGTGGATATCTGCTCCATCATGGACCTCCATGGACTGCAGAGGGACAGCCTGCTTCACCATGGTCTTCTCCACGGGCTGCTCCCCCTGCTCCGGTGCCTGGAGCACCTCCTCCCCTTCCTTCTTCCCTGACCTTGGTGTCTGCAGAGTTGTTTCTTTCACATATTCTCACTCCTCTCTTCCGGCTACAGATGCACTGCATTGTTTTCCCCCCCCTTCTTAATATGTTATCACAGAAGTGCTACCACCGTCGCTTATTGGCTTGGCCTTGGCCAGTGGCAGGTCCATCTTGGAGCCAGCTGGCATTGGCTCTATCAGACACAGGGGAAGCTTCTAGCAGCTTCTCACAGAAGCGACCCCTGTAGCCCCCCCCCGCTACCAAAACCTGGCCACACAAACCCAATACAAGTTGAAACTAGAAAGAAATGTAAAAGGCAACACTAAAGGGCTTCTGCAACTACAGTGACAGACAAAGGAATACTACGGAAAATATGCTCAGTGGGGCAGGTAACCTGCTACCATAGGATATGGAAAAGGCCAAGGCACTCATTGCTTTTTTTGGCTCAGTTTTCTCTGAGAAGGTCTCTGAGGACCCGTACAGTACTAGCAGAGTCTTTGGGAGAGAGTGAGACATTACCAACTGAAAAGGAAGACAGACAGGGAGCACGTAGCTCACTGGACATACACAAATCCATGAGACCAGATGGGATTGGACCCAAAGGTACTGAGGGAGATAGTCAATGTCATTGCAAGGGCACTCTATCATCTTTGAGAGGTGGTGGTGATCAGGGGAGGTTCTTTATGACTAGAAAAGGCAAACATATTCATCTTCATGAAGGGCAAAAGGAGAATGTGGGGAACTACAGGACGGACTACCTAACCTCAGTGCCTGGGAAGGCTATGGACCAAATCCTCATGGAAGGCATTTCCAGGCACATGAAGGACAAGAAGGTGATAGGGAACAGCTAGCATGGATTTAGCAAGGGTGTACTGTGCCTGCCAACCTGACTGCTGGAACAGGCTGCCCAGAGAGGTTGTGGAATCTCCATCCTTGAGGATATTCAAACTTGGCTGGGCAAGTCCCTGAGCAACTTGAATCTAATTGGACATGAGCAACCTGATCTAAGTGAACATGCTTTAAACAGGAGGCTGGACTAGATGACCTCCAGAGGTCCTTTCCTACCTAAATTATTCTATGATCCTGTGATTCCACATGACTGTTGGATGAAACCAGTATCTCATACACTGACAAATGCATTCCTGTTGTGGGTTACGGTAACAGGCTGCAAACAAAAAGGGGAAAACAAAGCTAACGTGTTTTATTCTTAACAGATTTGTTTGTATGATTTTCTTCATGCTTCTCTCTACTTCAGTGGTTTTCAACATATTCAGATATGCAATATGCAGACCCCTAAAAAATTTCCAGGGGCCATGCAGACTGCTCTAGAGTCAACATAATCCCTCTAGTTATGGGTTGTTTTCCTTAGTTACCTTTCAGGGATCCAACAAAAAGTAGCTCATTGGCATCTGAGATTCATAAACTAGCAGCTAAAAAAATACTGCCATAGCTAAACCAGCTGGAGATGACAGTTGCATATCGCAGCATGTAACTCATGTTGCAGTAACTTTTGAAATTTGTGTTTATATTGCACTGAAACAAAGAAAGAAGAAACCAGAATAATGTCAGAAAGGCTACTTTCAGACTGAAAAGCAGAGGTTTTCAGTATCAGGCCCCTTTGTATTCCTTACCCCACCAACCAGCCTGACTCTGAATCTCAGGGGCTTCTCTTTCAAAATTAACAGTTTCCAAAGAAGATTTAGCTTAAATACACCAACATGTGTCAAGAAAATCACTGTTACAAAATATTCTATTCAGTCCTGCTTCATCAACTACAGATACTTGAGCCACTATATGACTAACACTTCACACACTGGTACTGTCATCGAGAAAAAGATCAGTGAACACAGCACAGCTACAGGCTGTTGCTTCAAGTCATTCCCTTTTCCTTGTGACAAGCAGCAATGACAAAGACAGCAAAATAGGAGCAACATTACTGAAATGTAAGATATTTTCTAAGAACTCTGGTCTGTCTTGATGGGGAGGGAAATTTCACTCTCACCTTCCCTATGGTACAGAAGAGAGCTACATCTGGGCCTGATTAGGCCCTCAGCTACAATGCTTAGTAATTCCCGCTGATCCTTCAGAGGGACATCTGAAGTCATTATAGTATCTCTGTACAGCTGTGATAAACAGCTCATAAATAATGTAATTTTCAAACATTTACAACTGATGTCTCAAGTTCATTTCCTGTAGTTCTTTACCTGAAATCTTCAATCTGTCCTTCCTTTCCTTTCACTCCACTGGAATGACTCTTGCCAAGGTCTCTAACAAGCTTTTTCCTGAAAAATCTCAAGGTATTTTCTTTATCCTCATCCATTATGACTTTTCTGCTGCACTGATCACATCTTTTCTTGACACTTTATTCATATTGGGCTTCTGTCATAAGTCATCTTCTGATTCAGCATGTATTTCTTATCAGCCCTTGGTATACTTTAAGCAGCATCTGGTTTTTCACCCATCCTTTTGCCACTTAAGTACTTCCCCCTCCTTTTCTGACTCAAATTATAGGAGAAACAGAAAGGTCAGGCTAATGATAACAAGCTTGAAAATAATTTCAAGTGATAAATAATGCAAATTGCTATTTGGCTTCAAGAATAAATTAAGCACCTTTAACTCCAACAAAAAGGAAGTATTTTTACATACAATGTACAAACTAACAGAAAAAGTCATGCCACAAGTATTTCTTACAAGAATTACTAAAGTGAAAATACAATTTTAAAAGCGTGAAATCAGTTATCTGATTTAGAATGACCTAATCACTATAAATCAGAACCAGACGAACTAACCCAGTCATCACAATCACAGTTATGAAAATTCTGATCAACAAAAAATGAGTGCTTCTTAGTCTTCTCAGTCTAAAATTATTTTATAACCATCACTGAAGAAAATTAAGTAACTATGGTTTCCTTAGACATTTTCTTAAGAAGGAAAATGAAAAACTGTAAGTGAATAACTATCTGTTAGACAGCACAAAACCAAAAGCCTTGCTAAATGAGATATATAAAATGGATACTTTTATACCATAATTAAGCGAAGAGTTACTACAAGAAATGTGGAAAAACTGATAGTAGAGAAATAAAGTAGTAAAAAGAATAAACACTATTGAAAAAAATGAAATGTACTGGTTTATGTTTTCTAGGTCTCCAGACAGTATGAAATTTCAGGCATGTATCAGAATATCACCTTTCCTAACTCTATAGTATATCTTATGCTATAGCTAAAGAAGCCAATTTCCCTAGGTTTGTATATTATTTATTACTATGAGCTCTGATTTTAACAGGGCCACTGGGGACACTCTTACAATCCAATGTTACGTGATAATTTACATCAATTACTTGTACTTTGCATACATTATTAAACATGCATCTGTAAGAACATCTGTAAGATACTTTATATACAAGGTAAACATACATGCCCTGAAAAGTCAGATGTAGGATATATAATTAACACAGCTCTCTATTTTATGAGTGTGTGCATACAAGCAGCTAATGAAACCTATGACTGCCGTTGGTCTGCAACTGTTAATATAGACCTCAATTTCTGAAAATTTAGAACATAACACGATTAAAAAGAAAGTTTTTGCATTTCAGTGCCTTAGCCTGCATTATTATTAATATTATTTAATATATTAATAATTAATGTATTAATAATATTAGTTTTAAAATAATCTGCATAAAGTACATCTTAAATTCAAGTTTTTAAAGCAAGGACAATGGCATTTTCATTGGCATGAGATTTATCAACTGACAAAACCATCAAAGCAACATGTTGTTGGCTGCAGTCCATCCACCACCAACTCCCCCACATACATATCACTGTCTGGTGTGCAAGTTAATAGCAATCTGGACTTGCATCCTCCCCACTTCTCAGTCAACTCTCGTCTTCCTCTGCAGCTACATCTTTTAGCAAGAAACTGTAATGAGATCTGCCCACCCAACATAGTAAGCCTTCTGTAATACAGCTATGTTTTAAAACTTTCATGTCTACTACATTGCAGGTGTCAGGGATGAAAATTAATATACAATCAATGAAGTTACTGAGCCAAAAATATACTGAGGTATCTATCTACCTGATGGAATGTGCGATAGTATTTACTTTTGAGAATGGATAGTTGCATCTCTCAAATAAGACCAGGTAGCTACACATTCAAAGTAAATTTCATCTCTAGCAAACATGAACCCTCAATTAAAAATCAGTATTTAGCATATTCATTGCAACAACTGTTACAGAATCAGGCTTTCAAATATTTCTTCTTTGATACCATGGATGATATTGTATAATGCATTGATTTGATGTACTTTGCAACAATGCCATACTTATTAATTACCCAGTCAAAGCCAGGCTGGGCCACTGATGTTCTCAAACTGCTTTGGAACAGCTTTTCAGTTATCTTTGTGAACATGTGGGTCAAGTCAGAAAACAAGTGTCGCCACTAGAAATAGCTATGATTCTTAATATACTTTGAATTTCTGGAAAGAGGAGATGGTTGTTGCACTAAAGAGCTAAAAACTAATAAGGAAAATACAGTAAGTACTAGTGAAAGTACAGCCTAGGAGATAAAACACTGGGCTGCAAACAAGAAAAAAAAGATTGTTATTGGCGCTCCCTGTTCTGTACAGACTATTTAATCTCTTCACAACCTTTTCTTTATGTATTTTGAAATTTTGAACTGTATTTTTTCTTAGAAAATAATAACAAAAATATTTGGTAGAAAGCATTAAAGAAGCATATTTTCATTGTAACACATATGCACAAATACCACACTCATACATACAATTTAAACTAAGTTATCATCTGTGGGATCACCAAGATTTTACTACCATAATCTTGATGAGGCTGTTTAATTTATGTAAAAACAACTGTGTATTTATTTCTTTGTGCTGAATTTTTTGGTAGGAGATTTTGTTCATGCAATTTTTAGAATTTCTATACCTGTAAGACCAACTTAATTCAAGTATGTACTCGGGTCCTTATGTAGCTAAAATTCAAATAAAAACTTATGACATTCAAGAAATAATCTAAAATATGCTGTCATAACACCAGTCTTGAAGGTTTAACCTAAGAATTAGTCAGAACTAGAGGGCATATTGGAAAACTTATCATCCCAGTCTGTCAATAGGACAGTACTTTATTAAAAGGTATATTACAATTTCAGACATTGATTTGGAGAAGATTCTAAATTCTAATGAACTTAGAAAGCTTTAAAATAATTTTCTAGCACTGACAGGTACGTTTTAAAAATGGAAATGTCAAATTTCAACAATTTAACTTCCCGGAAACTTTTATCTTCGTGTAAAAGTATGACATATTCTTGGTTTACGTATTTGCGGCAGCAATCCAGAAAAAGCAAAGTATACCATTAAAAATGTGTGTCTTCCATTTTTACCAAACTCCCACTGGCCTCCAAAAATATTACTTGTATTTTTAATTGCTTCCTTAGCATATGCCAGAGCAATCCAATATGAATTCTCTACTTCCTTTACGTGACATAAAATAGCCTCTCGAGGGTTGCTATCATCTGTCTTATCCAGTGCAATATTCTTCACTGTATATGATGACAAGGTATATAGGTATCTCCATGAGTTTCAACACAGCCACCCTGACCTGTAGCAAAAAAAAAAAAAAAGATACAAAGACTCAGAAATAAACAGAGAAATGTATTGTGTCTGTAACAGTTATCTGATACAAAGAAGCTATTTAATACTACAGGAAGAGTCTAATTTAGAGCTGCATTCACATAAGTGTTTTAATGATTATATAACTTAAAGTAAGTCATTGCAATTATTAATTTATTCCAGGCAAGCACTCCAATCAAAGACCAATGTCTTACAGTGCTGGACACTGCCCACACACATTGTAGAGTCACCACCCAAAAGAGTTTGAATGCAAATCCAAACAAGTGTAGAACCCAAGCACGATGGTCCCTTTGGCATATGACAGTCTGAAATAATTATGCCTAGATTACCTGGTCCTGCTACTGGAGGTTCAGGTTTGTGAGACTTCATGGGGTCCAGCCTATCCAGCTGTTTCCTGGTGCTTCACTGTTGTGGTTCACAGAACATTGGAAATGTATGGGCTGAAGAGTCACAGTTTGGAGAAAAAGAAATGTTAGAAATTCCATTATCTTTTTAAGGTTTTAATTACAAGGGTGAAGACTGGGATTCTTCCATGTAGTGGGAAAGGTGGCAGAAGCAAACAGACTCCCAGTTCTTCAGAATCCAAGCAGTAGTTTACTGAGGTGTATTTTACAGGACTTCTTCCTGCTGAATTTTTCAAAGATGAAAGCAGTCAGATTTCCAGGGTTCCTTCAGGCAGCAGTCTTTCATCTGAAATACTGTTTGCACAGTTTATGCATATTTAATTTATTGCTCTGTCATTCAGTTCTCAACATTAGCATTGTGACCAACCGGTTGCTCTTTTCTGAACTTTCCATTTTTCTACAGCTTTCTAATACTCTAACAGCATGACAAAACCATAGATGCATTCTTGGATCCGAGACAGAGAGGGGAGGAATCCCCTCAATGATCCAAAAACATGATGTTTCTGCATATGAAGTTATAACCATGTTTTCCTTAAACTATGAGGTTAATCAAGGTTGGAATAATAGCCATAACTGAGACAATTTGGCTAAATTATCAAGATTTAAAACTTCTATTTACTCATAAAACTGTTTGTAAGAGTCCGGACAACATGAGGTTAAATGTCTCAAACATTTGTCTAAGGTGCTACTGTGAAGGACAAAGCCTGTGAGTGTTGGATACAGGAGTGTTGTACTTGTGCCAGTAAGCACTGGGCCTGAGCAAAGGGCCTGCTCATCCTGGCGCCTGGCAGTCTGGTACTAAATCAACCGAGTGACATCTGGACTGAGGGAGAGACCCTCACAGCCCAATGCTACTCTGGTAAAGCTAAGCAGACCACTTTCAATTGCCTCCGTACCCAACTCCCTTTTTATAGCTAACAAACCAGTAGTCCTGCACCGGGAAGAGGTCAGAGGTAACTGGCAGGGGGAGATCGCAACCACTGACTCAATTCAAGACTGAAAAGACCTGGAGCATGTGTACTAATTTACATGGAAAGTGAGGCTAACTTAGCCTATAACAGAAAGGGTGATTATCATCAACTAATTAACTAGCATGAGAAGTGAGAAACTCAACTAAGGGGAGGGGGCTAACTACCTATAAAAACTGAGAAAAATCACTGTAAAGGTGGTGTCCCCCAGGACCTGGACCCTCCCCTCTGTTGGTCAGATCAATGCTGGACCCAGGACTGGTGATATCTTTTCTTTTCTGTCCCCCCCTTATGTTCTTTTCCTTCTCCTTTGAAACTATAAAAGCAAGGCTTATCATAATTGTACCACAGTAGCTTGTCTATCATAATTGTACTACCATAGTTTGCTTGTTGTAATTGTACTCTAACCAGGGTGATAGAATTAGTTGACCATAAACATGAACAATGCTGCTATGTTCCTGGTACAGCCTGACCCACCTGGACATTAGGTCTTGGAACGGAGGGTCTATTCTCTAGGTAACCATTAATGCTAACCATAGTAGGTAATTGTGTTTTTGTCAAGAGAAATGATGGAGTGTGGTTCTGTGAAACGGACTGAAGAAACTGACCAGGTTTGCCAAGATTGCGAGCCTAGTGGGCAAAAGGTAATTCCAGCAGGGGGAGATCGTGACCACTGACTCACTGACCCCCTACTCAAGTAATACCACCTACTCAAAAAGGAACAATGGAAGAGGGTAACTGAGTCTGCGCAACCATTTACGTAGGAAGCAAGAAAGGTTTACACCAATCACCAAAGAGAATAATATTGAATATGCATGAATAAAATAAATATGTATATTTTTGATCTATATAAACTGCATGAAAAAGGTATGAAGTATGCACGTTCGGTGGAATTATCCCCCGTGCATCCAGCGCTGCAATAAAGAATGCCTGCCTTTTAACACTACATTGGTGTTATGAGGTTTTATTCCTGAATTTTCAGTGACAGTACCACTGCAGTTTGCTTGTCATAATTGTACCTCCAAAGTTTACTTACCACAATCGTGACCATAATTGTGCCTCAGTAGTTTGCTTGTTATAATCGTGCCACAATAAGTTGATTTATCATAATCGTGAATAAACCTTGTAAAGTGATGCAGGATCTCTTGTGTCATTTCACCTTAATCCAACTGAGGGGATCGATGAATCTGAGTCACTCTCGTTAGTGGAGTGGGGCATTTAATCACTCTCATTATTGAGGTCTGACACTGTTACAGTATCTTCAATCACAGTAATTTATCTATGTGCTGTTTTAGTCTGCTCAGACAAGAGACACATTTGTCAGCGACAGAGAAACACTCATGTCGGGACAGTTTTCTTGTGGTGAGGTTCAGCTCTCACATTCAGGTCTACTAATTGCTGCTGTTTCCCAAAATATGGGAAAATGTGTTAGGGTCAAAAGACCCAACAAAGACAAAAACCAACCAACCAAATCCTAAATTTAGGGGCACCAGCCTCATTATATTGAATAAAAAATGGAAGGCAGCATCCAGGGAACTATCAGTTTTATTTTTTCATCTTATTTCTGGAAGCCTGGTCAATTTATTAGACTGAGTGAAGTCACAGCCATGTGACACAGCAGTAGATCTTTGGGAATAAATGTTTAGGTTTTATTTGTGCAGATTTCATGAATTATGAAATGCTTGGGACAATTTCCTAGCAAGCACTAAGCTTGATTTGTTTGCACAGAGCATCTGAGGTGACTAATGTGCAGATCCAAGCTTTTGCCATTTGTGGAATCAAGGTTGCCCAAGGGAAACCCAAGATGCACATTCCTGTGTTTTAAAAGTAACACCTAATCCCTCAAACAACATTCCTGCATTGTAAGTAGCCAATACAGTCAATCCTGAGATTAAAGAGCAGCTAGAAGTATGAAGGGAAAAAAAAAAAGAGGAGAAGGAGAAGGAAAAAGTTCACTTTGGAAAGGACTGCTGAGATCTTCAGTTCTTTCCAGTTCTACCTGTAAGCTTAAAAGACAGACATATAACCTCTGAAAAGTTTCTAAAATATGCAACAAACTTAAAAAATTGTAAAGCAAATCCTTACAACATTTTTCTGCATTGCTTTATATGGAAGTATCCTTATTTAGTTTCAAAATTATGTGGAAGAAACAGTTAAACAGATAAAACTCAGTGACAAAATTCCAAAACTTTGCATAATAAGGACCTAAATCTTTGAATGGCATTTATCAATGCCATTGGATACACAAGTTCCACTGGATTTTAAGCAGAAAGTTTTTTTTAAAAATCACAAAAGCTCTTTACAGTATAAACATTAAGGACAGTGCACACAAAGTATTTAGTATCAGACCGTGTGCTGATATAGCCAAGGCTGTAGTAAGGATGGAGTGAGAGAAATAACCCTGATCTTTACAGCTGCTACTTTACCCACTGCTACCCAAAAACTGGAGCTGCACATCTGCAGCAGTGAGGTAAATAGGAGACATCTGTAGCTGAAAAGTACCTGAGATGGGAACCCAGAACCAAAGTGCCTTGATATGGACCTGGTTACCAGGACTGCCCAGACTTTCTCATTCAAAACTTTCTTTTTGTTTGTTATGCTGCAAAACAACATCTTTGTTCTATGGAAATGGTTTTAGCTATTTCTAAGACCAAGAATACTGGAAAACAGAGCTAAATCCAAACACTGGGGAACTGGAAAAGGAAGAAGAGAAGCAGGACAGCATAACCACGTGACAGCTCTTACTTCACATGAGGAAACATTACATAGATGATGTCTGAAATTTATGGTTATAAGCTTAACTAACTTGTGTGCTTTGCTAATCAGAAAAGAACTTGCGGGCCTTGTTAATCACTTATCCTCAAAGGAAGAACCCAAAACAAGGAGCTTCAAGGACTGATAAAGGAAACATCTTGTTACAAGGAAACAGCCCTACTGGAAGATTGCTACACC
Organism: Opisthocomus hoazin; assembly: GCF_030867145.1. Classification (NCBI taxonomy): domain Eukaryota; kingdom Metazoa; phylum Chordata; class Aves; order Opisthocomiformes; family Opisthocomidae; genus Opisthocomus; species Opisthocomus hoazin. Next base: position 26,861,904 of record NC_134453.1, read on the forward strand.
ACGCGAAGTCAGCAGAATTCACAGTAACTGGGTGAGAGTCAATGACAGCAGGGGGCGATTGTGACCACCGACTCAATTCAGGACCAAAGGACTCACACCCCCCCCTTGACCCTGCACAATAGATTAAAAGTGCACTATAACTTTAAATTGAGGCAAAAGATATATAGACCAATAGGAAACTGCCATGCATAACTAAATATCTTTTAGGTGGAGTTTAGAAAATGCATATGTATGACTAAACTGTATAAATATTGTACTTGTTTGACGGAATTTTGAGCTAGCTTTGTGGAATACCACCTAGCTCCCAACTTTGCGCAAACTTGTAATAAAAGAAATACCTCAACACTGTGTGTATTGGCTTGCATACCAGGTAAAGACCACACTTTTTGAATAACATAGGGCAATGCTAACAGGAGGGTCAAAATCTCTCAGTCGATCCCTTTGTCCCCTTGCAAAATTTGCCCTTGGGAAAAGGCAGGTCACTAAACATTTTACAGTAACAACAATAACTATTTCTTATACATCAGAGAGTCTTAATATGAACATGAGGTCTTATACAAGTATAACCCTGAGGCTGGAGAGATATTTAAGCTATTTAAACCCCCATATATCTCTGGGCAAGTTCTAAATCTTGAAAAATCACTTGGAATTTGTTCAAGATCTATCACTAACATCTCTGATTTTGCCGCTGTTATTATTGATGTTCCCAAGTAGCAAAAAGCTTCCTAAACCCATCTATCCTCACCAATTTAGTTATGCAAACCTGAAGATTCAAGAAAGGAAAAAGACTTGGAGCTTAAATTTAAAAAAAACAAACCCAAAATACTTATTAGAGGACAGCCCAACTTTTTTAAGGCAGTTGTCCTTTCAGATGCATCAGAATCTAGAAAGCAACCATTGTTAACAACTATGGAGCATACAGAATCTTTCTGGTTGTGCAAAGCTATAAACAAACTTGTATGAAGCACTAACATCTCATATCAATGCTCAATATTTAACAAAAGATTGCAACATTTTAGAGGGGAAAATATAAAGCTAAATGATCTGGACATAATATCATACCTAAGAAAGAGCTAAGGATGCTGCTATAAAGATATGTTTAAATTTCTTACATGTTATAATCTAATCCTGCATAAGAGTCTCTGCTTGTCTCTCTTTTCATTTTGTTTTGACTATACATAATTTTGCTCCCCTAGGAGGAAACATACAACAGTTCAGTCGGTCTGTTTATATCAGACAGAAACCGTTTTTTATTCAAGACATAGTCTCAACTAAATTATGTAGTACTTTAAATATTCATGAATGTGTGTATCTTTGCCTCTCCACGCACATATGAAGGAGGGTAGAGAGGTTAGTGTTTTTGTTATAGAGCAGTTTATATGACATGCGGAAATAAGGGTGGAAGATTCATTTCACAATTCATTTGTCCACAGTACTCATAGCGTGCACATTGAAAGTGCTCCTCTCCAAACATGGGCAATTATTTGCTCCTAGTACTCTTCCTAAGCAGCAGAGGTGGCAGTTACCTAACCAGAGGTGTCTGTAACACTGCAGCAGGAAAGCCTGCATAAGCCTGGCCTCCGCAAGACTGATTTAAGCTGGTGGTATTTTCCTTCTCACGATAAGTACCAGGAAACAAACTGGGTGCAAAATGGAGGTAGGGCTCTTGTGGTCTGTGCCTAGGAGACTCAGACAGTCCTCTGCAAAAGGATCCAAACAATGATGACCAACCACTCTCTTGTTCTCTAAACTGACGAAGACCAGAAAAATAAAATTTATTTCTGACAATCTTATAAACCAGTTTATCTTCACATTCAAGTGTCCAGGTCACAGTAAGTATCCAGAAACTGTGAACTGTAACACAGTATGTTTCTGGATGCCAGTGAATAAAAGATGAGGGTATATAAGGGGAAGAACATCTTATTCATACCACTCAATATAGAAGTGTACATTTTCCCTCTGCTAATGGGAAGGAAGCATGCCCCAGTTCTCCAGCCAAACCAGATGGTAAAAGCAAATTAACTGCAAAAGAAATATTTATAGAGTAGTTAAGTTCTCTTCATTATAGGCTGACAAGTCACTTTCTGACGAATCACTACCACCATTCCATTAGATGTACAGGCAAAATCCACATGTGATAGGAGGGGGTGGGTGAGAAGACAAGCAGAAAGATGGAAATGTGCTTCCTTGCCTTGCCCCCTCTCAAACTGGGTCTTAGACCATTACTTCACAGACACTGAAGTTTAAGCTAATGAGCTAATGCTTCTAATCAAGATTTTTACTTCAGAAAAAAAAGACATAAAAAGTATGACTAACTAAATATCCTTTCAATAACACCATATCAGCAATCTTCAAGAGATCTGATGAAAAGGTTGATTATTCTTACTGTAGATTTTACGCAGTTCAAAAATGAAAGTGTTTCTAAATTCAGGTAGAACTGCCAGCATACAGCACCATGAAAAGACCAGAGGAAAATGCTCTGCTATTCAAAAACAAACCATTTTTTTTCTGTTTCTTTCTTCCTACTGTAACTAAGTAAAATTTGGCAAAATAAGTGTTAGTAAACCAAATTTTCTCATTTCTTAGTATAATCATAGAATCACAGAATCAGGCCAAATTTGAGAAAAAGTCATGTTCTTAATCATTAATCATGATTACTGTCATGGTTTAGCCCCAGCCGACAACAAATAACTGTGTGGTTGCTCACTCACTCCTCCCTCCCAGTGGGATGGTGAGAAGAATCAGAAGAAAATAGCAAAACTCGTGGATTGGGATAAAGATAGTTTAGCAGAACAGTAAAGGAAGAGAACAATAACAATAACAATAATGCTTGTTTGGCTAGTTTGGGTCAGCCGCCCCGACTGTGTCCCCTCCCGGCTTCTTGTGAAAATTAACCGTATCCCAGCTCATCCCAGGACAATTATGTACCTCTAGCTTTTGACAGGATCATAGTACACTTTTGCCAAGCCATTTCCTGTACCAATCATGATCTGGTTCAGCTTGAGATGCCAAAGGCAATGCACAGCACTCTGAAATAAAGCTAGATATTGACAGTCAGTTGGTCATTCATCTAGATCTTAGAATTAATATTCTTATTGTTAGAGTGGATCAAGACACACTGTAGTAGCAACAAGCTTGAAGATGTGAATGAATATGTGCATACGTGAATGAATAAAAGTTCCTCTTCAGAGCAGAATACAATGTAAAAGGCTTGACAACAGATGAATGTAGGCAGAGAAGGGAGTACAAATTGATGGCACTGTGATAACCAGTGGTTTCCATGGTCTAACTGCTCCAGGGTCTTTGTGGGCATAATGGAAATAGAAAGTTGAAGGGAGATTTGAAGGAGAAAAATTAGGTGCTTCAGATACAGCAATGCAAGGCTTCATGACTTCTGCATTTTTCTTTTTAATTCTTAATTCTTCCACCCTACTCTTCATCTCTTTTTCCCTTCTCACACTAAAGCTTTCTCACACAGTGCTGACTTTCACTTGCTGACTGCAGAAACCTAAGAATAGCTGATTTTCACTCTTGGTTCTTTCTTCCCTACAACACTCAGAAGAACTTGGTATTTGAAGCTAATGTCTCACAGCTCTGTCACCTTTCTGGTCAGCACAGAAACTCCTTTTCAGACATCAAGAGTATTGTTCTTTTATACACACAGCATAGTTCTCCACGTGACTGATTGCTGTATTCAGTCTGAATCAGCAAGCCAACACAGAAACTCTCTAAGACTCCAGCTTCAGCAATCTGCCATGAAGGACAACATATCTTAATACAAACACAAAAAATGTATGAGCTTATGACTAACCGGGGTGGGGAATGTATCTACTTTTGAGAAACAGTAAATCTTTAAAAGGATACTGTCCAAGACTAAAGACGGGTCTTGACAGTGTTTATGTTACCTATGTAATAAATGTACCCAGAGTTAGCAGCATGCATCATCATGTTAGTATTTCACTGAATAATGCTCATTTTTCTAGCCCTTTTTTTTTCTCCAATGTCCTGGGTTTGGCCAGGACAGGGTTAATTTTCACCAGAATCCAGGAAGAGACACAGCCGGGTGGGCTGAACCAACCTGGCCAAACAGAACAGAGTATTCCACACCATGTGCCGTCATGCCGGGTTCCGGTGGGGGGGAGCTGGGCAGCGGGAAGTGACTCACGGCACGGGAGCGCGCGGCGGCGGCGGCGGGTGGTGAGAGTTGCTCTCTACGTTCTGCTGTTTTGTTTTGTGTATTCTCCTTATCTGTATCATTGTTGTTCCTGTTCCCTTTGTTTGCTGTTCTGTTAAACTGCCCTTATCCCGACCCACCAGTTTTTGCCTGTTTCTTTCCATTCTCCTCCGCATCCCAGTGGGGGGAGGGGCGGCCGCATGGCCCTTTTGTTGCCAGCCGCAGCCAAACTATAACATTAAATTTGGTGCCCAAGCATGGGGCGGAGATAACGGCAGGGCTGAGCAGCGTGTGTTAAAACACCTTTCTTAGATTTTGTTACACGCATTTATTTTGTTAGTTAAACAGTCGCCGGTAAAAAATGTTTCTGACTTTGATCAAGTGTCTCTGGTATGTAAGACCTTACTTGCTGTATGTGTTCACTGCCATGCTGTTCATTACCTTGGGGAAAAGGATCAGGATGACGATTTTGCTGTACTGTATGATATCAACTTATGACAAGGTAACATCACTGTGCATGAAATTAGGCCTGCATTTGCATGCGGCACTGCGGTCATTTCCGTACCTCGCATCCTATCTCTTAGAATTTATTAATAATCAAACCCAATCTGTGGGGAAAACCGAAGGGGATACTTTCCCCCACTCTTTCACCCCTCCTAGTTCCTTCAGGCTAGTCCTAACAGCTTCTGAGAATTTCGAGTACCCGTGGGATGCTCAGGCCAGCACTCTCCTATTGTTATGCCTCCTGAATGAGCTTCAGGTCATGTTTAGGGTTAAATAAGTCATTAAGAACATCGTGCAGAGACCTGCCCCGAGGCTGGATAGCTGTGAGTGGCTGGGTGTGTGGGACAGCATGGGCAAGTACCTAGGGCAGTGAGCACCCCCGATGTTTTTTAAACTCACCCCTGAGCAAGTGCAGAATCCGGACAAACTAGTAAAATATCTGCAAAAAGTGTGCTGCCAGGAGTGTGTATTCAAATTCCCAAATCTTCAGGAGAAAGTATCAGCTTTTCTATCATTAATCTAAATTTCTCCGTCGGTACTAGGGGCAAATTGGACCAAGCTGTGGTGTAGGTGGTGATGCCGTGAAAAGCCGGAATTGAAGACTCAATAGTCGGCAGACTATTAAGCAGGTATTCTTTATTGCGGCGCCGGGCACACGGGGGATCTCTCCTCCAAACGTGTGCACCGAAGAGACACAGTTACTAGGTATTTATGCTATGTTAACATACATATTAATTACATTTCCAAGAAATGTTTATCATAGTAATGCCTTTTCCGAGAATTCATTAATATATGGTAATGTCCGTCACACATGTTTGTTTGGCGTCTCTCAGCGGGGGTCTTCAGATTATCCTGCAGCCTCCTTATCTCTGTAGTTTGCATACCTGTTCTCCCAAGGCCCAGGCGCCTAAAGGGATTATTCAGGAGTCCCTTGTTTTGCAACCATCCGAATTATTCACAAAGATCCAAGACTTGTTTCGACCACCTGAAGTGATAACATCCCCCACGTTACATTTGTTACATTTACAGTTATCAGTGGAACATGAGTGACCTGGTAACTCCCATACCGGAAACTCCATTTAAATCATCAGTATCCCCTTGTCCTGAAGACTTGTACTGTAGTAATCCGAGCCCATTATCATGCACTGAAATCCCCTATTGGCCTCCACCTCCTGTAACACCCCTATATGGTTAAATGTTGACATTAGAAAAAATATTTACCCCATATGTAACCTTTAAAAGACATCAGTTTGTCTTATAAAATTTAACCTGGCAAGTACACATCTGGAGCAACTGGACCCATTATGCTTTTGGGGAAAATGTATGTTGTTGTGGAGAGAGCAGGGTGTATGTGGAATGTTGCTCACTATACACAATGCAACTACCTATCTGGAAGAAGTACAGAAGAAGATGAAAGAAGTATTGGAGCAGACTGGAGAACTTTTTCAAGCAATGCAGCCAAAGGACTGGTTTAACGGTTGGAACCCTAAATCTTGGTTTGGAGCTCACTGGGACTTACAGGTTGCAGAAAATGGCTTTGAATATTGTCGTAATGTTAGGATGTGGGTTCTTATTTTTGATGATCGGCCTTGTTGTTGTAAAATGTAATCTTACCTTCTCTATCCTCTAGCCCTTATATGAAAATCACCACCCAGGACGAAGATTATATAGACAATGTTTGAGTCATGGGGTCATGTGAGAGACTGAAAGGGTTAATGTGTGTTAATGCCTCAAACATTGTGGTGAAACAGCTGCCTCAGTCCCAGGGCAGCCCTTCAAATGGCTGTCCTGAGCAGGCAAGATGATGTCCACCTGCAGTGGCGGGGTCTGCCCAGCAACAGCAGACTGCAAACAAGGAGCCAACGTAACACAAGATGGGGAGAGCGGATCAGAGGATGTGCAGTTCTGCGTTTCTGAAGTGTCTTACCCAAATATGGCCAGAGGTCATATGAAGTTCATTTGAGGAAGGGGCTTAAGACCACCTAAGTGACCCCTTGTGACGCCTTCCCCCCACTGGTGCCTGCATAGAATATCACGAACTTTCTAGAAGAACTACCATAAAAGTCGCCAAGAGGTGTGACTAAGGGCGGAGACTGAGTGATCAAAGACACAGCTGCAAAGAGCTTGGCACGCGCCCGCCACCAGAGGATGCCATGCCTGTTGTCATCATCGCAGGATCCTAGGGTGGTGATACCTTTTCTGTTGTTCCTATTTCTTTTCTTCTCTTTCCTTTACTCTCCCTCTTATAGGCATTTTTGATAAGAACCCACATTGCCAATGCTTTCCATGTTTTCCAAGTTACCTCTGTCATAAATAAAATGCTTAAATTGGTCGTTTGGTGTAGTTTCACCTTAATTTAGCCCAAGGGGATTCATAGAACCAGAGTCGCTTTCCTCCCTCCCCCCATAGGCGGGACGCGACAGTTATTCATGCATGTGAAGCATATGCTACAGTCAAGCAAGACAAGTGAGCAAAGCCTCAATGGTTTGGAGGACAATGACTGAAACATAAATATAGGGAGGCCTGGAAGACTGATTATATCACACTCCCACAAACCCACCAAGGCAAGCGCCATGTGCTCACAATGGTGGAGGCAACCACTGGATGGCTGGAAACCTACCCTGTGCCCCATGCCACTGCCCGAAACACTATCCTGGGCCTCGAAAAGCAAGTCCGATGGAGACATGGCACCCCAGAAAGAATTGACTCAGACAACGGGACTTATTTCTGAAATAACTTCATAGACACCTGGGCCAAAGAGCATGGCATTGAGTGAGTATGTCACATCCCCTGTCACGCACTAGTCTCCGGGAAAATCGAACAGTACAATGCACTGCTAAAAACTACACTGAGAACAATGAGTGATGGGACTTTCAAACATTGGGATACACATTTAGCAAAATCTACCTGGTTAGTTAACACCAGGGGATCTACCAACCAGGCTGGCTCTGCCCAATCAAAATTTCTACCTACTGTAGAAGGGCATAAAGTCCCTGTAGTGCACATGTGAAAAATATGTTAGGGAAGACAGTGTGAGCTAGTCCTGCCTTGGGCAAAGGTAAACCTGTCCGCGGGATTGCTTTTGTTTAAGGACCTGGGTGCACTTGGTGGGTGATGCGAAAGGATGGGGAAGCCTAATGTGTACCTCATGGGGATTTGATTTCAGGTGAGAATAGCCAATAAATTAAATTGTATGATGTTAATTGCTATTTCATACTGCATGTAATCAGTTTTGCTAGTTGCTGTATGTCATATCAAAGGCATTACAGTAAGAATCACCAGGAATGAATGTTGATAAAACCGAGCAAAGTCCAACAGCGATAGAATGAGAACTGACTTCTGCAACTGGTGCCCAGCAACTTTCACGAGATTGACATCTTCAACCCACAGACTGTGGGCATGTGCTGCACCAGATACACCAGCTGTGAGCTGCAGATGCAGCATGTGACAATCGAACACTACATACCATCCTCCTGCTGCACCCAATGCCACCTGCCCGCCGCATTGTACCAAAGCCCCATCCTGCTCTGCCTACTGACTGGAGTTCGCACCATCTCTCCTACCCTGAAAGACTGTTATGATAGATGGAGCCCAAAGTCATGAACTAAATGAACTCAATGGACATTTTAGAGGGATTGCCCATAGACTAAGGGAATGATATCTGTGTGTATATGTAAAAAGACAGTAAAAGTGGTGGCAATTTATTGGAAAGTATGGGACCTGAGAATGACGTAAATGGTATGGAAATAAGGGGTGGATACTGTCCTGGTTTCAGCTGGGATAGAGTTAATTTTCTGCCCAGTAGCTGCTGTGTTTTGGATTTAGTATGAGAAGAATGTTGATAACAATGATGTTTTTAGTTGTTGCTAAAACTTTTTCCAGTTCCTCAAATTCTTTCTTTCTCTCTTTCTCTTTCTTTCTTTCTTTCTTTCTTTCTTTCTTTCTTTCTTTCTTTCTTTCTTTCTTTCTTTCTTTCTTTCTTTCTTTCTTTCTTTCTTTCTTTCTTTCTTTCTTTCTTTCTTTCTCTTTCTTTCTTTCTTTCTTCCTTTCTTTCTTTCTTCCTTTCTTCCTTTCTTCCTTTCTTCCTTTCTTCCTTTCTTCCTTTCTCTTCCTTCCTTCCTTCCTTCCTTCCTTCCTTCCTTCCTTCCTTCCTTCCTTCCTTCCTTCCTTCCTTCCACAAGTTCAAATTCTCTTTTTTCTGGGAGTTTGAACTTTTCCAGGAGTTCGATGATTTTTAGTAATTTCACGAAATCCACAAATTCCAGGTTCCACAATCGCTGCTCAGCTACTGGCTACGTATCAGTTGTCAGGTGGTGAGAAAATTGTGTTGTATATAGTTTGTTTTGCATATTCATTATTATCATTATTAGTTTTTACATAATACAGTGCATGAAATCACAAAATAGGAACCACTAATGTCTTAACAAGAGAAATACAGCAAAGCTGAAATATAATTAGGGGGCACAAGGGATACATAGCTCTATAACTTGGGAGATGAGAACCGTGTAATCTAGAAGAGAATAGTTATGTGTCAGCTCTTGTGACTCCTGAATCACTTCTCGTTTCACGTTCCTTACTGTCTCTGGTTTGGTCCATATCCCATTTTGTTGAATCCTACAGGTTATGTAACACTAAAAAAAAAAAAAAAAAAAAAATCTGAAGCCCATTTAGTCATCATGAATTAGAACTTCATTTTACCACAAAATGATGGGTGACTTCAGAGCTGTTTTTCTGATTTGTGTTCTTGTTCAAGAAGAAAAATGGAGTGAGATGGGTTTACATGAACCAAGTGATCATTCTTTACAAGGTTCCTCTATAAAACATCCTGTCCACTACATAGATATACATACAACATTATACATTCCCTTTTACTTACAGGTACAAATACACTTGGTTTATTTATTATGAGACAACTAAAGGACAACAATCTTTTTACATGCAACTCTGAAGTACAAAGTAAAATTTTGGTAACACAGTATCTCCATGATCCCTGCCACAAGCTACCAAAATAATCAATGCAGGTTTTCTAATAAGTTGTTTGATTTAAATAAGAGATTCTTACATATAGTTATGTAGCGTTATTACTCAAAATGCTACGGTAACTCTAAAACACATAAAGCTAATGACAAGTATTGAGGGTCAAAGGTGGGTGGCCTTTTCTTTAATTAATATTTATTGCACATGCTTAGCCAGCCTTTTTAAACTTTGTAGTTAATATGGTTTTCCAATTTCTACTGTCAAGAAAATGTATTTTATAGCATGGTACTGGATACTAGCCAATGAAAACAAAGCCTGAGACAGTGTCGCTCAGCACTGATGGGGATTGCTAAATTTCTAACTTGCCAAACATGCACAGCACACTTAAAACCACCATGTCACGTGCTCCAGAGCAAGCAGAAGAAACTGCCATAAAATGCAGCACTATAAATCTTCTGAAACCATAAAACATCCCCAGAACATAATTTGTTAAAAACGAAACAAATTTAAGCTCTGAACATGCAAGCAATTTTATTAAGCCACTGGCACATAAACCTACTTTATAAGAAATAATAAAAACTACTTATGCACATTTTCAGATTATTTTAGAAATGAACAATACTTTAAATGGAGCAAGATACTGAATTCCTGAAATAAATCCTAATAATTTTTCCCAATCACATAATTCCAAAGAAGTAAAAATTCTAAAAAACTATAAATCAAAGGGATCATCGTAGACTAGGCCTTAACACTGGGAGTGAGGGGAGGAAGGGGAATCTTTATTATACAAAAATAACTCCTCAAAAGAGCATTTATCCTTTGATGCCTCTATCTTTCCTACTGCTTACACTTAGAATAACTCAGGTAGACATCTTTCTCACTGGAAATTCCAGGTCACAGCAGGTCCTGCATCCCAGCTCTCCAGGCAAATAAGTATGTCAATAGCAGGAAAAAAAGCAGCATTTCCCTGGCCTGGCCTACCTATGCACATAGGTACATACCCACCCGCTGACATTGGATTTCACACAGTCACAGAATGGCTGCAGTTGGAAGAGAACACTGGAGATCATCTAACTCCACCTCCCCTACTCTGAGCAGGGTCAACTATCACAGGTACCTCTGGACATTGTCCAGTTTGGTTTTGAATATTTCCAAGGATGGAGACTATACAGCCTCTCTGGGTGACCTGTTCCTGGGGGGGCGGGGTCCAAAGTCACAATGCTCAAGCCATCTCATTCAGCTGGGGAATAAGTGTGGCCAACCAGAGCAGTGACAAATGTTCCTTAGCTGCCTCCCAAATTAAAAAGCAGACAAACCACCTTAAGGGTGGGTATGGCTATGGCAGCTCCTTTTGCACCCCTCCAAGGAAATCTGCGTGCGTCGAGAGCTTATGGGTAAGAACTAAGGGACATGCTCATATGGGTGTTTACTACAGGCCACCTGACCAGCAGGAGGAAGTTCATGAGGCCTTCTACAAGCAGCTGCAAGCAGCCTCACAGTCACAGGCCCTGGTTCTCATGGGGGACTTCAGCCACCCTGACATCAGCTGGGAAGACCACAAAGCTAGGCAGGCGCAATCCAGGAGGTTCCTGCAGAGCATTGATGATAACTTTTTGACGCAGGTGGCGGAGGAACCAATGAGGAGAGGTGTGCTGCTGGACCTTGTACTGGCAATCAAAGAAGGACTGGTTGAGAATGTGAAGGTTGGAGGCAGCCTTGGCTGCAGTGACCATGAGATGGTGGAGTTCAGGATCCTGTGTGGAGGAAGCAGGGCAGTAAGCAGGATCAAAACCTTGGACTTCAGGAGAGCTAACTCAAATGGAAAAGAAAGGTCCATGGAATGTGGAAAGAGGGGCAGACCACTTGGGAAGAGTACAGGAATGTGGTCAGAGCATGCAGGGATGCAACGAGGAAGGCCAAGGCCCACCTGGAATTGAAGCTGGCAAGGGATGTCAAAAACAACAAGAAGGGCTTCTTCAACTACATCAGCAGCAAAAGGAAGGCTAGGGACAACGTGGGGCCGCTGCTGAATGAGGCGGGTGTCCTGGTGACGGAGGATGCAGAGAAGGCAGAGCTACTGAATGATTTATTTGCTTCAGTCTTCAGTGCCAAGGCAGGCCCTCAGGAATCCCAGGCCCTGGAGGTAAGAGAAGAAGCTCACAGAGAGGATGACTTTCCCTTGGTCGAGGAGGACTGCGTGAGGGATCGCTTAAGCGATCTGGATGCCCACAAATCCATGGGCCCTGATGGAATGCGCCCACGAGTGCTGAGGGAGCTGGCGGATGTCATTGCTGAGCCACTCTCCATCATCTTTGAAAGGTCCTGGAGGACAGGAGAGGTGCCCGAGGACTGGAGAAAGGCCAATGTCACTCCAATCTTCCAAAAGGGCAAGAAGGAGGACCCAGGGAACTACAGGCCGGTCAGCCTCACCTCCATCCCGGGAAAGGTGATGGAGCAGCTTATCCTGGAGGTCATCAACAAGCAAGTGGAGGAAAAGAAGGTTATCAGGGGGAGTCAGCATGGATTCACCAAGGGGAAATCATTCCTGACCAATCTGATAGCTTTCTATGATGGCATGACTGGCTGGGTAGATGAAGGGAGAGCCATGGATGTTGTCTACCTAGACTTCAGCAAGGCTTTCGACACAGTCTCCCATAATATCCTCCTAGGGAAGCTGAGGAAGTGTGGGCTGGATGAGTGGTCGGTGAAGTGGATAGAGAACTGGCTGAATGGCAGAACTCAGAGGGTTGTCATCAGCGGCACTGAGTCTAGTTGGAGGTCTGTAGCTAGTGGTGTCCCCCAGGGGTCAGTACTGGGCCCAGTCTTGTTTAACTTCTTCATCAACGACCTGGATGAAGAGTTAGAATGTAGCCTCAGCAAGTTTGCTGATGACACCAGACTGGGAGGTGTGGTAGATACACCAGAAGGCTGTGCTGCCATTCAGCGTGACCTGGACAGGCTGGAAAGTTGGGCAGAGAGGAACCTGATGAGGTTCAACAAAGCCAAATGCAGGGTCCTGCACCTGGGGAGGAACAACCTCATGCATCAGTACAGGCTTGAGTTGGACCTGCTGGAGAGCAGCTCTGTGGAGAGGGAGCTGGGTGTCCTGGTGGACGACAGGTTGACCATGAGCCAGCAGTGTGCCCTGGCTGCCAAGAAGGCCAATGGCATCCTGGGGTGCATGAAGAGGAGTGTGGCCAGCAGGTCAAGGGAGGTTCTCCTTCCCCTCTACTCTGCCCTAGTGAGGCCCCATCTGGAGTACTCTGGAGTACTGGATGTATCTGGAGAGAGAGAGAGAGAGAGAGAGAGAGGAGGAAGTGACTCAGATTAAAAGTTTGACTTACAGCCTTGGCTAACAACGCAAACTCATTGTCCTTAAAGGGATCGTAGGGATCAGTGGGAGGTGGAGGAAGTGGTTTTCCATGGCTTCCATAGACGCGTCCCCGAACCAGTATGACCAACAATAACGTGCGCATTCTGATTAAGTCACAATCTGTGTCCATTTTGCTTCCTCTGGGAGGGTGTGTCCGGGTCAGTTGTTCCTTCCTGGAAAGTAAGAACAGAAACAAACTCGCTTCTCGGGTCAGAAGGAAGGAATAATCCACTTAGTGTGAATCTTATGGACCTTCCCACAAGAGTCTCTCGCCTTCCAAATATATTTGTTCCCCGGGGTGTCCAATACCAACGGTACTGCTCCCACAGTGGGGAGTTCAACCAGGACAGGTTGCCCGGGGAAATGGGATGGGTTGTTAGAGTGACCAGGGCCATGCGAGGTGGGCATAATTGTTGGTGCCTGGGGGCAAAACGCTGTAATCTTTGGGCATCCATTTGTTCCCCAGTGGCTATTGACACTGGTCACTGCGTCCCCCACCCGCTCGGCCCATCCTGATTTGTGTGGTTTCAGAAATCGCTTTAGTAAACCATTTGTTCTTTCCACGATCCCATTTGCTTGCGGGTAGTATGGTGTGTGGAACACCCATGACATTCCCTCTTGGGCCGCCCATTCTTGAACTGTTTTAGCTGTGAAGTGTGAACCATTTCGGCGAAGCTACTGAAGGTGAAGGGTTCTGGAGCAGAGGCTCGCGCCGAGGGACCCTTTCTCCAGTGGCAAAACCGCAGCGGCAAGGCGGCAAAAAGCGCCGAGAGAGAGAGAGGAGACCCCAGCCCCCCCCCAGCGGGAAAGCGGGAGGTGCCAACGAGCGGCAGCTCTGACTCAGCGGGGGCGGAGTCGAGTGTGACAGCGGCCAAACCCCCTCACGGGTAAGAGCAGCTCCCAGGGAGCGCGAGCGAACAGAGCCGGCAAACAGAGGCGGCGCAGCAGCCTGGGAGCGGCGCAGCAGTTTGCGCGGCAGTTGGCGCAGGCAGGGCGAGCGGGGAAGGCGACAGGCAGGGTACAGCCGCCCCTTCTGGCAACTCAAGTAGTGGGCATCGCTCTTCCAGGAGATATTCTAGCCATGGTTACCACCCGTGATAAAGCTGTTGCTCGAAGGAGTGTGGGGACCCAGACGGAGGCCCCACGCAAGAACGCGGGTGTCCAGGTCTCTGGCTGCAGGGAGTGCCTGAGCCTGGCGCTCATACCAGAGGACAGCAAACTGCTGTGTTCGGTGCGAGCAGGTGAATGACCTGCTCAGCCTGGTGGCAGAGCTGAAGGAGGAAGTGGAGAGGCTGAGGAGCATCCGGGAGTGTGAGAGGGAGATCGACTGACGGGGCAGCACCCTGCCCTCCCTGAGGCAGAGGCAGCAGGAGGCGGCTCCACAGAAAGCAGAGAACCCCCTACCCTCTTGCCACCGAGCAGAAAGAGGGGGCCTAAGAGATGGGGGGGAATGGAAAGGGGTCCCTGCTCGGGGGGACAAGCGAATCTCCCCCCAGCCTCCCTCTCCGGCCCAGTTGCCCTTAAGCAACAGATATGGGGCTCTGGAATGTGAGGGACCGGCCACAGAGGATGTGGGTGAAGGTGAGGCTCCATCCAGGAGGTTGCATAGAACAAGTCAGACAGCCCCAAGAATTACGACTGCCTCAACTAAGAAAAAAAGGAGGGTCATTGTCATAGGTGATTCCCTTCTGAGGGGAACAGAGGGCCCGATCTGCCGACCGGACCCATCCCACAGGGAAGTCTGCTGCCTCCCTGGGGCCCGGGTTAGGGATGTTGCTAAGGAACTCCCTGGTCTGGTGCGGCCTTCTGATTACTACCCCCTCTTGGTAATGCAGGTTGGCGTGGACGAGATAGCAGAAAGAAGTCCCAAGGCCATCAAAAGGGACTTCAGGGCACTGGGGTGATTGGTTGAGGGATCAGGGGCACAGGTGGTGTTTTCCTCCATCCCATCAGTGGCAGGGAAGAGCACTGAAAGGGGCAGGAAAACTCACCTGATTAACAGGTGGCTCAGGGACTGGTGCCATCAGTCAAATTTTGGCTTCTTTGATCATGGGGAGGTGTACACAGCACTGGGCCTGCTGGCGACAGGTGGAACTCAGCTATCTCACAGGGGGGAAAGAATTCTCGGCCACGAGCTGGCGGGGCTCATTGAGAGGGCTTTAAACTAAATTCGAAGGGGGAAGGGGATATTGCCCAGCTCACTAGGGATGAGCCTAGGCTTGGAGTGCCAAGGCCAGGGGTGAGATTGACAGCCCAGCTCAAGTGTGTTTACACCAATGCACGTAGCATGGGCAATAAACAGGAGGAGCTGGAAGCCATTATACAGCAGGACGGCTACGACTTGGTCGCCATCACAGAAACGTGGTGGGACAACTCGCATGACTGGCATGCTGTCATAGATGGCTACAGACTCTTTAGGAAAGACAGGCCAACAAGGAGAGGTGGTGGAGTTGCTCTATATGTGAAGGAGCAAGTAGAATGCATTGAGCTTGGCCTGGGGGCAAATGAGGAACGAGCTGAGAGCTTGTGGGTTAGAATTAAGGGACAGGCTCATAAGGGTGACATTACTGTGGGTGTGTACTACAGGCCACCTGACCAGGAGGAGGAGGTTGATGAGGCCTTCTACAGGCAGTTGCAGGCAGCCTCACAGTCACAGGCCCTGGTTCTCATGGGGGACTTCAACCACCCTGACATCAGCTGGGAAGACCATACAGCTAGGCAGGCGCAATCCAGGAGGTTCCTACAGAGCATCGATGATAACTTTCTGATGCAAGTGGTG
Organism: Opisthocomus hoazin; assembly: GCF_030867145.1. Classification (NCBI taxonomy): domain Eukaryota; kingdom Metazoa; phylum Chordata; class Aves; order Opisthocomiformes; family Opisthocomidae; genus Opisthocomus; species Opisthocomus hoazin. Next base: position 26,877,711 of record NC_134453.1, read on the forward strand.
GAGGAACCAACAAGGAAAGGTGCGCTGCTGGACCTTGTGTTAACAAACAAGGAGGGACTGGTGGAGGATGTGAAGGTTGGAGGTAGACTCGGCTGCAGTGACCATGAAATGGTCGAGTTCAGGATCCTGCATGGAGGAAGCAGGGCAATAAGCAGCATCAAAACCCTGGACCTCAGGAGGGCTGACTTTGCCCTCCTCAAGGAGCTACTGGGAGGAATCCCGTGGGCCAGGGCTCTCGAAGGCAGGGGGGTCCATGAGTGCTGGTGGCTTTTTAAACGTCACTTCTTCCATGCACAGGAGCAATGCATCCCCCTGAGAAAGAAATCTAGCAAAGGAGGCAGGAGACTCTCATGGATGAACAAGGAGCTTCTAGCGGAGATCAGGTGGAAGAGAAAGGTCCATGGAATGTGGAAAGAGGGGCAGGCCACTTGGGAAGAGTACAGAAACGTGGTGAGAGCATGCAGGGATGCGACAAGGAAGGCCAAGGCTCACCTGGAATTGAAGCTGGCAAGGGATGTCAAAAACAACAAGAAGGGCTTCTTCAACTTCATCAGCAGCAAAAGGAAGGCTAGGGACAATGTGGGGCCGCTGCTGAATGAGGCGGGTGTCCTGGTGACGGAGGATGCAGAGAAGGCAGAGTTACTGAATGCCTTCTTTGCTTCAGTCTTCAGTGCTAAGACTGGCCCTCAGGAATCCCAGGCCCCGGAGGTAAGAGAAGCAGCCTACAAAGAGGACGACTTTCCCTTGGTCGAGGAGGACTGCGTGAGGGATCGCTTAAGCGATCTGGATGTCCATGGGCCCCGATGGAATGCACCCACGAGTGCTGAGGGAGCTGGCGGATGTCATTGCTGAGCCACTCTCCATCATCTTTGAGAGGTCCTGGAGGACAGGAGAGGTGCCCGAGGACTGGAGAAAGGCCAATGTCACTCCAATCTTCCAAAAGGGCAAGAAGGAGGACCCAGGGAACTACAGGCCGGTCAGCCTCACCTCCATCCCGGGAAAGGTGATGGAGCAGCTTATCCTGGAGGCCATCATGAAGCAAGTGGAAGAAAAGAAGGTTATCAGGAGTAGTCAGCATGGATTCACCAAGGGGAAATCATTCCTGACCAATCTGATAGCTTTCTACAATGACATGACTGGCTGGGTAGATGAAGGGAGAGCCATGGCTGTTGTCCACCTTGACTTCAGCAAGGCTTTCGACACAGTCTCCCATGATATCCTCCTAGGGAAGCTGAGGAAGTGTGGGCTGGATGAGTGGTCGGTGAAGTGGATAGAGAACTGGCTGAATGGCAGAACTCAGAGGGTTGTCATCAGCGGCGCTGAGTCTAGTTGGAGGCTGGTGACAAGTGGTGTCCCCCAGGGGTCAGTACTGGGCCCAGTCTTGTTCAACTTCTTCATCAACGACCTGGATGAAGAGTTCGAATGTACCCTCAGCAAGTTTGCTGATGACACCAAACTGGGAGGTGTGGTAGATACACCAGAAGGCTGTGCTGCCATTCAGCGTGACCTGGATCGGCTGGAAAGCTTGGCAGAGAGGAACCTGATGAGGTTCAACAAAGCCAAATGCAGGGTCCTGCACCTGGGGAGGAACAACCTCATGCACCAGTACAGGCTTGGGGTGGACCTGCTGGAGAGCAGCTCTGCGGAGAGGGACCTGGGTGTCCTGGTGGATGACAGGTTAACCATGAGCCAGCAGTGTGCCCTGGCTGCCAAGAAGGCCAATGGCATCCTGGGGTGCATTAAGAAGAGTGTGGCCAGCAGGACGAGGGAGGTTCTCCTTCCCCTCTACACTGCCCTGGTGAGGCCTCATCTGGAGTACTGTGTCCAGTCCTGGGCTCCCCAGTTCAAGAAAGATGAAGAGCTACTGGAGAGAGTCCAGCGGAGGGCTACGAGGATGATGAGGGGACTGGAACATCTCCCCTACGAGGAGAGGTTGAGGGAACTGGGCTTGTTCAGCCTGAAGAAGAGAAGGCTGAGAGGGGACCTAATAAGTGCTTACAAATATCTGAAGGGTGGGTGTCAGGAGGATGGGGCCAAGCTCTTTTCAGTGGTGCCCAGTGACAGGACAAGGGGCAATGGGCACAAACTGAAGCATGAGAAGTTCCGTCTGAACATGAGGAAGAACTTCTTCCCTCTGAGGGTGACGGAGCATTGGAACAGGCTGCCCAGGGAGGTTGTGGAGTCTCCTTCTCTGGAGATATTCAAGACCCGCCTGGACAAGGTCCTGTGCAGCCTGCTGTAGGTGACCCTGCTTATGCGGGGGGGTTGGACTAGATGACCCACAGAGGTCCCTTCCAACCCCTACTATTCTGTGGTTCTGTGATTGTCCGATTGAATCGATTGCAGTTTAGGGAAGGTCCCAAACCATTCTTTCAGGGCCTTCACAGTATTCTCCCCTGTCGCCTTGGCACATGCCTTGGCCTGTACTAGTCCAGACACTATTTCAACACCCACCAGTATGTAACATTTTCCCTCTGATTTTCGAAACGGACCAATGTAATCAACCTGCCAGGCCTCCCACAAACCTTTTCCTTCTTTTAAGTGCAAGGGGTCATTTTCCAGGGGGTGTCTGTCCAAACGGACACAACACTATTCACAAGAGGATATACATGTTTTGCATTCCTCCCTGGTAACTGGCTACCCTCGAGCTTGCGCCTCACGAAATAAATCATTTATCCCTGAATGTTTCCGTTTTATATGCAGCCATTCTAATAAATGTTCCAAATTTTCTGTTATTTGGGTGCTCTGCAGAGGAGCTAGTAGAGCTAGTTCATCCGCTTCAGCATTCCATCGGTTCACTGGGGTGTCACTTTGTTGGTGGGATGCAACCCATGCCACTGCAAACTTCCCACATTTAGCAATTGCAAGAATATCTTGCCATTTTTCCTTTTGCCATATCGGTATCCTGTTAACCTCCCATTCATTCTGTTCCCAGAATGGCAGCCACTCTGTGCAGCCTTTAAAAACCGCATAGGAGTCAGTATAAATATATACAGGGGAAGCAGCTTGGGCCTCATGCTGGAATACACTCCACACTGCAGTTAGCTCTCCCACCTGCACGCTGCCCTCCCCTTCAGTAATGATTTGTTCCTTAGTCCCGACCTGAAGTGCCACAGCTCGATACTTCCAAATCTTTCCTTCTCGCTTCGACGAAGCATCTGTAAACCATACGTTCTGTAACTGTTCAGAAAATGGGGGAGCTATTTGTATCACAGGAGCAAGCTGGGGCGCATCCTTATCTAGGTCTGCCTCATCCTGTATATTCAACACTTTAGTAGCCTCTTCAGATATAGAAAAGATCTCACAATAATGCTCTATTTGGGCATACCATTTCCGTACAGAGGCTCTTTGAGCCACCCCGTCAGGGGGTGGGGTTCCTGTTAAAACTGCTTTGGTCACTTTAAATGGGCCCCGAAGGATTATGGGCTGCTGTCGGATAGTTCGTTCAGCCTCTCTCAAAGCTAGACTAACTACAAATAGGCCCTTTTCCCAAGTTGTATACCTTTTTTCAGCATCCTTGAAACTACGTGAATAGAATCCGATGGGCCAAATGGGCCCCTCTGGTCCCTTCTGCCACAAATGAATTGAGAGCCCAGTTCGGGCAAACCCCCATTCGATTTGGACTGGGTCTGTCGGATGGATAGGTCCCAGGGCTTGGTATGCATTTGCCTCAAACACCAACAGTCATAACGCCTCATCGTGGACCTGGGTCCACTCCCACTGGGCCTTTTTCCGCAGTAAATCATACAAAGGTCTAGCAATAATCAAAAAGTTAGGGATATGTTTTCTCCAGAACACGAGCAGTCCTAATGCATGGTGCAGATCTTTCTTTGATTCTGGCATTTTAATTAGGTCGAGGGAGGACAGAGTATCAGGGGGGATACAAGTCATTCCCCCCCCTCCACCAGATTCCCAAAAATTTCACTTCACTAGCAGGGGCTTGTATCTTTTCGGGCGGAATCGTCAATCCTATACGTTCTAAATGGGTGATAATGTCCCGCTGCGCCTCCTTAACTTCCTCTGTCTGACTCCCTCCCACAAGCACATCATCTATATACTGATAAATCTTCACCCCCGCTTGTATGGGGATCGCTTCCAATTCCTGCGCTAGAGCATGGTGAGCTAACGTGGGAGAGTGCTTATAGCCCTGGGGAAGCCGCGTGAAAGTGTACTGCTGTCCCTCCCGGGCGAAAGCAAAACGGCTCTGATCTTCAGGTTGAAGGAGAACCATAAAGAACATATCCTTAACATCAATAGTTGCCAGAATCGGGTGCGCTGCTCCTGAATGGTGCTAATGAGCTCGGCAATGTTGGGCACAGCAGCAGTTAACGGTCCTGTATTAGCATTCAAACGGCGGTAATCGACCGTTAACCGCCACTTTCCATTAGGTTTTCGCACCGGCCAGACCGGGGAATTGTAAGGCGAGTGTGTGGGAACCACCACTCCTTGTTCCCGCAGCTCTGCCGGCACCGGGGCTGTGCCCGCCCTGGCTCCCAGCGGCAGCGGGTAGGGTTTCACATTCGTTAATTTAGAAGGGAGGAGGGCAGGCGGCGCTTGTAGCAGACGCGCCTCCGCGCTGGGGGTTTGAGCCAATTGTCTAATTTGGGGGGCACCGAAGGACCACGAATTTCCCTGGGTATCACGCCACTGTTTACCCTTTAAAACATCCATGCCTAAAAGGTTCATTTGGAAAGGTCCCACAGCTACCATGGTGTCCACGGGGTCCTCCTCCCCCGGCAGCCATAATGTCACCGGAGTCATGGGCACTGTCTGAGTTTTCCCCAAGGCGTTTAAAACTATCAGGCTTTTGGACGGGACCGAAATTCCACACCGTTCCGCCTCGACCCGGCTTAGCGCAGTAATTTGTGCTCCGGTGTCAACCAAAAAGGTTACCGGTCTCCTCTTTGGCCCTACCGCCACCGTAATCAATAAATCCCCTTTGTTATTGCAGGTGAGCTGTCTTACAAACATCCACCCTCCGCCTCCCCCCTCACCCTGGGGGAGCGGAGGATTTAGTTTCCCACCAGCTTCTTCCCTATTTTGCTCCCCCCTCAGATCCACCAAGGGTGGGGCACTAGGACCTGGCGCAAAAGCGATTTCTCGCCCTGACCATCTCTGCACAAGCTGTCCTAGCTTCTTGGTCGGGAGTCCATCCATTAGGTCCCGGGGAATGCCCTTCTGAAGCCCTAACTGCCAGAGTCCCTGCCGATTCAGGGGCTTTCCTTTCCCGGCCAGATCCGGGCTTCTCCCCGAGAAAAACGACTGCCCACTCCCTCGCACTGCGGCTCGCACGGCTCTGGTTTCAGCCCTTCGATATGGCTGGTTAACAGGTCCGTATCTCCTCCCATAGTTAATCAGCTCTTGGGCTATCTCCCCCCACGTCCACACCTTCCTCCCCGCCCACCGACGGTCGGGGGCCGCCCCCCCCTCCAGGGCAGCCGCGATTCTCTCCTCGCTGGGGGTGTTTTGAATTCTCCCCTGAAGCTGGATCCCTATGGGTTTCAGGGAATCGGGAAGCCCCCGTATTAGGGGAGTCATTCTTTCGGGGTCTACCGGCAGCAGCATCGGGGAGCTCAGATTAGGCTTGAGTTCCCGATCATACATCATCTGAAGGCAAGCCGCTTTCTGCACACTTTCCAGCAACTGATCTGTCGTGCCCGTTATGGCCAGGGGATCCCCCCTCTCCAGCGGGTTCAACCCCCCCGCCCAGTACGCAGCCCTCTGAGTCAGCGATCACGGGGCTCGGCGATCGCCGGTGGTTAAGAACACGCCCGGGCCCCAGTACCCTTCCGCTTCCCTTTCCGACAACAAGATCCCGTCCCCCCCCGACAGGGACACCCTCCAGACATATTCGGTCTCCGATTCTCTCGCGGTTCTCGCAAAATCTTTTCGCAGCTTTGCCAATTCGGTTGCCGCAAAAGGGATTTCTTTAGTAATAACCTGGGGACGATTATCACCGTCATCTTCATATACGAATTCCGTTTTAACCAACGGGTACATGGGGGGGGGGGGGGGGGGGCTGCCTGCGGTCTCTTTTGCTCCCTTCAAGTCCCCCTGGGGATAGATCGATCATATCCCTTTCTCTGCCCGCGCTACTTCTGTTTCCGCCAAGGAGTCTGAGTCCCTCAGGAGCTGATTCCTTAACTCCTCCTTCAATATTACGTTTTGGCACCTCTCCTCCTCCAGCAGCCGCTTATTTTCCCGCAACTGTTCCCGCAGCGTTTCTACCACCGCTTGCAGAGAATCTACCACCGCCTCAGCCTGACCAGACCTCCTGTTCCTTTCCTCCACTGCAGCAGCCAAACTCGCTCCCAACACCGCACAGATGATCGTTTTTCCCTTCCCCCTCTTAACTCTGGCTTCTTTTTGCAACACTTTCATTCTGTCTACCACACTCTGTAACCGAAACCAATGGTCCCTCGCCCAGCCTTGCCCCTGGAGCGAGGGACGAGCTCAGTGTGTAACCACAGTGATGGAATTAGTTAATCATAAAGCACGAACAATGCTGCTATGTCCCTTGTAAAGCCCTGCCCATCTGGACATTAAGTCTGGGAACAGAGGGTTTAGTCCCTAGGTAATCATTAACGTTAAACAATAATGGTGAAGGGGATTTTTTTAATAGAAATAGTGCTATTAAATGACTGCAAGTGTATTTGTGGTACCTATCTATTGTGTGAATTAACTGAAGCAAAAAGTCATACATCTCCCCCCCAAAGAAGGTAGTTTCAATTGAAATGAGCAGGTGCCTAGAACTGGTCAAGACGACCCGTGCCGCAGGGACAAGAGCCAGAAGAGGACTGAGTTTGCGCAGAAACTGTGATGAAGAGGATGAGCCTTCATCTTGGGACCCCCGACGACCACCAGTAGGAGGCACTGCGCAAGCGTGGGTGGGAGGAGTGTATGAAAATGGACTGATTTGACTATGAAAGAAAGGGCTTATGTAATCAGATGAATATGTATATTTTGATCTATATAAACTGCACGGAAAGGGTATGGGGTATGCACGCTTGGTGGAATTATCCCCCGTGCATCCAGCGCTGCAATAAAGAATGCCTGCCTTTTAACACTACATTGGTGTTACGAGGTTTTATTCCCGGATTTTCGGTGACAGTTTTTGGCGACTCAGATGGGACACTGCTTGTGAAAACCGACGGATCCGTGGGATCACGGGACCTCCAGCCGGCATCGAGGGATTCTCGAGGAGAACCTCTGATCCCCGGACCGAAGGATTCCAAGTAAGTCCCCTGGAATTTAATTAAGGCATTCTTTAGGTATAATATACGCCTGCTCGTAAATCGTGGTGAAAACCTCGTAGAGTTGGGCTAAAAGGTACCTTTGTGGAAAGTCTCTGCTCGGTGAAAGCCGGTGGAGCGGGGCCCAAGGGGGAGGTCTTCAACAGGGGGTTGAAGTCTCCAGGATCTCAGCAGGGGGCTGGGGTCCCAAAAGGGAGCTCCAACAAGGGTTGGGGTCCCTCTGATTAGTGTTTGTGATATAGTGCACAATCACTACCACTGGTCATTTGAAGGATGGGCACCTTTCCGAGTAAAAGACCCATCCCAAGAGGCACACCTTTGGGATGTATTTTAAAGCACTGGAAAGAACTGGGGGGGGATCCTTTAACTCGGAAACAGTTAATTGAATATTGTAATCATTGGTGGCCGTTATATACTCTGGATGATGGGAAGAAGTGGCCGGAGGACGGGACACTGTGTTATAATACCATTTTGCAATTGATGTTGTTTTGTAAAAGGGAAGGTAAATGGGAAGAAATGATATACGTAGATTTGTTTTTCTCGCTGAGAAATCATCCGAAATGGCAAAGGCAGTGTGGGATACATTCGCATGGTTCTATGGTAATGGCTTTGGGAAAAAAAATGTAAGAAAGGTTCAAAGAAATGCTGTGCCGCCTGTGGTGTCGGAAAAGAATGTTTAAAGTTTGAGTCTGAGGAGAATGATGTCGAGCTAATGGTGGCACCGCGTCGGAAATGGGGGGATAATTATGAAGAGGGATCCTAGATCAGTAGCCCTTCCACCTCCCCTCTGGGGGAGGGTGCGGGAGCATTTAGCCCGGTTTCGGGAAGAACGCGGGGAAGGACAGGGGGGGCAGCGGAGCCAGCTCCCCTCCAGGCCCCTCTCCGAGAAGCAGTAGGAAATACTGGTCCGGTGACAGTAAAGGTTCCATTTTCAATAACTGATTTCAGGTCGCGGAAGGAGATAGCAAGCACTTATCGAGAGGACCCTGAGAGAGTAGCAAAGGTCTTTGAGACAATAATTAAGACCCAGGATCCTGATTGGAATGATTTCCAGGTGATTTTAGATACTTTGCTTGATGGCACGGAGAAAAGGATGGTACTGAATACTGCTAAGAAACAGGTAGAAGGAGCTCACGCTCATGAAGATTTGCAGGGAACGGTAGATCAGAACTTTCCCTCTTCAGATCCTGACTGGGATCCGAATCAGCCGGGACCCAGAGGAATGTTGACCAGATATCAGAGGTGGATTTTGTTCGGTGTTAAACATGCAATGCCAAAGGCGATAAATTGGTCAAAAATTTATGAAATAAGGCAGGAACTAAATGAGTCTCCTTCAGCTTTTATGGAGAGACTGAAGGAAACCGCCCGAAAGTATACTAATTTGAACCCAGAACAACCAGACGAAGCAATACAATTGGCCTCCATATTCATGGGTCAATCGGCTCCCGATATTAGGAAAAAGCTCCAAAAATTGGAAGGACCTGAATCTAGAGATTTGGGGAAAATGCTCGAAGTAGCATGGACTGTGTATAATAATAGAAAAAAAGAGAAGAAAGTAAAACAAGCTCAGAGAAATGGAAAGTTATTGGCGGCTCTAACTGGGAATAATAGAAAAGGCAGAGGAAGAGGAAGAGGGATGAATGTTGGAGAAAGAGAGAGGATAAATCTTCGATTAGCACCAGACCAATGTGCTATTTGTAAGGAACGTGGGCACTGGAAAAGACAATGTCCTAAGGCCGGGGAATTAGATCCGACTCTTCGCACGATTAAATTGATGACTTTAGATGAGGAATCATGAAGAGGACCGGGGGAGTCAACCCTAGCTGAACCCCTGGTTACACTAAAGCTAGGGAATGAAGAAATAGAATTTTTAGTAGATACAAGAGCCACTTATTCGGTATTGAACACATGTAGAGGAAAATGTAGTCATCAGTCGGTAGATGTCGTTGGTGCGACAGGACAAAGGGAAAATCGGCCTTTTCTAGAACCATTAAAATTTAAATTGGGAAAACAGTGGGTAACACACCAGTTTTTATATATGCCTGAATGCCCTTTGCCTTTGTTAGGGCGAGACTTGTTAAGTAAATTGGAGGCACAAATAACTTTTAAAAATGGGGAAATTGAATTATTGATACCTGAATCAAAAGCCATAGAGGCGAAAGTATTTATGTTACAGGATTCTTTTAAAGAAGAACGAATTCCAGAAGAGGTGGAAAATGCTGTAACCCCCTTGGTTTGGGCAAGTGAGATTCCAGGATGATCTAAACTGGCAGAACCGGTAAAAGTGACCTTAAAACCCGGATCCAAACCGGTAAGACAAAAACAGTATCCTATTAAGTGGGAGGCACGAAAAGGATTAGAGGGGTTAATCATGAAATTTTTGGAATATGGGCTTTTGGTGGAATGCGAGTCAGAATACAACACACCTATATTACCGGTAAAGAAACCTGGGGGACGGGAATATCGACTAGTCCAGGATCTAAGAGTTATAAATCAAATAGTTCAAGATATACACCCAGTAGTAGCCAATCCCTATACTTTATTGACATCCCTGAAAGAGGAGTATAAATGGTTTACTGTACTAGATTTAAAGGATGCCTTCTTTTGCATACCTCTGGATGCACAAAGTCAAAGCATATTTGCTTTTGAATGGGAAAGCCCTGCAACAGGACGAAAGATGCAACTGACATGGACTGTACTTCCACAAGGATTTAAAAATAGCCCCACAATATTTGGAAACCAGTTGGCAAAGGAATTAGAAATATGGAAGAGACAAAACCAGGAAAAGGGGACATTGTTACAATATGTGGATGATATTCTAATAGCAGCAGAAAGCAAAGAAGAATGTTTTGAAATTACTATCAGTTTGTTGAATTTCCTGGGCCAAGGAGGATATAGAGTCTCCAGAAATAAGGCCCAGATAGGAAGAGAAGCAGTGATTTATCTGGGATTTGAAATATCTCAAGGGCAAAGGCAACTAAGCAACGAAAGAAAGGAAGCCATTTGCCAAATCCCAGAACCTAACAGTCCAAAGGAGCTGAGAACCTTTTTCGGAATGATTGGATGGTGTCGGCTTTGGATTCCAAACTATGGACTATATGTGAAGCCACTTTACAACGCTTTAAGAGAATCCAAAGACTTGTATTTGACATGGACACCTGAATGCCAAAAATCATTTAAAGAACTTAAAAAAGCATTGATGATGGCCCCTGCTTTGGGTTTACCTAATTTAACCAAACCTTTTGAACTGTTTGTCCATGAGAGGCAGCATCTGGCCCTTGGAGTGCTGGCACAACATCTGGGATCCTGGAAGCGACCAGTAGGATACTTCTCTAAACAACTCGACAACGTGAGTAAAGGATGGCCAGGATGTTTGCGCGCTGTGGCAGCGACAGTATTGCTGATTCAAGAAGCTCAAAAATTGACTATGGGCCAAAAGATAGTGGTGTATGTACCACACATGGTGGTAACTGTTCTAGAACAAAAGGGGGGTCATTGGCTGTCCCCCAGCAGAATGCTAAAATATCAAGTTGTCTTGCTGGAGCAAGATGATGTGGAATTAAAAACCACAACCATTGTAAATCCAGCAATGTTTCTATCGACGGAAAATCCGACAGAACATCTAGAACATGACTGCCTGCTAACTGTTGAACAAGTCTATTCTAGCAGACCGGACCTGAGGGATGAACCTCTGGAGAACCCTGATCTGGAGTTGTTCACGGATAGAAGCAGCTTTGTGAAAGAAGGAAGACGAATGGCCGGATATGCTGTTGTCACCACGACCGAGGTATTGGACTCAGGAACGCTACCTGCAAATACCTCGGCACAGAAAGCAGAACTGGTGGCATTGAGGCAAGCCTTGCGAATGGCAAAAGGAAAAAGGGTAAATATAGGGACTGATTCTAAATATGCATTTGGTGTAATTCATGCTCATGGAGCCATCTGGAAAGAAAGAGGACTGCTCTCAGCCCGAGGTTCATCGATAAAACATAAAGAAGAAATCCTTCAGCTCCTCGAAGAAGCGCAAAAACCAAAGGAAGTGGCAGTGATGCACTGCAAGGCTCATCAATTTGGTCGGACAGCTGTAAACATAGGTAATCGATTGGCAGACAAAACAGCAAAGGAGGCTGCTGAACAAGGTATCTTTGCACTAGTACCAGTAAAACAAATAAAAATCCCAAATCTAAAGCCAAAATACAGTAAATTGGATGAACAATTAGCAGAACAATTGAAAGCATCACAAAATACAGAAGGGTGGTGGGTAACGCCAGAAAAACAGGTAATTGTAACCCCGCAAGTTATGTTAGAACTTGCAAAAGAAAAACATACACAGACACATTGGGGTGTAGATGCTATGGTCTCAAGCCTAAAATCATCTGTGGTGTGTGTAGGAATGACAAGAGTAATTAAATCCATAATAGCTAAGTGTCCAATTTGTCTCAAAAATAATCCTTTAAATCGGAAAAGGGCACCCCTAGGGGTAACAAAACAGAGTAACATTCCAGGAGATTACTGGCAAGTTGATTTTTCTGAACTCCCCAGGCAGAATGGATTCAGGTATCTATTAGTATTAATTGATACTTTTTCTGGATGGCCAGAAGCCTTTCCTTGTCGCACCAACAAAGCGAGAGAAGTAGTTAAAATATTGTTAAAGGAAATAATACCAAGGTTTGGGGTACCAATTGGCATGTCTTCCGATAGGGGACCACATTTTGTAGCAGAAATAGTTCAGCAAGTAAGTAAAATTTTAGGGATAAATTGGGATTTACATACCCCCTGGAGGCCACAATCAAGTGGAAGAATTGAAAGAATGAATCAGACATTAAAGCGACAAATAAATAAAATTTGTCAAGAGGTGTCTTTGAAATGACCACAAGCTTTACCATTAGCACTTCTGAGAATCAGAGTTCAACCTAGATCTAAAGATGGTGTAAGTCCATACGAAATTTTGTATGGCAAACCTTATCAGACTCCTTTAATCCCAGGGGATATGAAAATAACAGGGGAAACAGATTTAAAAATGTATTTGATTTCTTTAGGAAGAACACTTGAAGCACTCCGAAAGTACGTTGTGCTGACCAGATCACTTGCTTTGGATACACCTGTGCATCAGTATCAACCAGGTGATTTCGTGTACATAAAGACTTGGAACTCTGAACCACTGCAGGAGAAGTGGAAAGGACCTTTTCAGGTACTGTTAACAACTTACACTGCAATCAAAGTAGAAGGGGTGGAACCGTGGATACACTACACTCGTGTGAAGAGGGCCCCTTCGTGGAAAGTCATCAATAGAGATCAAAAAACTGCAAAACTGACTTTGAAATATATCTAAAAAGTAGCTATTGCTGTAAAATGCGGGGAGACTGTATCTCGATCTGGGAACTGATGATAATAGGAGCACTGTTCAGTATATTAGAAGTAAGAACAGAAAACGTCGATTCACTGCCAATAAAAGCAGAACAATTAATATACCTCCCAAGGAGGACTCCAGAAGAAAATTTGATGATCGGGCTTATAAAAGAATTTGCAAACTTACAAAACGTGACCCAAATAACTGCATGTCTTCCAATCCCAAGGGCTGTAGGAGAATCAGTCCCGTGGGGAATCTTAACAACAAATCTAAGTAACAAAGAACCCAAAAATGACGGTGCTCATTGTGAACAAGTTCCCCTTGTTGAGTGGCAAGAACGAATAGATTATGTTAGAAAACAATGGAAAACCCCTGGAAGTAGAGCAAATTGTGAGAAGTTACTAAATTATGTTTTTGTCCAAATAGTTTTTCCCAATATAGGTTGGTGTGCTTATGATGAACCCGTTAAGAAAAATGTTACTCGAACAATCATGAAATGGGAATGCAAAGAGTCCAACAAAACTAAACAAGAAATAACTTTGTGGGATTCAGTATGGTCAATGGCCATCACATCTCAGTTCCAGTATATGGCCAGTGCTCCCTGGTGTTTCACCTGAGATGGAATGATTTTTGCAGCTTTCCCATCGGTCGATGACAAAGGAAGTACTTCCCGGGAAAAGGAAATTGTAGTACCCTGGTGGAATTGTACAAAAATATATAATTGCAGTACAGTTAGTAAAGCAATCCAAAGTGTTCCACCTTTAGCAGCTGCCTTGAAATATGGATGCCAGTGTAGGGGACTTAGAAATGATTTACAGTTGACTGATACCTATAAGCCCAAAAGAGGAACATTCTTTAGTTGTAGAAAATCTACAATCCAAAGTCCAGGACACTTAGTTTGGACAATGAGTGATGGAACCTGGTCCACTCACCTACCGGTTGATGGTAAGGTAAAACAAATTACTTTAGGAATGCAAATATTATGTCCAATTTGGAAAAAGACTCCCTTTAAGGGGAACTCTGAAAATTTAAAATTAATACGAATAAAAAGATCAAAAGTTGAAGAAGATGAAAACTGGAATGAGCCTTCAACAGGAGTAAAAATTGGATGGGCCTTAGAATCTTTATTGACTCCCTTATCGACTTATAGGAATAAGGCCTGGTTATATAAACTAACTGGTCAAGTAGAAAAATTAGCAAATGTAACAAAAAAAGGATTCAGACAGTTAAACCTACAGTTGCAAGCAACCTCAAGAATGACTCTCCAAAATAGAATGGCCTTAGACATGCTTCTGTTAAAAGAACATGGAGTATGTGAGTACCTAAAAGATAGGATAGATCATTGCTGTCTACATATCCCCAACGTCACTCAGGATGTTGAACATGATTTAAACTTACTAAAACAAATAGAAAAAGACACTCAGGAAATTCAACAGGACATGCAAGAAAATTGGCTTGATAAAATTTTTAACGGATTAGGGTGGAATATTAGCTCTTGGGTCAAATCTTTAATCGGTACCGGACTGCTTTTACTGGTAGTAATTTTAATAATATTGCTTATATATTATTGTCTGAAGAAAAAACTCACTAACAGAACAGCTTTTAATCGAATGATTATTCAAACTATTGCAAGAAGACAAAACCTTAGTGAGTCGGTTGTTACACTTCCACCATCCTATGCTGAAACAAGTGGACTATAAGTGTAGTGTTGTGATTCTGCAAATATATTATAATATTTAATCATTATATGATTAAGAAAAATTTAATAATGGAAGTATTGAAAAGATAATTATTTCAAAACTTCCAAAGGGGGGAAATGTAACCACGGTGATGGAATTAGTTAATCATAAAGCACGAACAATGCTGCTATGTCCCTTGTAAAGCCCTGCCCATCTGGACATTAAGTCTGGGAACAGAGGGTTTAGTCCCTAGGTAATCATTAACGTTAAACAATAATGGTGAAGGGGATTTTTTTAATAGAAATAGTGCTATTAAATGACTGCAAGTGTATTTGTGGTACCTATCTATTGTGTGAATTAACTGAAGCAAAAAGTCATACATCTCCCCCCCAAAGAAGGTAGTTTCAATTGAAATGAGCAGGTGCCTAGAACTGGTCAAGACGACCCGTGCCGCAGGGACAAGAGCCAGAAGAGGACTGAGTTTGCGCAGAAACTGTGATGAAGAGGATGAGCCTTCATCTTGGGACCCCCGACGACCACCAGTAGGAGGCACTGCGCAAGCGTGGGTGGGAGGAGTGTATGAAAATGGACTGATTTGACTATGAAAGAAAGGGCTTATGTAATCAGATGAATATGTATATTTTGATCTATATAAACTGCACGGAAAGGGTATGGGGTATGCACGCTTGGTGGAATTATCCCCCGTGCATCCAGCGCTGCAATAAAGAATGCCTGCCTTTTAACACTACATTGGTGTTACGAGGTTTTATTCCCGGATTTTCGGTGACAAGTGAGCCTCTAGAAAGTTATAAAGCCTCTCTGCTTCCTCAGCCCGCACTGACACACAATCACACGTGTCGGCTGCCTGCGGGGCAGCCATTTTCCTACAAAGGGGATGTCGTCCCGGGAGGGCCACGCTTTGAAATCCGAGCTTCCCCTATACACTCCCGGGAAGCCAAAACGTAATCTAAAGCACAAAATTCCCACAAAGTTCCTACAAAAATTCCTACAAAGGCGATATCGTCCTGAGAGGGTCACACCTTAAAGTCCAAGTTTCCCCTATGCACTCCCAGGAGGCCAAACCATACACTAATACACAAGTCCGTGATAAGAGCAGTACAAAAGGAAACGAGAAACCGCCATTCACGCCTTCCTCACACTTCGTTCGCCCTCATTCACAGGCGATCACAGAGCGCACCACAGGAAGGAGGCACGGCACTCTCCTCTCCAGGGATCCTGTCCGTGACGCCAATAAAAATGTCCCGATCTGATATCGGGGAGGTTTCGATGCGATCCCAGGAGACGAGATTAAGATGCAAACGCAGTCATATGCCGTGCAACCTTGTAAACTTTATTTTCGGTGAACCGGGAATCGGAGGTCTGGCGGGGATGGCAGCGGGGGGGGGGGGGGAGGGGGGCGTGGAGAAGATTAGACAGGAAAAAAAAAGGGTAAAGTCGGAAAAACCCCAGCAGGCGAGGAAAAGAAGTCTTCTAAGAGGCATAAATCCAGGATTTAGGTAGTTGTGTTCCTCTATCAAATAATGTAGCAACACCCCTTTTTGGGGAGTGTGCTACAGGACCTGGATGCTATAGGCACCGTGCATAGTCTTATTCCACTTTGTGTTCTACCACCCTGGGAAGACATGAGGCTGGAAGGGATCAGCAGCACTTTCTCATCATAACCTCACATCAGTTCATGATGACAGGGCATGCTGTTTTTACATGTGTTTACACATGGCTTCATTTCTTCGAACTTGGAGCTTCTGTTCTTGGGGAAGTTTCAAGACATTCAGAAGAAAATAGCAAGAAATGTTACAGTGCTATGGTTGGCTTGTTTTCTCCTCAGCTGCTGAGTACAGAGTTGGAAAAATGTCGAAACGAAAGCCTCCACAGGTTGCCACTGCAGTTCAGACAGAATGTGTTCACCAAGAGACAGATTGAGATATAGTAAGTCCTTGGACTGTGCCTGATGATATCCAAAGAATACTTCAAGATACTCATGAGTCCTTGTTTCAGGTAAGATGTCTAATTATTCTAGGAATGATTTGATACCTGCCATTTAATGCTGGTCCTTTGTTTACTTTTGCTGTATTTAAAATGCAGTTCTCTATTCAAAACGTGTGGGTGGGATAGATGCAGAGGGAAATGATGGTGATTCAACAGAGCTACATTTTGTCTTTACGAGCAAAGTAATTCTTGTGGGCCTTGCAAATTAATATTCTTTATAACAACTGTATAGGCACATTGTCTGTCCAGGCAACAGACACTACTGATAGTGCGTAAACAGGAACATAAATTGCATTTGTTGCAGAATGATCAGATGCGTAACTTGGTTAGGACATGTTTGAGAAGAGCAGGATCATTTCTACTGGCTACACAGAGATCTTGTCCATGAATGATATGCAATGATTCGGTTCATCTTTTTTTCCTCTAATAGGCCTTTGCACTGCATACTGTTAGTTTCTCTCCTCTCAACATTATCGACACTGATGATGTTTCTGAAAGCACGGGAAGTGTCCTCAGCAAACTGGACTGGAATGCAATTGAGGCTATGGTAGCAGATGTGGAAGACGAGTGAACAAAATTTCTCAGCTGCTGTGCACTTCCAAACAGTTGCTGGTGTTTGGTTGCATTTTTTAAAAATAATAATTATTCTACATAAAATGGATTGAGGCTTGCATTGGTTGTTATCTTAAGCAGCATAGAAAGTCTCATTGCTTTCAGTCTTGCCCAGATGAAATTCAATTCCTTGACACATAGTCTGCTTTCCATATGTCTTCAAGTCAACAAGAACTAAAGTTGGTAAATGCAGACCAATGGTCTTAAACAAGAACTTCTGGGTCAGCTACTTTGCCCCTCTCAAATACATAAAAAGTTTTATTCTGTTTTAAGAGCACTGCACAACTGTTTTACCTTTGTATTTAATATTTAACATCATTAATTATGAAGTGATTTATATAACTTAACAGTTGTGATAAACTGATTTAATAAAAGTGAGTTCATTGGTTTCTGCTGTAAAGTGATTTACACATGGAGTGCTGTTATTGCTGTGTACCACTATGACTCTACATGTGCATATGCACTACCCTAGTATTTTAAACCCAGCTTACTTGTACAATAGTTTAGAGAAATCTTAAAACAGTTTGAATGATAGAAAGAGGTACAAATAGCCAGGCAGCAATAAAGTAAATACAGACTTTCGTTAGGAAAATCAGACACCAGTATGAGGCACTAAGGACAAGTACTTATTGAGCTAAAAAAAAAATATCACTGTTCATCCATCCATATAATGCTATCTTGTTAGAGCTCTTATAGCAGCCCCCAGATGTTTGTCAAAAAAATTCCCATATGTTCAGCAGCCACAAACCATTTGCAGTAGCCTGAACAGTTGCAGCTGTGGTGACTCTTTCCCAACAGCACCAGTTTTAATTTTTGTAGTGAAGAAATGTAAATTTTTCATGGAATTCAAAACTCTGTTAAGTTCCAGTAGTTAATTACTGTCACCCAATACTGTAATAGTTTAAAAAAAATTTTTTTTGCATATTTCAGAGTGAAGCTGCATCTTGGCAAACATCAAGAAATATGCTTCAAAGAAAGCCCATTACAGGACTACACATGTATCAGGACAGAATTGAAAGTTTCTGTAGGCTCAGAGATCAAAACTGGCTCTGTATTTTTAGCAGTCCTCAGAGTCTGCATCAGCTTGTCCCATATGAATGGCCAGAGTGCAAGACAGTACTGGGAGTGATAATCTCCAAACGAAAAGGGCAAGTACCTTCAAAGAGCCAGTCCAAAGCATGAAACTGTGATTTTACTCAAAGTCTCAAACTGTCTTTCACCAGAGTGTCAGCAAAGAAATCATCAGTAAGTACCTTCTGTTCTTGGTGGAAAAAAAACCCTGAAAAATCCTATTTTAGCCAAGCGTGAAAGTCTCCTTATGATCACAGCCAGCTGTGAGAAGGAAGAGAAAGCAGTCAGGGACAAGACAGTCACTCATAAACCATGGCCTAAAAGGCTTGTAAAAACTGTATCAGACTCAGACTTTGTTTCTGATGATAGTTACAGCATCACAGTCATTAAATGTTAATGCATATGCTGTGATGCACAAACATATTAAAAATAATAATTTTAAAAACTCTCCAGACAAGATTGGAGATAACAAACATGGTAGTTTGCTAGCAGTTAAGTTATACAGGTTACCAAGACAGTGTACCTGCTCTCCTAAAGGGGCTTTACTTGTTTCTGAACAAAACTTGTTTGTAAAGAATGCAGACCTTGATAGTAGATCTCTGAAGATCAAAAAGTTCAGATAAGTTGGGGGAGGAGGAAATGCAGAAACAAGGTGTTGCGGCGCGGGCTCAAGGACTCGATCAATATGATCCATAACAGTCAACTTTATTAGCAGACAATCTGGATTATATAGACAGCACTCGGTTATGATTAGTCACTATACATAAACACTCTATACAGCACTCAGCTATGATTGGTCACTATACATAAAACATCTATCAATAAAACACCCGGGTTACATAAGCAGTACTCAACTATGATTGGTCATTATTCATAGAATGACTGTTTACCCGCAGTTGGCCTGGGAAATGTCTGTTTTCCCGCAGCCGGCCTGAGAATGGCCTTGAGGCCTGTGCTGCTTGAAGCCTGTGCTGCTATAAACCGATCAAGTCCATATTCAGAGTGTCTGGGTTGCTCACAATATGTCCCTGTTCTCCCAGAAATCCCACAAATCCCCCTTTTTGTTTTTGAGCAACCCAGATACCGTTAAATGTCTTCTTAACCACCTTTATGGCACAACTTATCAAACATCCAAAAATGCATAGCATGATCAGAATCGTAACCAACATCGCTATTCCCTGTTTGACCAGATCCGACAACCACCCACGGATGCTTAGGTGACTAAGGCAGTCTGTCAAGCCTGACTCTACCTTTATAGCGTTCAAACTTTTGTGTAGCTCACTCAATTGTTGATGTAGCGATTCTGAGTGGTCACACAAATTCATACAACACATTCCTTCAAAAATCTTCACACCCATGCCCTTGTGCTAAAAGTAAGAATCAATTACTACACGATTTTTGTAAAGTCGCGTGTCTAACCAAATCAACATCTAAGGACAAACTACTTAAGTCCTAAGAAGTAGCATTAGTCTTTTTGGTTAACCCACATCCCAATTTCTTTGGGATAGCTAGAGCCTGAAAGGCTGCAATCCTGGGGGCTAAAAATGATGCAGTGATTATTTTACCGCTATTCCAAAATTTGATATTGTCTTTGCAATCTGAGGTAAAAGCATGAATTGTTCTTTTCCCTCGGTATCGTGTTTTACAGTGGCCAATTATCATGATCTGATTTGGTGTTAAAAGCGTTAATCTCCCTAGACTACAGGGACCTCCCTTTATATGGGATGGGATGGACGGCTAAGCATGGTCCCTACAAATGAGAAATACTCTGTGGGGTAAAGCAAGTGGTTGATTAATCGATTTTGATATGCTCAATGTATTAACGCTCCATGCATGTGTTTGATTTCTCCCTGTATAGTTAAAAAACAAACAAAAGTCCATTTGTATGGAGTCAAGTAACTCTTTCTCCTGAGGCTCTAACTGGGCCAACGGCAGTTGAACAGTCCATAGGTCCCACATATCAGTAACTGTGCTGTTGTTTGGGGGGACCACACTAGTCAGTGCCAGTGGTATGGGCCATGCATCCAAAAAGACACCAACAAGGCATGTGGAAAAGGGGGTTCCCTGGAGATGCTACAGACAGGCAAATTGAATCTGGTCTTGTCAGGTTTGCTAGCGTGACCCACACACTCATTTTGGTTGCGGTGGCACCCATATTGCTTGTATACACCCAATCAAGCTTAAGAGGATCGTTACCATTTCCATCTTATATACCGGTCTGTGTTACAGCAAAAACAGCGGATTTAATAGATCTTACTTACGGTATTGATTCTTTTACAGCGAATGCACAATGGTGTTAAGGTACGATTCAGATAAATGTGTTGATTACCATTAAAATAAATCAAATACCTTTTGCGAAATATACAATGTGCGATAATAGATCCACAACAGCGCTTACAGACTAAACATATAGACACCTGCGGCCTAGTGAGGCCTGATACACCACTCTTTACAGTCTCAAACGAATCACTTCCCATCAAACAGTGTGTTATCACTCAAAATGTCTTCTGATGCTTCAGCAGGCGCTTCAGGGTCTTTTGTGGTTGCCTGTTGCTTGTCTAGCGCTGGCTTAATGCACTTTGCTGGGAACCATTTAGGTCCTACCTCTGTGGAAACACAAGCATACCCATGCCCCCACATTAATAGTTCCCATGGGCCTGTCCAAGCTCCTGATTGCAAATCCCGTGCCAACACCTTTGCCTTAGGTCGTATATCAGCATTCTGTAAAGAAAGAAAATGAGTTAGGATAGGAGGCGATTCTCGAGATGCCGGAAGCGTTAGGTGGTTCCAGGTGAACACGGCTTTGTGCAAACAGTCAAGTACCCGGACATTAGTTCCTGGGAACTTTCTATCCCGATCAAGCAGCTATTTGCACGAGGGTCTCTGTTCTACTTCTGTCCAGTCTGTAGCCATATCACATGCCAGGTCAGCCGATGAGGTTGCTGATCACACACTGCCCATGCGCTGGCTGGCAGTACACAACTGCTGGTTTTTAACTCCTGACCATGTGCTCGGCTCCTTCAGCACATCCACAAGTCCTGTTTACTTCAGCATTTTTCTCTTCTGTTTGTTACAGCAATCTGCATTTATCCCATTCCTCTACATCTCGCCCGTTTTTATTTAATGAATTTAAAATAAGCGCTAAATTGACATGCGTAAGCATCACTCTTGGCATTATGGTCCAGTAACAGCCCTGTTACAGTGTAATAGTAAAGACAAACATAAGAACACAAATGTTAATAAAAGGACATATTGCTCAAGTGAATATCTTATATACTAACACAATAGTTACTAGAGCCAATCAGCTTTGGATTCGTGGCTTTGCGAATGCCAGTTCACAGTTGCTGTTTTTCAGGGTCTTCTGCAGCTGGATGTGTGAAAACAGCTTATCTCCTGAGAACAGAGAAGGGAGGTGCAGGACGTACTGATCTTTCAGGGTCATGAGACAGTGCTATTCTGTCTCAAATTATATGGTTTTCCACCTCTCCCCCTTTATTATTTAGCCAGACACTGTTGATTATAAGAGCTGACATAATTCGGCCTTCAGTTTGCTACCACTTTTTTAGAGGCTCACACAAACTGCAATACTAAAAAAACAGACATAAGAACACAAATGCTAATAGAAGACACAGAGATGATGTGAAGTGCATACCATAACCTGCTGGGTATAAAGAAAGATCAAATTAACCTGAGAATGATACGTATTGATGGCAAATCTGTTACCTAACATATGGGTGCAGATTGATTTACTTGCATCCAATTTTCTTTCTGTGTGGATGGTGGGACCAAAGCACCGCCTGACCACAACATATCATTATTGCCAATTGGAGGGGATGCATCTCACCGCGTCAGGCATTGAAATAACAGTGTATCAATAATATGAGCTCAGTAAATTTGCACTTGGGTTATAGGTATACTCATCACACATACAAACATCCCTAACATTCGATATTGGCTAACCATATTAAACACCTAGCGACTCATTAACTATATAGGCTAAAATTAATGTACATAAAAGCACAAAGCTGCAAACATCACCACATCTAACCCCTGTTGCATCAAATGCTTGCAGAGTCCTGATAAATCAGAGTCCAAACACTAGTCTAAAGTCAAAAAAAAAAAAAAAAAGAAAACCAGAAAATAATCAATACCTGCAGAACTTACCAAACCGTAAGACACAAAACCTGTTACTTAGTCCAGACAAACCCGTTAGATCGCAAAAACCAAATAAATCCATCAGATCACAGAAACATTATGACAACAAATACATAAAATGACACATTTATAGTCACGACCACACACACACACAGGCACACGGAGTTTTCAACATAAATCCAAATATTGCAAAGACTTATCAACAGACAAGGACTTACAATAATATCCAACATTTAACAGACAAATTCCCACGCTTCAGTTTCAGGAAGAGTACTCTCTTTTCAATTCTGTTTTAGAAAGGGCACTTTCAGTTCTCCCCAGGGATATAGCCCAATGCTGTGAAGCTTTCACTATGACTAACAAGCAGGCAACAAGAAAAAATACTGGAAGAATGCCTTTACCTTATTAATGGTCCGTGCTCAGAACTTTTCAGTCCAGGGATCAGAGGTTCTCCCCGAGAATCCTTCGGTGCCGCCTGTGTAACCACAGTGATGGAATTAGTTAATCATAAAGCACAAACAATGCTGCTATGTCCCTTGTACAGCCCTGCCCATCTGGACATTAGGTCTGGGAACAGAGGGTTTAGTCCCTAGGTAATCATTAATGTTAAACAATAATGGTGAAGGGGGATTTTTAATAGAAATAGCGTTACCAAATGATTGCAGGTGTATTTGTGGTACCTATCTATTGTGTGAATTAATTGAAGCAAAAAGTCATACATCTCTCCCCAAAGAAGTTAGTTTTAATTAAAACCAGCAGGTGCCTAGAACTGGTCAAGATGACCCGTGCCGCAGGGACAAGAGCCAGAAGAGGACTGAGTTTGCGCAGAAACTGTGATGAAGAGGATAAGCCTTCATCTTAGGACCCCCGACGACCACCACTAGGAGGCACTGCGCAAGTGCGGGTGGGAGGAGTGTATGAAAATGGACTGATTTGACTATGAAAGAAAGGGCTTATGTAATCAGATGAATATGTATATTTTGATCTATATAAACTGCACGGAAAGGGTATGGGGTATGCACGTTTGGCGGAATTATCCCCCGTGCATCCGACGTCGCAATAAAGAATGCCTGCCTTTTAACACTACATTGGTGTTACGAGGTTTTATTCCCGGATTTTCAGTGACAGTTTCTGGCGACCCAGATGGGACTCTGCTTGTGAAAACCGACGGATCCGCGGGATCACGGGACCTCCAGCCGGCATCGAGGGATTCTCGAGGAGAACCTCTGATCCCCGGACCGAAGGATTCCAAGTAAGTCCCCTGGAATTTAATTAAGGCATTCTTTAAGTGTAATATACGCCTGCTCGTAAATCGCGGTGAAAACCTCGTAGAGTTGGGCTGAAAGGTACCTTTGTGGAAAGTCTCTGCTCGGTGAAAGCCGGTGGAGCGGGGCCCAAGGGGGAGGTCTTCAACAGGGGGTTGAAGTCTCCAGGATCTCAGCAGGGGGCTGGGGTCCCAAAAGGGAGCTCCAACAAGGGTTGGGGTCCCTCTGATTAGTGTTTGTGATATAGTGCACAATCACTACCACTGGTCATTTGAAGGATGGGCACCTTTCTGAGTAAAAGACCCATCCCAAGGGGCATGCCTTTGGGATGTATTTTAAAGCACTGGAAAGAGCTGGGGGGGCGGTTCCTTTAACTCGGAAACAGTTAATTCAATATTGTAATCATTGGTGGCCGTTATATACTCTGGATGATAGGGAGAAGTGGCCGGAGGACGGGACACTGTGTTATAATACCATTTTGCAATTGATGTTGTTTTGTAAAAGGGAAGGTAAATAGGAAGAAATGACATATGTAGATTTGTTTTTCTCGTTGAGAAATCATTCAGAATGGCAAAGGCAGTGTGGGATACATCCGCGCGGTTCTATGGTAATGGATTTAAAGAAAGGAAACTGCGAAAAGGGTTCAAAAAAACTGTTGCGTCGCTTGTAGTGTTGGCAAAGAGTGTTTGAAATATGAGCCTGAGGAGGATGATGTTGAATTAATGGTTGCACCTTGTCGGAGATGGGGAGGTAATGAGGAGGACCGAAAATCTGAGACAGACAGTCCTTCCGTTTCTCCTGGGGGGGAGGGCAGGAAGATTTAGCCTGGTTTCGGGAAGGACACAGGGAAGGATGGGGGGGGGGGTAGCAGAATTGGCTTCTCCCCTCCAAGCCCCTCTCTGAGAAGATAGGGAATGAGGAAGTAAAATTTTTAATAAATACAAGGACCACTTATTTGGTATTAAACACATGTAAAGGGAAATGTAGTCATAAATCTGTAGATGTTGTTAGTGCGACAGGGTAAAAAGAAAATTAACCTTTCTTAGAGCTGTTGAAATTTAGATTGAGAAAACAGTGGGTAACTCACCAGTTTCTATATATGCCTGAATGTCCGTTGCCTTTGTTAAGACAAGATTTATTAAGCAAATTAGAGGCACAAATAACTTTAAAAAAAAATGAAGAAATTGAATTATTGATACCAGAATCAAAAGCCGTAGAGGCAAGGGTGTTTGTGTTACAGGATTCTTTTAAGGAGGAACAAATTCCAGAAGAGGTAGAAAACGCAGTAATCCCGCTTGGTTTAGGCAAATGAAGTTCCGGGACAGTCCAAATTGGCAGAACTGGTAAAAGTGACCTTAAAACCCGGATCCAAACCAGTAAGACAAAAATAATATCCTATTAAGTGGGAGGCATGAAAAGGATTAGAGGGGTTAATCATGAAATTTTTGGAATATGGGCTTTTGGTAGAATGCGAGTCAGAATACAACACACCTATATTACCGGTAAAGAAACCTGGGGGACGGGAATATCGACTAGTCCAGGATCTAAGAGCTATAAATCAAATAGTTCAAAATATACACCCAGTAGTGGCCAATCCCTATACTTTATTGACATCCCTGAAAAAGGAGCATAAATGGTTTACTGTACTAGATTTAAAGGATGCCTTCTTTTGCATACCTCTGGATGCACAAAGTCAAAGCATATTTGCTTTTGAATGGGAAAGCCCTGCAACAGGACGAAAGATGCAACTGACATGGACTGTACTTCCACAAGGATTTAAAAATAGCCCCACAATATTTGGAAACCAGTTGGCAAAGGAATTAGAAATATGGAAGAGACAAAACCAGGAAAAGGGGACATTGTTACAATATGTGGATGATATTCTAATAGCAGCAGAAAACAAAGAAGAATGTTTTGAAATTACTATCAGTTTGTTGAATTTCCTGGGCCAAGGAGGATATAGAGTCTCCAGAAATAAGGCCCAGATAGGAAGAGAAGCAGTGATTTATCTGGGATTTGAAATATCTCAAGGGCAAAGGCAACTAAGCAACGAAAGAAAGGAAGCCATTTGCCAAATCCCAGAACCTAACAGTCCAAAGGAGCTGAGAACCTTTTTCGGAATGATTGGATGGTGTCGACTTTGGATTCCAAACTATGGACTATATGTGAAGCCACTTTACAACGCTTTAAGAGAATCCAAAGACTTGTATCTGACATGGACACCTGAATGCCAAAAATCATTTAAAGAACTTAAAAAAGCATTGATGATGGCCCCTGCTTTGGGTTTACCTAATTTAACCAAACCTTTTGAACTGTTTGTCCATGAGAGGCAGCATCTGGCCCTTGGAGTGCTGGCACAACATCTGGGATCCTGGAAGCGACCAGTAGGATACTTCTCTAAACAACTTGACAACGTGAGTAAAGGATAGCCGGGATGTTTGCGCGCTGTGGCAGCGACAGTATTGCTGATTCAAGAAACTCAAAAATTGACTATGGGCCAAAAGATAGTGGTGTATGTACCACACATGGTAGTAACTGTTCTAGAACAAAAGGGGGGTCATTAGCTGTCCCCCAGCAAAATGCTAAAATATCAGGTTGTCTTGCCAGAGCAGGATGATGTGGAACTGAAAACCACAACCATCGTAAATCCAGCAATGTTTCTGTCAATGAAAAATCCAACAGAAAATCTAGAACATGACTGCCTGCTAACTGTTGAACAAGTCTATTCTAGCAGACCGGACCTGAGGGATGAGCCTCTGGAGAACCCTGATCTGGAGTTGTTCACGGATGGAAGCAGCTTTGTGAAAGAAGGAAGACGAATGGCCGGATATGCTGTTGTCACCACGACCGAGGTATTGGACTCAGGAACGCTACCTGCAAATACCTCGGCACAGAAAGCAGAACTGGTGGCATTAAGGCAAGCCTTGCGAATGGCAAAACGAAAAAGGGTAAATATATGAACTGACTCTAAATATGCATTTGGTGTAATTCATGCTCATGGAGCCATCTGGAAAGAAAGAGGACTGCTCTCAGCCCAAGGTTCATCGATAAAACATAAAGAAGAAATCCTTCAGCTCCTCGAAGAGGCGCAAAAACCAAAGGAAGTGGCAGTGATGCACTGCAAGGCTCATCAATTTGGTCGGACAGCTGTAAACATAGGTAATCGATTGGCAGACAAAACAACAAAGGAGGCTGCTAAACAAGGTATCTTTGCACTAATACCAGTAAAACAAATAAAAATCCCAAATCTGAAACAAAATACAGTAAATTAGATGAACAATTAGCAGAACAATTAAAAGCATCACAAAATACAGAAGGGTGGTGGGTAACGCCAGAAAAACAGGTAATTGTAACCCCGCAAGTTATGTTAGAACTTGCGAAAAAAAAACATACACAGACACATTGGGGTGTAGATGCTATGGTCTCAAGCCTAAAATCATCTGTGGTGTGTGTAGGAATGACAAGAGTAATTAAATCCATAATAGCTAAGTGTCCAATTTGTCTCAAAAATAATCCTTTAAATCGGAAAAGGGCACCCCTAGGGGTAACAAAACAGGGTAACATTCCAGGAGATTACTGGCAAGTTGATTTTTCTGAACTCCCCAGGCAGAATGGATTCAGGTATCTATTAGTATTAATTGATACTTTTTCTGGATGGCCGGAAGCCTTTCCTTGTCACACCAACAAAGCGAGAGAAGTAGTTAAAATATTGTTAAAAGAAATAATACCAAGGTTTGGGGTACCAATTGGCATGTCTTCCGATAGGGGACCACATTTTGTAGCAGAAATAGTTCAGCAAGTAAGTAAAATTTTAGGGATAAATTGGGATTTACATACCCCCTGGAGGCCACAATCAAGTGGAAGAATTGAAAGAATGAACCAAACATTAAAAAGACAAATAAGTAAAATTTGTCAAGAGGTGTCTTTAAAATGGCCACAAGCTTTACCATTAGCACTTCTGAAAATCAGAATCCAACCAAGATCTAAAGATGGTGTAAGTCCATACGAAATTTTGTATGGCAAACCTTATCAGACTCCTTTAATCCCAGGGGATATAAAAATAGCAGGGGAAACAGATTTAAAAATGTATTTGGTTTCTTTAGGAAAAACACTTGAAGCACTCCGAAAATACATTGTGCTGACCAGATCGCTTGCTTTGGATACACCTGTGCATCAGTATCAACCAGGTGATTTCATGTACATAA
Organism: Opisthocomus hoazin; assembly: GCF_030867145.1. Lineage (NCBI taxonomy): Eukaryota > Metazoa > Chordata > Aves > Opisthocomiformes > Opisthocomidae > Opisthocomus > Opisthocomus hoazin. The sequence continues at coordinate 26,905,308 of NC_134453.1, forward strand.
GGACTTGGAACTCTGAACCACTGCAGGAGAAGTGGAAAGGACCTTTTCAGGTACTGTTAACAACTTACACTGCAATCAAAGTAGAAGGGGTGGAACCGTGGATACACTACACTCGAGTGAAGAAGGCCCCTTCGTGAAGAGTCATCAATACAGATCCAGAGACTGCAAAACTGACTTTGAAATATATCTAAAAAGAGTAGTTATTACTGTAAAATGCGAGGAGACTGTATCTCGATCTGGAAACTGATGATAATAGGAGCACTGTTCAGTGTATTAGAAGTAAGAACAGAAAACGTTGATTCACTGCCAATAAAAGCAGAACAATTAATATACCTCCTAAGGAGGACTCCAGAAAAAAATCTGATGATCGGGCTTGTAAAAAAATTTGCAAATTTACAAAATGTGACCCAAATAATTGCATGTCTTCCAATCCCAAGGGCGGTAGGAGAATCAGTCCCATGGGGAAATTCAACAAGACATGCAAGAAAATTGGCTTCATAAAATTTTTAATGGATTCAGGTGGAATATTAATTCTTGGGTCAAATCTTTAGTCGGTACCGGACTGCTTTTACTGGTAGTAGTTTTAATAATAATACTGCTCATTTATTATTGTCTAAAAAAGGAACTCACCAACAGAACAGCTTTTAATCGAATGATTATTCAGGCTATTGCAAGAAGACAAAACCTTAGTGAGTCGGTTGTAACACTTCCACCACCCTATAGCGAAACAAGTGGACTATAAGTGTAGTGTTGTAATTTTGAAAAGTATATTTTAATAGTATTTAATCATTATATGATCAAGAAAAATTTAATTATGGAAGTATTGAAAAGATAATTATTTCAAAACTTCCAAAGGGGGGAAATGTAACCACAGTGATGGAATTAGTTAATCATAAAGCACGAACAATGCTGCTATGTCCCTTGTACAGCCCTGCCCATCTGGACATTAGGTCTGGGAACAGAGGGTTTAGTCCCTAGGTAATCATTAATGTTAAACAATAATGGTGAAGGGGGATTTTTAATAGAAATAGCGTTACCAAATGATTGCAGGTGTATTTGTGGTACCTATCTATTGTGTGAATTAATTGAAGCAAAAAGTCATACATCTCCCCCCAAAGAAGTTAGTTTTAATTAAAACCAGCAGGTGCCTAGAACTGGTCAAGATGACCCGTGCCGCAGGGACAAGAGCCAGAAGAGGACTGAGTTTGCGCAGAAACTGTGATGAAGAGGATAAGCCTTCATCTTAGGACCCCCGACGACCACCACTAGGAGGCACTGCGCAAGTGCGGGTGGGAGGAGTGTATGAAAATGGACTGATTTGACTATGAAAGAAAGGGCTTATGTAATCAGATGAATATGTATATTTTGATCTATATAAACTGCACGGAAAGGGTATGGGGTATGCACGTTTGGCGGAATTATCCCCCGTGCATCCGACGTCGCAATAAAGAATGTCTGCCTTTTAACACTACATTGGTGTTACGAGGTTTTATTCCCGGATTTTCGGTGACACCTGGAGGTCCTGCGATCCCTCGGACCATTGATGTTCAAGAGCAGGGTCCTACCTGGGTACCCAAAATCTATTACTAGAAAGCAGCAAAATAATTAACTTTCCAAAACTTAATTTTTGAGTTCTAGAAAGCAGGCATTCTTTACTGCGGTACTGAATGCACAGGAAATAGTTCTACCCAAATGTGCGTACCGAAAAGACACTCCTACCACATATTTATGCCATGTTAACATACATAATCATTACATTTCCGAGAAGTGGTTAATATTTTCGTGGCCACATGATACCAAAAGATCCATTCCAAAGTCTTCAACTCCTGCGCATTAGCACACCACCGACCTAAAAGAGCATAAGGCTGGGAGAAAAAAACAACCCATAAATTATATACAAGCTTGTTGGTAAATTGACATTAATTCTGGAGATAAAGGCAATTGCAATTCTGTCTGAAACTTTTTGTAAAACAGTTTTTGCTTTTGGCGTCGATCTTCGGGAAAATAACAATTCTGAGTCCCTTTTAACAAGGTAAATAACGAAGTCCAGCTGCTTAAGATGGTTCTCGCCGGGCCGGGCCGGGCCGCGCGGAGGGGGGGGGCGGGGGGCCGCGCCGCCGGTTGCCCGGGGGGGGGGGCGTGTGCCCGACCAGGTGTAAGGTTCGCTGACCCGTCTGGTGTGGTGGTTGCTGGCGCTGCGGGCTGTGCTGTGTCTGATGGACTGTAGAGTTTTATGCTGGAATTCACCCTGCTTTGATCTCGGGTCGGGTACGCCAGTTGCTGTAGAGGGACCCTGCTGTACACTTTCGGGGTGCCGGGTTTTGCACCCCACTTCCCATTTCTCTGGATTTAAAGGATTGTCAGGTTCTGGCGGATTTACCTCCCTCATTTCTCGTGTTGGGTTAGGAATTTCATCATATGTAGGGTTAAATTTTAAAAGACTGCAGCTCTGTCCTTGCTTTTGAGATAACAGTGGAGGAGTAGCAGCTGCTTGTAAGAGAGTTTCTGTGGGTTTTAGAGCATTTAAAGCTGTATACACTGATTTCCAAGTAATGATTTCCTCAGGGATTTTAAGCTGCAAGACTTCGTTCTTACAAAATTTTCTATAAAATCTTTTAATGGAGCTTTGGTTCCTTTGTAGCTAATCATGCTTTTGACAGCTCGAAAAATCAGGGGTTAATTATCGCTCCCCTTTGTTGCCGACCTGCATGCACAGAGTCCACGATTCTCTGCCACACATCCCAGTCGAACAACTGATCTGTTCCAATTTTCTGCATTCACTGGTATTGTGGTTATCCCGCTTACAGTTCACACACCACTTTCTTCCCCCCTGGCTAACCGGTCCATTGACTCCATATTCCTTTCGCAAGTGACCCCTTTTTCCACAATTAAAACAACTCTTGTCCTGTTTTTTCCTTTTCTGTTTTGCGACCAACGGTCGCACCGCCACTCCAACTGTAACTGCCATCACAGCAACTACCCCTCTCCACCGTACCCCCGCCCCTCCCCCGGTTCCCAACCCCTCATCCCACGGCACGGCGCAAAGTGGGGCTGGAAGAGAAAACGGGTTATATGGGTTAGGGACTGGTGGCTCCGGCAGCGAAATGTCCGTAACCTTCCCGGGAGACTGGTCCAGGTGCGTCTGCAGTTTCTGTAACTTAGTTATCAGCTCTCTGAATTGGTCCTCCCGCACTTCTCGGACGGCAGCCTTCTCGTGTGTGCAACAAGTCACTGGACATCCGGAAGACGGCGGCGTAGGCGGAGGAAGTGGAGGATACCGCGATACAGGATTCGGGGACGTGGAACGATCGGAGGGAGCAGCGGTGGCGCCTCAGCGCACCCCTCTCCGCGGCGCGGTGGCGGTGGCGGTGACTCTGGCGGCGGGGGTGGAAACTCCTGCGCCAGCGGGTCGCGCCGCGCGTGCTCCTTCTCCTCGACCGCAGGTTCCCCTGCCTCCACGGGCTGCCGACTCTGACACCCTCCTGCTTTCACAGGCGGTGCGAGGGTGCTGGGACACGCGAACGGCAAACTAGTCGCCGAGCAGGACCCTTCCTCGCGAGTTAACGCAGCGAAAGCAGAGGCAGCGGCTCCCCTCTCAGCTCTCATAGCTTTTAAAGTCTCATAGTTCAAGTTCAACCTCCACAAAGTGGAGAATTTGCTCGCTTCCTTGGATCCCGTACTAATTTCTTCCCACAGTTTCGTTCCTATATCCGCCCAAGTCTGAACTTCAAAGGCAGCATTAACTGAGGGGATTAAGTCCTTTCTCCGTGCCCAAAGCAGCAGAGACTTCAAGGTAGTCGAGTCATATTGTAACCCTCTCATGGAGAGAATGTGTTGGAGGAGCTTAACCACTGCTGAGTCTTCCTTTGTCAGTGTGGACCCCATCTCCTCCCCGGCTGCCTGCTTGATCAGGGCAGGGTTTCCGGGATTTCTTTTCCCGATTGGGTGCACTAGCGACTCCCGAGTGCCAGGGCAGCACTCACCTTCGGCTGGCCTCCGCTCCCTCAGTCTTCGGTCTCCCTGGAGAAATCAGCCGTCGACGCTAGTGCCGATCTGGGGGTCCAGCCCTCAGTCTTCGGTCTTCCTGGAGAAATCACCCATAGATGCTAATGCCGATCTGAGGGTCCCTGTTTGGGCGCCATTTGTTGCGGCGCGGGCTCAAGGACTCGACCAATATGATCCATAACAGTCAACTTTATTAGCAGAGAATCTGGATTATATAGACAGCACTCGGTTATGATTAGTCACTATACATAAACACTCTATGCAGCACTCAGCTATGATTGGTCACTATACATAAAACATCTATCAATAAAACACCCGTGTTACATAAGCAGTACTCAACTATGGTCATTATTCATAGAATGACTGTTTACCCGCAGTTGGCCTGGGAAATGTCTGTTTTCCCGCAGCTGGCCTGAGAATGGCCTTGAGGCCTGTGCTGCTTGAAGCCTGCACTACTACAAACCGATCGAGTCCATATTCAGAGTGTCTGGGTTGCTCACAATATGTCCCTGTTCTCTCAGAAATCCCACAACAAGGTGTAAGAATTCCATTTATAAAAAAGATGTTGAAGATGTTTGAAGGACCTTTACAGTCTTTCATCACATATCTTATTCCTTAATACACACTTTACTGCTTGTGGTGGTGCAACACTTGCTTGTTCCTTACTAAGGGGTAGTAGGACTAAGACGACTCATCCACTTTCTTCAGGCAATGTACCTCCAGGTGCTAAAAGAAGAAAAAATGCAAATGAGCAGTTCATTTCATTTTAACAGTGGTGAAGGAAATTCTTTCTTTTAACTACTTCCTGATCCATATCATCACAAATCACTAAAACAAGGGCAGAGACCTCCCAAACACGAGATTAATGCTAAATTTCTGCTTTGCCTGAGATGTGATAGAAGCAGGTGCCTGGGCAGAGCTGCACCTACAGGGTCACAGCAGTATGAAAAAGCATTCCTACACATGGGAATAGGATCATCAAGACCTTTCTTACCCCCCTGCTCCCACAGACTCAAGAGAAGTTTTCTTGCACTTACTTATTTTCTCCTCTTCTACAATGCCTTTTTTTCATTTTCTTTTTTTTTTTTTAGGGCATGAGATGAAACTTTTTAGTACATCTTGTTCTGAGAGGAGCAGATAGTCTTTTTTCTTCTACACTGCCACTCTCATAATGAAATTTTAAAATACGCATTAAGAAATACCTCCAGGAGGTGTCTGTTCTCATAGAAGCTATGAGGTTCAAACAAGTAAAAAGAAATTATTTCCTAAAATCATTGCATCCTTTTACAAACATATTTTAAAATATTTTTTCTCTGATGTCTCTGTAAAGGTTTTTAGTTGAAATGCAACTGCAAATGTATTTACAAATCCCATATCACAATTTTGTCACCTTATTTTCTTAACTTTTCAGGATCAAAGCTTTTTAAGTCTCTTTTGTAGAATTGAAATAGAAGTTAATGCTCACACTGAAATATGAAGGCTTAACATTCTCAACAAACACCAAACTCGAGAAATTGAAACTTTGGAAAACAACAAGGAAGTTGGTAAATACCATTTTCCTTCTTTATTCAGCTCACTTTCTTTCTGCTAATTTTGTTTTAAAGTCTGCTTCACATTTGCCATCCCCCTCTTTTTTTTTTTTGTCATAGCCTCTTACCTGTTTACATGTGTTCTCCACTTGCAGTCTGATATTCCTTTGACACGCTTCCTCTAGCCTCAGTTTTCCTCTATAATTCTCCCCTCTGCTACTGTCCTCCAATGAATTCTATAATTGCATATCTGACAAAATACCTCTCCCTTCTTTTGCGAGCGAAGAAAAACAACTTTCCTTCTTCATGAGATTCTCATGCAAATGTGACTTTCACCTGGTAGTTTTTCAATAATCTGATGATTCTTTGGGGACAGTGATTCTCTAGACCCATAATGATACCAGCAAGACTAAGATCTGAGGGCAGGAAATAAGAAAGAGCAGAAGTAGGAGATCAAAAACCAGTAAAATGTAATATATCAGAGAAAAAAATAGCAAATGACAAGCAACTCCAATAAACCACATATTGTGTTTATTCATGTAATGGTCATATTCTTCCCTGGACAAGCTGGAGAAGTGGGCCTGCGTGAACCTCATGAGGTTCAACAAGGCCAAGTGCAAGGTCCTGCATCTGGGTCGGGGTAATCCCCGGTATCAATACAGGCTGGGGGATGAAGGGATTGAGAGCAGCCCTGATGAGGAGGACTTGGGGGTACTGGTGGATAAGAGGCTCAACATGAGCTGGCAACGTGCGCTTGCAGCCCAGAAGGCCAACCATATCCTGGGCTGCATCAAAAGAAGCATGGCCAGCAGGTCGAGGGAGGTGATTCTGCCCCTCTACTCTGCTCTGGTGAGACCCCACCTGGAGTACTGCGTCCAGCTCTGCAGCCCCCAGAACAAGAAGGACATGGAGGTGCTGGAACGGGTCCAGAGGAGGGCCACAAAGATGATCCGAGGGCTGGAGCATCTCTCCTATGAGGAAAGGCTGAGAGAGTTGGGGCTGTTTAGCCTGGAGAAGAGAAGGCTGCAGGGAGACCTCATAGCAGCCTTTCAGTACCTGAAGGGGGCCTATAGGAAAGAAGAGGAAAATATTTTCAGTAGGGCTTGTTGCAATAGAACAAGGAGCAATGGCTTTAAACTAAGGGAGGGTAGATTAAGACTAGATATAAGGAAGAAATTTTTTACCGTGAGGGTGGTGAAACACTGGAATGGGTTGTCCAGAGAGGTAGTGGAGGACCCATCCCTGGAAACATTCAAGGCCAGGTTGGACGGGGCTCTGAGCAACCCGGTCTAGTTGAAGTTATCCCTGCTCACTGCAGGGGGGTTGGGCTAGATGACCTCTAAAGGTCCCTTCCAACCCAAAGCATTCTATGATTCTATGAAAATCAAAGTGGATGGAAGAAACCAACCCAAATTAATCCATTATGCTAACATCTACCTTTCATAAGCAGGTAGATAGCATTTCAATCTCTTCAAAAACATCACATCCCTCTTCATCCAAGAGACATTGCCAGTATACCCCAGTTGAGCCCTGAGCTAAAATTTGCTGTTAAGTAATCAGGAAAGCAATACTTTAGAAATTGTATCATTGTGTCATTGTATGTTGTGTCAAATAATAGTGATATGTTTGTTTTCAAAAAAGAGGGAAGCAGAGCTTTTCCTTTCAAGTAATGAAGTGTTCTGTTGTATCAAGAAAATACATAACCCGTCTTTCATTTTATCAGGTCCAACCTAAAATAAAAAGCTTTGTTAATGCAACAGCTGATGATCAACAATTTCAGGACCACTTTGTTAGAATGAAAGGCTGCAAATGGAATGTCTTCCAGTTAAGTTGAACGCAGTTTCAATCAAAGCCACTCTTGAATGAAGACTTCTCTACACACAGTGCTGTAACATGGTACAAGGTCTTTGACCAGACTTCTATTCACCAGGTAGACTCTGAGGTGAGGTGAGTAGAAGTCTGGTATGGGTTGATAGCCCATACCCGAGAAAGCTGTAGATGAAAGACTTTGATGATTTTTTAGCCTCCCAGAGTTGTGTTCTAAATGGTAAACTGCCAGGATACTAGAAGCAAAGACCAGTTGAGGGAAAAAAACTGACCAGTATTTTACTTTCTGCAGGAAGGACAGCAAAAAGACCTTTTGTGATTGGAATTCAACGAAAAAAAATGTACAAATTTCTCTCTTGTGCTCTGTTACAAAAGATCTTAAGAGCTTAGCCCTGGTTTTGTTTTCATGGTAGTGACTTTTCTGTTTTGTTGAATGCAAAACAATCCAATGTTGTGCTATGAACAGAAGGTCTTTTTTGCAAAATGCAGCTGAGACAGTCTCCCCCAGCCATGAGTTTCCACAGGTCATTGAGGAACTTTGAGAGAAGAAAAATATGTCCCAGTGACAAAAATATGTCCCCACCTGACAGGGAGGCAGGCGAGGTGTGCTATCTTCTGGGAGCTAAGGTCCGAGATGTGGCCAAGAGGGTGCCAAAACTTGTGAAGAGCATAGACTACTATCCGCTGTTATTCTTTCACATAGGCACAAATGACACTGCAAGCCAGAACCTTGGTAGAATTAAGGAAGACTTCAAAGCCCTGGGGGTGAAAGCAAAAAGCTTTGGTGCCCAAGTTATCTTTTCCTCCATTTAACCAGTTGGAGGAAGGGGATCAGCTAGAAACAGGCACATTATGGGTATCAACTTCTGGCTTCGTGGCTGGTGCTGCCGTGAGGGTTTTGGTTTTTATGACAATGGGACTTTCTTCAACGACAATAACCTGTTAGAGAGGCATGGGACCCACCTGTCTAGAAAAGGCAAAGGGATCTTTGGCAACAGGCTAGCCAAGCTGGTGTGGAGGTTTTTAAACTGAAGGACTCGGGGGGTGGGGGGCAAAGTCACAATACTCAAGCTATCCCATCTGGCTGGGGATTAAGAGTGGCTAATCAGAGCAGGGACAAATATTCCTCAGCTGTGCCCCAAGCTGAGAGGCAAAAGACCAAAAACCTTAAGGGTGGGCGTGGACATGGCAGATCCTCTTGCACCCCTCCAGGGAAACCTGTGTGCTCGAGTTCCTCCCTGAAACGTCTGTACACCAATACATGCAGCATGGGCAATAAGCAGGAAGAATTAGAGATTTGTGTGCGGTCGCAGGGCCACGATCTCATTGCAATTACAGAGACATGGTGAGACAGCTCGCATGACTGGCATGCTGTCATGGATGGCTACAGACTCTTTAGGAAAGACAGGCCAACAAGGAGAGGTGGTGGAGTTGCTCTGTATGTGAAGGAGCAACTGGAATGCATTGAGCTCTGCCTGGGGGTGAATGAAGAACAAGTGCAGAGCATATGGGTTAGAATTAAGGGACAGGCTCATATGGGTGATGTTATTGTGGGTGTGTACTACAGGCCACCTGACCAGGAGGAGGAGGTTGATGAGGCCTTCTACAGGCAGCTGCAAGCAGCCTCACAATCACAGGCCCTGGTTCTGGTGGGGGACTTCAACCACCCTGACATCAGCTGGGAAGATCACACAGCTAGGCAGGCGCAATCCAGGAGGTTCCTACAGAGCATCGATGATAACTTTCTGATGCAAGTGGTGGAGGAACCAACAAGGAAAGGCGCTCTGCTGGACCTTGTACTAACAAACAAGGAGGGACTGGTGGAGGATGTGAAGGTTGGAGGCATCCTTGGCTGCAGTGACCCTGAAATGGTGGAGTTCAGGATCCTGCATGGAGGAAGCAGGGCGATAAGCAAGATCAAAACCTTGGACTTCAGGAGAGCTAACTTTGGCCTCTTCAAGGAGCTACTGGGAGGAATCCCATGGGTCAGGGCTCTCGAAGGCAGGGGGGTCCAAGAGTGCTGGTGGCTTTTTAAACATCACTTCTTCCACGCTCAGGAGCAGTGCATCCCCCTGAGAAAGAAATCGAGCAAAGGAGGCAGGAGACTCTCATGGATGAACAAGGAGCTTCTAGCGGAGATCAGGTGGAAGAGAAAGGTCCATGGAATGTGGAAAGAGGGGCAGGCCACTTGGGAAGAATACAGGAATGTGGTCAGAGCACGCAGGGATGCCACGAGGAAGGCCAAAGCCCACCTGGAATTGAAGCTGGCAAGGGATGTCAAGGACAACAAGAAGGGCTTCTTAAATTACATCAGCAGCAAAAGGAAGACTAGGGACAATGTGGGGCCGCTGCTGAATGAGGTGTGTGCCCTGGTGACGGAGGATGCAGAGAGGGCAGAGTTACTGAATGCCTTCTTTGCTTCAGTCTTTAGTACTAAGGCCGGCCCTAAGGCATCCCAGGCCCTGGAAGTAAGAGAGGAAGCCTGCAGAAAGGATGACCTTCCCTTGGTCTAGGAGGATTGTGTGAGAGATCATTTAAGCAAACTGGATGCCCACAAATCCATGGGCCCCGATGGAATGCACCCAGGAGTGCTGAGGGAGCTGGCGGATGTCATTGCTGAGCCACTCTCCATCATCTTTGAAAGGTCCTGGAGGACAGGAGAGGTGCCCGAGGACTGGAGAAAAGCCAATGTCACTCCAATCTTCCAAAAGGGCAAGAAGGAGGGCCCAGGGAAGTACAGGCCGGTCAGCCTCATCTCCATCCCGGGAAAGGTGATGGAACAGCTCCTTCTGGAGGTCATCCTCAAGCAAGTGGAGGAAAAGAAGGTTATCAGGAGTAGTCAGCATGGATTCGCCAAGGGGAAATCATGCTTGATTAATCTGATAGCCTTCTCTGATGGCATGACTGGCTGGGTAGATGAGGGGAGAGCCGTGGATGTTTTCTACCTTGACTTCAGCAAGGTTTTTTGTTATGGTTTGTCTGCGGCCGTCAACAAAAGCGCCATGCGGCCGCCCCTCCCCCCACCGGGTTGCAGAGGAGAATGGAAAGAAACAGGGAGAAACTGGTGCGTTGGGATAAGGGCAGTTTAACAGTGCAGCAAACAAAGGGAACAGTAACAACGATACAGATAAGGAGAATGCACAACACAAACCACAGAACCCAGAGAGCTGCTCTCACCGCCCGCCACTGTGCGCTCTCGAGCCGTGAGTGAGTTCCCGCCGCCCAGCTCCCCCCCCACTAGAACCCAGCATGACGGCACATGGTATGGAATACCCTGCTGTTTGGCCAGGTTGGGTCAGCCCGTCCAGCTGTGCCCCTTCCTGGATTCCAGTGAAAATTAACCCTGTCCTAGCCGAACCCAGGACACTTTTGACATGGTCTCCCATAACATCCTCCTAGGGAAGCTCAGGAAGTGTGGGCTGGATGAGTGGTCGGTGAGATGCATTAGGGACTGGCTGAATGACAGAGCTCAGAGGGTTGTCCTCAGCAGCGCTGAGTCTAGTTGGAGGCCTGTAGCTAGTGGTGTCCCCCAGGGGTCAGTACTTGGCCCAGTCTTCTTCAACTTCTTCATCAATGACCTGGAGGAAGGGATGGAGTGTACCCTCAGCAAGTTTACTGATGACACCAAACTGGGAGGAGGAGGCTGATACACTGGAAGGCTGTGCTGCCATTCAGTGAGACCTGGACAGGCTAGAGAGATGGGCAGAGAGGAACCTGATGAAGTTCAAAAAGGGCAAGTGCAGGGTCCTGCACCTGGGGAGGAACAACCCCATGCACCAGTACAGGCTTGGGGTGGACCTGCTGGAGAGCAGCTCTGTGGAGAGGGAGCTGGGTGTCCTGGTGGATGACAGGTTGACCATGAGCCAGCAGTGTGCACTGGCTGCCAAGAAGGCCAATGGCATCCTGGGGTGCATTAAGGAGGAGTGTGGTCAGCAGGTCGAGGGAGGTTCTCCTTCCCCTCTACTCTGCCCTAGTGAGGCCTCATCTGGAGTACTGCGTCCGGTTCTGGGCTCCCCAGTTCAAGAAAGATGAGGAGCTACTGGAGAGAGTCCAGCGGAGGGCTACGAGGATGATGAGGGGACTGGAACATCTCTCCTATGAGGAAAGGCTGAGGGAGCTGGGCTTGTTTAGCCTGAAGAGGAGAAGGCTGAGAGGGGACCTTATAATTACTTATAAATATCTGAAGGGTGGGTGTCAGGAGGATGGGGCCAGACTCTTTTCAGTGGTGCCCAGTGACAGGACAAGGGGCAATGGGCACAAACTGAAGCACAGGAAGTTCCGTCTGAACATGAGGAAGAACTTCTTCCCTCTGAGGGTGACGGAGCCCTGGAACAGGCTGCCCAGGGAGGTTGTGGAGTGTCCGTCTCTGGAGATATTCAAGACCCGCCTGGACAAGGTCCTGTGCAGCCTGCTGTAGGTGACCCTGCTTCGGCAGGGGGGTTGGACTAGATGACCCACAGAGGTCCCTTCCAACCCCTACCATTCTGTGATTTTGTAATAAGTGGGAAGACAGGGATGTAAATCACCATCTCTGTTATTCTCTAGCTAGACTAGAGCAGGTTTCTGTAAAGTCAGAATCTTGAAAGGTGTGCATCAGGAGCAATTAAATGTGTGCAGGAGCTTGTGTGATGGAGGTGGACAATTTTTACTTAGAAAAGCAAGATGCAGTCATCTCAGCAATGGTTTACTAACAAAAAAAATTTTAGAATTGCCTAAAAATCCTTAACAGAGGGTAGGTGACAACAGTGGTCTTCCAGTGATTGAGATAACCTCTGTCTATCATAAGAATAGATTTCATGTCAACATGGTGTCCTGGGTTCGGCCAGGACAGGGTTAATTTTCACCAGAAGCCAGGAAGGGACACAACCAGGTGGGCTGACCCAAAGTGGGCATTGGTCAGTGAGAGTTTCTCTGTGCACTTTGCTGTTTGTTTTGTATATTCTCCTTATCAGTGTTGTTGTTGTTACTATTTTTCTTAATTAGCTGTTCTTTTAAACTGCCTTTATCCCGACCCACGAGTTTTTGCCTTTTTCTTTCCATTCTCCTCCCCACCCCACCAGAGGGGTGACAGAGCGACCGCGTGGACCATTTTTGCCATCCACGGCCAAAACTATAACATTTAATTTGGCGCCCAAACGTGGGGAGGGGATAACAGCAGGGCTGAGCAGAGTGTGTTAAAAAAACTTTATTAGAATTTGTTATAGTTTGTTATACACATTTATTGTATTAGTTAAATAGTCACTGGTCAAAATGTTGCTGTCTTTGGTCAGATGGCTGTGGTATGTAAACCCGTACCTGCTGTATGTGTTCACGGCCGTGCTGTTCATTATCGCTAGGAAAAGGATCAGGATTGTGATTTTGCTGTACTCTGTAATACTGACTTATGATAACATCACTGGGCATGACATTAGGCTTGTATTTGTGTGCAGCATTGCGGTCATTTCCATACCTCGGATGTTTTCTTTCGGAATTTATTAATAATCACAGCCAATCTATGGGGAAGACCAGATGGGATGCTTTTCCCCACTCTTTCATCCCTCCTCTCTCCTTCAGGCTAGTCCTAACAGCTTTTGAGAATTTTGAGTATCCTTGGGATGTTCAAGCCAGCATGTTCCTATTGTTCTGTCTCCTGAATGGGTTTCAGGTCTTGTTTAGGGTTAAACAAGTAGTTAAAAACATCAGGTAGAGTCCTGCCCTGGGGCTGGATAGCTGTGAGTGGCTGGGTGTGTGGGATAGCATGGGCAAATGCCTAGGACAGTGGGCACCCCCGGTGTTTTTGAAACTCACCCCTGAACAAGTACAGAATCCTGACAAACTGGTAGAATATTTAGAAGTGTGCTGCCACCCTAGGAATTCCAGGGAGACACAAATCACAGCAACGTGCTGGGGTTTGGCCCACGCCTACCGAGCTGCCCTGTTCAACACTATTCAGTGCCCTAAAGGGGAAGGGGGGGAAACGAAGCGGCAGGCACTGCGACTGGCACTGATCCCCAGCCGGCCCTGCAGCCGCTCTAGCCCAGCAGGCAGTCACAGCCCCCCGAAACGGCACCACGGCTGCCACTGCTGCAACCACAGGGTCTGTCCCAGCTTCCCCAGCGAGCACGGCGGCTGCTCCAGCTCCGGCAGCAGGCACTGCGGCTGAGCCCAAAAACCAACCTGTGCTGGTAGCAGTCGCCCCTGTACACAAAAAGAAATATGCAAAGAAATCAGATTGCTCCGCGAGGCATGAGGGCCAGGGTCATCACAGGAGGCAAAACCAGAGATCATCACCCGGTCCCTATCCCTGAGCAAGCTGCGAGACATGCGGAAAGATTTCAGCCGCAGTCCTGGGATAACAGGGCCAGTAGCTTGGAATTAGAGGGCAGGGAAGCCAAGCACCTGGGATCCCTGGCCAGGGATGGGGGCATTGACAAGGCCATTGGAAAAAAGACACAAGTCCTCAGCCTCTGGAGGAGACTTCTGTCAGGCATGAGGGAGAGGTACCCCTTCAGTGAGGATGTTGTATGTTATCCAGGCAAGTGGACCAATATGGAAAGGGGTATTCAGTACTTGAGGGAATTAGCTGTGCGGGAGCCGGTTTACTATCACCCGGACACTGCACAGTTACCCACAGACCCAGATGAAGTCCAGTGCACATGGCACATGTGGAGGAAGTTTGTACGGAGCGCACCATCCTCATATGCCAACACATTGGCAGTAGTAAACTGGAAAGGTAAGGAGGCACCAACAGTGGATGAAGTGGCTGTCCGACTCCAGCAATATGAGGAAAGTCTCTCTTCCTCCCTTGTCTCAGCTGTGGAGAAACTGTCCCAGAAGGTCCAGCAACTCAAAGAGAATATGTCCTACTCCTCACCTGTATGGGCCAGTGTCTCAGCTATTAGGGGCAAGCATTTCTCTTCTGAAGAGAGAGCATACAGAGACTATACACCACGGGGCACCCTGTGGTTTTACCTGCGTGACCACGGAGAGGACATGAGGAAGTGGGATGGAAAACCTACCTCAACCCTAGAGGCACGAGTGCGTGAGGTGCAAGGAAAGACAGTCACAAAAGGGGATTCTTCCAGGAAAAATGCCACTCCAGTTTCCAGCAGCCAGCTCTCCAGACCAGGCAGAGAGTTTGGTCTTGATTCCAATCCTCTGGAGGGGACCTCTAAGTCATTTTTACAGCAGGTGAGCAGCAAATTCTCTGACCAGGATTAGAGGGGCCCTGCCTCCAGCCAGGTGGAGGAAAGGGACAACCGTGTTTATTGGACAGTGTGGATTCGGTGGCCTGGCACGTCAGATCCACAAGAGTATAAAGCTCTAGTGGACACTGGTGCACAGTGTACCCGAATGCCATCAGATTTCAAAGGGTCAGAGTCCATTTGTATTTCGGGAGTGACAGGGGGATCCCAAGAGCTGACTGTATTGGAGGCTGAAGTGAGCCTCACTGGGCAGGAGTGGCAGAAGCACCCCATTGTAACTGGCCTCAAGACTCCATGCATCCTTGGTATAGACTATCTTAGGAGAGGGTATTTCAAGGACCCAAGGGGGTATCGGTGGGCTTTTGTCATAGCTGCTTTGGAGATGGAAGAAATTAAACAGCTGTCTACTTTGCCTGGTCTCTCGGAGGATCCTTCCGTTGTGGGGTTGAAGAACAACAGGTGCCAATCACTATCAGAATGGTGTTTTGGCAGCAATATCGCACTAACCGAGACTCCCTGATCCCCATTCATCAGCTGGTCCGCCAGCTGGAGAGTCAAGGAGTGATCAGCAAAACTCGCTCACCCTTTAATAGTCCCATATGGCCAGTGAGAAAATCTACTGGAGAGTGGAGACTGACAATAGACTACCGTGGCCTGAATGAAGTCACACCACCGCTGAGTGCTGCCGTGCCAGACATGCTAGAACTTCAACATCAGCTGGAGTCAAAGGCAGCCAAGTAGTATGCGACAATTGACATCTCTAATGCTTTCTTCTACATCCCCTTGGCAGCAGAGTGCAGGCCACAGTTTGCTTTCACCTGGAGGGGCATCCAGTACACCTGGAATCGACTGCCCCAGGGATGGAAACACAGTCCCACCGTTTCCATGGACTAATCCAGACTGCACTGGAAAAGGGTGAAACTCCAGAACATCTGCAGTACATCAATGACATCATTGTATGGGGTGACACCGCGGAGGAAGTTTTTGAGAAAGGGGAGAAAATAATCTAAATTCTCTGAAAGCCGGTTTTGCCATAAAACAAAGTAAGGTCAAGAGACCCGCACAGGAGATCCGGCTTTTAGGAATAAAACAGCAGGATAGGCATCGTCAGATCCCAATGGATGTCATCAACAAAACAGCAGCCATGTCTCCACCAACCAGCAAAAAGGAAGCACAGGCCTATGTTAGGTGTTGTGGGTTTCTGGAGGTTGTACATCCCAAATTACAGCCAGATTGTAAGCCCTCTGTACCAAGTGACCCGGAAGAAGAATGATTTTGAATGGGGCCCTGAGCAACGACAGGCATTTGAACAGATTAAACAGGAGATAGTTCATGGCATAGCTCTTGGTCTAGTCCGGTCAGGGCAAGATGTTAAAAATGTGCTCTATACCACAGCTGGGGAGAATGGCCCAACCTGGAGTCTCTGGCAGAAAACACCAGGGGAGACTTGAGGTCGACCCCTGGGGTTTTGGAGTCAGGGATACAGAGGATCCGAGGCCCGCTATACTCCCACTGAAAAAGAGATTCTGGCAGCATATGAAGGCATTCGAGCTGCTTCAGAAGTGGTCGGCATTGAAGCACAGCTCCTCTTAGCACCACGATTGCTGGTCCTGGGCTGGATGTTCAAAGAGAGGGTCCCCTCTTCACATCATGACACTGATGCTACATGGAGTGAGTGAGTCACACTGATCACACAGTGGGCCCAAACGGGAAGCCCCAGTCACCCAGGAATTCTGGAGGTAATCATGGACTGGCCAGAAGGCAAAGATTTCGCCAGAGGAGGAAGTGACATGTGCTGAAGAGGCCCCACTGTATAACCAGCTGCCAGAAGATAAGAAACAGTATGCCCTGTTCATGGATGGGTCCTGTCGCATTGTGGGGAAGCAGCGGAGGTGGAAGGCTGCTGTATGGAGCCCTACATGACAAGTCGCGGAAACTGCCGAGGGAGAAGGTGAGTCCAGCCAGTTTGCAGAGGTGAAAGCCATCCAGCTGGCTTTAGACATTGCTGATCGAGAGAAGTGGCCAGTGCTCTATCTTTACACCGACTCCTGGATGGTGGCTGATGCCTTGTGGGGGTGGCTGCAGCAATGGAAGAAGAACAACTGGCAGAGCAGAGGCAAACCTATCTGGGCTGCCCCATTGTGGCAGGATATTGCTGCCCGGCTAGAGCAGTTGGCTGTAAAAGTCCGTCACGTGGACGCCCACGTCCCTAAGAGTCCGGCCACGGAAGAACATCAAAACAACCACCAGGTAGATCAGGCTGCCAAGATTGAAGTGGCTCAGGTGGATCTGGACTGGCAACATAAGGGTGAACTGTTTATAGCTGGGTGGGCCCATGACACCTCAGGTCACCAAGGAAGAGATGTGACATACAGATGGGCTCGTGACCGAGGGGTGGACTTGACCATGGACACCATTGCACAGGTTATCCATGAATGTGAGACATGCGCTGCAATCAAGCAAGCCAAGTGGGTAAAGCCTCAGTGGTATGGAGGACGATGGCTAAAATATAAATATGGGGAGGCTTGGCAGATTGACTACATCACACTGCCACAAACCCACCAAGGCAAGCGCTATGTGCTCACAATGGTGGAGGCCACCACCGGATGGCTGGAAACCTGCCCTGTGCCCCATGCCACCGCCCGGAATACCATCCTGGGCCTGGAAAAACAAGTCCTGTGGCGACATGGCACTCCCAAAAGAATTGAGTCAGACAACGGTACTCATTTTTGCAACAGCCTCCTAGACACCTAGGCCACAGAACATGGTATTGAGTGGGTGTATCACATCCCCTACCATGCACCAGCCTTGGGGAAAATTGAAAGGTACAATGGACTGCTGAAAACCACTCTGAGAGCAATGGCGGGGTGGGACTTTCAAAAACTGGGATATTCATTTAGCAAAGGCCACCTGGTTGGTTAACACCAGAGGATCCATTAACCAGGCTGGCCCTGCCTAATCAAAACACACCCTGTAGAAGGGGATGAAGTCCCCATAGTGCACATGTGGAACATGTTAGGGAAGACAGTCTGGGTTAGTCCTGCCTCGGGCAAAGGTAAACCCGTCCGCGGGATTGCTTTTGCTCAAGGATGGTGGGTGATGCGGAAGGATGGGGAAGTCCGATGTGTACCTCATGGGGATTTGATTTTGGGCGAGAATAGTCAATAAATTAACCTGTATGATGTTAACTGCTAAATAACCCTGTCACTGTCTGTTATCACTATTATAGTTGTTACATCAGTAGTATCACAGTAAGAATCACTCAGATTAATGAAGGATGGACTTGGATGAAACCTAGCAGAGCACAGCGATGATGGGACTGGACCTGGCTTCAACAACTGGCACCCAGCAACTTCATCAAGATCGACATCTCCAACCCGCAGACTGTGGGCACGGGCCACACCCGATATATCAGCTGTGAGCTCCGGATGCAGCAATCGACCGCCCATCACCACACATCACCTCTCCTGCCCTGAAAGACTGTTACAACAGATGGAGCCCAAAGTCATGGATTAAATGAACTCAGCAGACACTTTAGAGGGATGATCCATAAACTAAGGGAATGATATCTGTTTGTATGTATTAAAGACAGGAGAAGTGGTGGTGATTAAATGGAAAATGGGGGACCTGGGCGTGATGTAGATGGTATAGAATAAGGGGCGGATAACGTCCTGGGTTGTGTCAGGACAGGGTTAATTTTCACCAGAAGCCAGGAGGGGACATAACCACGTGGGCTGACCCAAATTGGCCAAATAAAACAAAGTATTCGATACCATGTACCATCATGCTGGTCAGACATTGGAACAGGCTGCCCAGGGAAGTGGTGGAGTCACCATCCCCGGAGGTGTTTAAAAAACGTGTAGATATGGCACTTCGGGATATCGTTTAGTAGGCAGGGTGGTGTTGGGCAGATGGTTGGACTTGATGATCTCAGAGGTCTTTTCCAACCTATGGTTCTATGCTGGATTCCGGTGGGGAAGCTGGTCGGGGGGAAGGGAGTCGCAGCTCAGGAGTGCATGGGGCAGTGGGTGGTGAGAGTTGCTCTGTGCATTTCGCTGTTTGTTTTGTATATTCTCCTTATCAGTATTGTTGTTATTACTCTTTTTCTTCATTTGCTGTTCTGTTAAACTGCCCTTATCCCGACCCACGACTTTTTTGCCTTTTTCTTTCCATTCTCCTCCCCACCCCAGCAGGGGGAGGGGCAGTAGAGCGACCGCGTGGTCCTTTGTTGCTGGCCACAGGGCAAAACCATAACACATGGACACACCAGTGTGATGCAAGCTCAAGGCATCCTTTTGAAGCCAAAAGCAGCTGTTTTAACACATATGAACAGGTTGGATACTTTAACAGTTGGAGTACTTTGATATTCTGTTGATCATTCTCTTCTGAGAACCTACCAGTTGGGAGGCAACAGTAGGTAATGCTTTCACAAGAGGCAGGTCAAGAACAATGCTCTTCAAAAAAAGATTCTAGTGCCTCAGGAGCAAACAATGCTCCTCTGTATTAAAAATCCTTATCTGTACAATTATTCTCTTGTGAACCAATTGAAATAATTCCTTTTTTTTCCCCCTGAGAAATGCTGCTGTAGTTGGATTTCCCTCTGCTATCCCATGAGCAAAGGGAGGTCCAGACGTAGTAGGAACATAGTGGGATGCTGAGATGAACGTAAACACCTCTTCTTCCGACTCATAACAGGAAAACTAGCAAGAAGTTTTGGAAGATCTTGAAAAGGCTTGGCAGAGGTTGTGTACTGGCTCTGGCTACAAGATGAAAGCAAAATAGGAACACTTCTGGCAAAGTCACCAACAGCATAATCCTCAGTTTATGCAAATATCCCCTTGGTCCTACTATAAAAATTAACAGAGACATTGTTTACCTATGAAAAGGAGAGCAGAGTGCCACACGGCAGCTTGCAGTTGGCTGAACCTTGGTCTGGAAGGGTTAACTCCAAATTCAGTTTTACTGTACTCTCTGAAAGTGGCATCCATGGTAAGAGATCACCTCTTCCTTTTTCCAAGTGTCTGCTGGAGAGAAATGCAGTGGGAGGGAGGGAGGGCGAAAATTAATACTAGCACACAGTCCTGTTTTCATGAGAGAATTTCTGATTTATCTGTCTGCTTGTTAACCAAAAGGCTCTGCACATAAGCCAAATAGAGTATGTTATGCAACAGATCAGTTGTAGAAAGATGGAAATATCAGTTAGTTAAGAAAACACATATGGAAATACAGAGGAGGAAAATGTGGGAAATAGAATCTATATAATCTCATGTATACTTAGTTAGAATAACCTAATAGAAAAATTAGAAATGGAGAAAAAGTATTTTAATAAGGGCTGAATTTTTAAAATGGCTCAAGTGGCACAAGCTACAGCAATTTTTATTTTCCTAAAGCACAGTAACACTTTTTTGGAGTCCCACCTGAATAAACATAAATTTCCTTTAGCAGTCTATTAGTGAGACATTTCCATCTGACTCCAAGATACTGAAATTTCACAGCTTTAAGCATAAATTATTTTATTGGGTTAAATCATATACATAGACTTAGAAACTTCAATTTAGATAGCCTTTTTATAAGAATGACTGTTTGAAATCTTTTTTTCTGTATTTTGTACTTAATTACACACATTTGACATCTTAATATATGTTTTTGCCTTTGGTTTCTTTGGTAGCTTCAGTCAGAAAGCTTAAAAACAAAATTAAATTCTTCCAGAAAAAAAACTTTCTTCCAGGAAGTAAAAAAACCCCAAACAAACCACAACAAAAAGAGACACTGAAAACAACACCCACTACCAACCAAAAAACCCAAGGAAACAAAAGAATTAAAAAAGGAAGAGGAAAAAGACAAAGCTACAAAGGTAACAAGATACTACTTTGACAATCTTTATTCTTTAATATGATACCTTGATTATTAAGGGACTCAGAGTAATAAAGTGGTACTTACTAGTTATTGGCTGTCTTCAGCTATACATCTTCAGAAGTCTCTCTGACAGAGCTCTGGCTGAGATATTTAAACTAAGGGACTACTAAAGAGATACCAAATTGTGAAAATACAGCTTAAGGTACACAGGGCTGGCACCTACATTTTATTTCAAAAAATACTGCCTTCGTAAAGAAAGAGAAATAGGTATCGTTCACAGAGAACATACAAGGAAAGGTAGGTGCATTTTGTGCTTCCTAGTTCCTCAAAGTCACACTCATACCTTCTGAAGCTGGAAGAGTGTGTTTAGCTGTGGAACAAGCTACTTTAAATATTCTACACAGGCTTCAAGAAACTGTACTTGGCATTGGAATACGTGCTGCACTACAATTTGTAAAATTTTGTAAGAAAAAACCTCAAGTATTCATTAATAGCTACTACCCACAGAATAAATACAACCCTGAAACTTGCTTTTGAAATCACATTGCACAGCTTTATGTAAGGCAGAAGAGGTAAGGCATCAACAGACTACTCTGATCCTCAATTGAAATATTTTAAAATAAGCTAAAACAGCGGAAGGATTTTTTCTTTTTCTGGTGTATAAAGACACAACAGATAGAAGGAAGGTAAGTTTAGAAATACAAAGTTGAGAAGGACCTTCTGAGAGAAATACACGCCTTGTGACAACCAACTACGTGCACCCTCCTAAAAGTATTTAATATGACATTTAAGAAAGTGGCCTGTTTCACAGCCATCATTTAAAATTGAAGGTATGAAAAAATTCCACTAACCACGGAGCATCCAGTACTAATCAGAGTTGCCCAAAGAGTAGGTGCATAGAAGACTGTACATGGTTGGTCTGGAAAGTTTGGTCTGGATGACTTGAAGGCTGAACATAGACTTAGTGACAACTTCTGCCCCCAATTATTTCACATGGATTTCAATATGAAGGGAAGGAAAGGAATTCTCTCTCTCAAGTAGAGCAATACCTTCAAAAGAAATTTGCTTTCTAGTTCAGAACATAATCCTCCCCCTTCCCTTGTGGTGTTTTGGTTTTAAAATACCACTGATACTTTGAGAACATAGCAGATAGACCCTTTGGAGGAATAAATTATTTGAGGAGTGAATTATTTAAGGAATAAATTTCTGCCTTTCCAGAAATCCCTGACAACTGGACACAAGTTTAATCAAATCATCACAGATGCTGATTTTGAAAAACTAAGTTTTAAATAATTTTTTGTTAAAAGTTCTGAGTTTTCTGTTACTGAGCTGGTCAGAATTGAGAATTTTATAAAATGTGTAACAGCTGTTAGATTTTAGAAAATACCACTATGTGCATTATTATTTTTTTCCAAGTAGTACTTTTGGACAGCAAATAAAAAGAATTGATGAGGAGTAATCCAAATCACAGAGAACTTAGTATTACATGAATCTGACTTGCAGATTTGTATGTAGATGAAGTGGCACTGTTCAGAACTGCAGGGATGCATCAGACAGATGTTCAAGGTTGACCTTGAATTTGAAAATCCATCTCCACACAGAACTCTTCAAAATCAAAAAGTTCTCCTGAATTTGAAACAAATGGATTTTCTCAAGGAATGATTACACTTTGTTTGCTTGTGCTCACAGACCACATTTAGTCTAAGCAGGAAGCACAAATCCATTGACTTTCTCCTCTACGCATGTATTTCTGGCTTATAGCAATTTAAATGCAGTTCAGGTTCTGTATTATTTCTGTACAAGCATAAACCCTAACAAGAGAACTAAACAAGTAAAAGAGATAGAAAGAAGGCTGTTGTCCAAAGAAAACGTAAATCTTCAGTCCGTGCCTGTGAAATCAAAATGAGAAAGAAACAGATAATTCCCTGTATGGTTTCTCAAAACTAAATTAACTGTAGTGACAAACTTGGGTTGTTTCCAACAAATTTTGTAGTTCTCTATAATTGGGAAGAGTATTGCAAATAAGGGATAGGTAAAACAACATCCAAACCTAGCAGTCAAAGAGATGCCCCATGCAACATGGTTTACTGCTCATAACTACAGCTTCCAAAAGACAGAGGCTACATTACAAACATGGAAGTAGTATCCTGTTTAATAGTCAATCCCTTGGGGAGGTGGGGGTGGAAATCAGCTAAATCACCATTCTAGCTTTCAGAAACTAGGATACTTGTTTTCAAAACAAAAATATGAGCCTTGCAACACAGTTTCACTAAGTACACTTATGAAGAAAAGCTCTTTTAAAGTCAAAACAAAAAATTTTTTTAAAATAGTCACTGAAATGCTGAAAAATACTTGACACTGTGACACAAATTGTAACTGGGACAGTCAGTTATTTGGTAATGTACTTTCACAACTCCAGTGTTGTAGACTCCCTTGCATGGACAGATGATTGCTAAAACGCATGCCACACACTTATAAAACCACTACACTGGTGTTTGGTTGCCCGAGCTATTGCTGTTCTGCACAGGATAAACTCACACCTCCCACCCCATCACTTCCCCCTAAACCAACCCTCAGGTTAAGGATTTTTTTGAAGAGGATTTTTGGAAGAGACATTTAACACAGTAGCTGCAAGTAGCATATGCAGTTGCATGTATGCCAGTGAAAATTATTTCTTCCTAATACAGAGAAGTCCAAAATTAGGTGGGAAACAGCATTTGAGTCATGTAGAAACTAGAAACTACGTAGTTACGTCTGATGGGTTGAACACAGACAGGCAAGAATTCTCTCAGAATAATTCAAAAGTGGATGTCCCGGATGCCTTATAGGTGCCCCAGACATAATTTGAGCATTGTGAGCACAATGAGAACGGGATCAATGAAGCATATGCACATTCTAGGATAAAAACTTGCAAGTTTCATTTTGGAAGGGTCCAAACTGAACTCTTACAACATTTATCTTAAATAAATGAAATATAAAAATACTATGAATTTATTTGAATATAACAATTATACTTTAATATTTAGTCAAGGAACCATGAAATCTAAAAACTCTCTACTTACATTAAGAACTCACCCATTACAGCTCAGTACTTTAATGATGACAAATTCTCTCAGGGATATAGAAACACTTGCATGATTACAGTGTGGCTCTGGTGAGTGGAAGCAAACTTGTGCCTTGGGCTCTCGCTACTTCTAGCGCATGAGACTTAGGAGTGTCGGGCATATGACAAAAGCATTAGGTGTTTGAGTTCAAATCCATTAATATCTGTCTGGGACTCAGAGTTAAAATGTGTTATCTTTACAGTAAGGATCAATTGAACTGATCCATTCATTACCCTAGAACATTATTAACACCTGCATTTAGGCAGAACGTCCTGCTGTTTAACTAGCACCAGATGAGTCAAGACTCAATTGCAAAATTTTTTTTGTCACGAGCCACAAAAACATTTAAGAACTATTTCAGTGCTACAAGGTATTTCATGCTAGAGCTAATGTTTAGCACAATCCAATTATTTCACAGTAACAATATTTTCACTAGTGACACCACAACAGCAAAACAAAGGCTAAAGTTTGACTTAAATTTTAAATAGCTTTTCAATGGCCACACCTCACTAAAATACTTATGCTGAATATTGCCCATGCCTACCTTTATACATGTTAGAGTCATTAATATAAGCAAGAGAACTTAAAAAAAATACAAAAGGGCATTACTGAATCATTTAAAAAAATACTTATTTGTAACTAAAGTTTTGTCAAAAATTATTGTGATCTTTTATAGCTGCAGATAATGAAAATATTCAAGAATTATTCTGCAATTTTACAGTACTGAAGTGGAAGATTAAAAATAATAATTTAATTCTTATTTATTTAGATTGTGGAAGTGTCCGTATTTTCTTAAAGAATACAATATGGTTAGTGTTAATTCTAAAAGCTTGACAATATCCCTTTGTTAGGTAAGCTACTGCAACAAGTTTCCATGTACAGAACTTGTACTCAAAGGGAGAAAGCAGTAAGAATAAAAAAATTCAATAATTATTATAGTTATGTATGTAAAAATCTATAGCCATACAGTGAAAAAATACTACAAAGCTATGTCAACACAACGGAGTAAAACTCTATTACTGTATCAATTACTGCACTGCAGCACTTTTTTTTTTTTAATATAAAAACCAAAAAACCCTTATGTTGCCAACAATGTGGTTCATGTTGGTAAACCCGTGACTGCTTCTCAGAGACTGAGCACTGTACAGATTACAGCTGCAGCCTCAGGCTATTTCATATCTCTGAAAAATCATCAGTTCATGTTATACACAGCTAACAGGAATTTGTTTCCTAAAAATGAACTCTGCTACCTTTTTCTTTCATAGCAAGTAATCTGAATGTTTGCGATAGGCAAAACAAAACTAGATATTACTCTGGGTAGTACAGAAGGGGAAAATTCAACTCTTAACTAGTGAGAATATTATTCCATTTATTCAATAATCTATAAATAATTTTATAAGTCTATATTAGAGCCAACAGATCCCATGAAGGAGCATGTATGCCCTTTGGCATATTACACAATATAGTAATGGTCCAAATCTTCTCAACTAAGATAATTTTAGACTTCAGGTTTCTATTGTTTAATTATAATTTCTTTCTGATAATTTTATTCTAATAAATACCAAACAAATCGAAATAAAAACAACTTCTTTGCTATTGGGAAAGCCAAATGACCAGGAAACAATTTTTTATGAATAAGGAAACATTTGTATTACCTACTAAAAATAAGAGTCTTTAATATAAATAGCACCAGAAATGGCCAATACACTAGTGACAACCATTTTAGACTGCATCTATATGAAATTCTTGTTTTTCTCATTTGGGAGTTTCCTTGTGAAGTATTTTCAACTCTTTCTACTAGTAACATGTGACACGTCATACAACCCCTCTATTCTCCAAGTATTAAATTCCCACTATAAAAGCAGCTCCTGGCCCTGAGAAATACAGTATTTCATCTTTTGCTACAAAAACATCCTGCTTCCAGAGATGCAGGAGTGACTTCTGCTTTTTCTACTTCTCCCTACTTCAACAATACAAGATGTGGCTTTTTGTACAGTGACATAAAGAAAAAAAAAAAAGAAAACACCACGAACAGTGAAAATAAAAAGGTGAGAAAATATTTCTATTTAGAAAATTTTCAGTGGTGAAACAGCAAAAAGGCATTTCCCATGGGAACAATTACTAACTAGATTCTGAGGAGTTATTCATCAATTCAGTTTAATGTTTTTTCTGTACATGACAATATTTTGGAATACTGTTATTATTCCTCACAAATTGAATAATGCATTAGAATTCTGCAAGCTAGTTGCATAAAAACAGCTTCTTACCATAAATTATATTTGTAAAAGAAAATAAACATAAGAGAAATATTTACTTGCTGAGGAACACCTGTTTTAGATAAACACATTTGAAAACAGAGCAGGGTTTAATACTCCCCCTAAAAAGTTTAGTAGTTTTAGATTTTTTTTTCTCTTTGCAAATCTGCTGCTTTTGTAACTCTCTAGAAAGGCAAACTGCTTACAAAAGGCTTGTGGCAACATAGTCAAAACAAATACTTCTGAAAGCTTTCAACAGCATTTTTTCAATTTACAAAATGCAAAAACATCTTTTAGTTAGTAAAAAAAATAGGCTAATATACAAACTTTTTTTTAAATTCATTTGTGAAGGAACATAGCATAATTACCCAGATTCATACCCATTCACTCCTCAGATACTAGTAGCTATCTCCTTTTGACACAAACCTCTCTACATTCACCCAGAGAAATGCATACATGGCCAGTTAGCCCAAGCAGAATAGTCATTCAGCTTTCCCCAAATTTAAACTATCATAAATTACCATTTGGACAGATTAGAAAGAAATAGAAGCATACAAGGAATAAACTATAGTTTCTTTTTATATCAAAATGTACTCCTGAAAACATGTTTGGCACAGTGCTAAATCATATAGTTAATACTAAATATTGTAGGATACAATAAAACCCTGGAGTTAACTTGCATTTATACTCTTTAAGGGATAAAAATAAAAAGATACCAATTATTCAGAAGTCAGCCTATACAAACTGTATAAACAATATTTTATGTCTTGTTTTGAAAACCACTAATATAGTAAATTTTACATAAAAGACTGCAAAATAATATAAATGGATTTAAACGTATCTTTACAATAAGAAATTCAAATGGAAACAGACAAATAACAAAGAGAAGTAAAAAAATTTATTGCAGTATTTGTTCCACCAGATTTGCTGGGGATCCCTTTTTTCTTGTATTATTTCAGGGTGACCTAATACATCAAAATCTACATTTACAAAAACTCCTGCAGATAGGTCATAGATACTGCATGCTTTTTTCTTTTTTTTTTTTTTTTTTCCTTCAACAGAATAAATTATATATCCAGGAGATTCTGCCATTTTACAGCCTGGAAAAACAATGCTTCCCTGGAAACTGGGCTAAGCTAAAGAAAGCCATCCGCTGCTAGGTTAAACTCCAAGAACACTTTATTAAGAACATGAACAGACTAATTTCCAACATTCACTTGTTTATTTTTTTAAACAGAAAGTTTTTTTTTTTCCAAGATATAAACATTTTTTTGTTAAACTATAATACAGTGGGAGTAAAAATGAACTGAGAAGTTTCTGCTGCACAACAGCGAAGGAAGCTCCCACATAAATGTTTACCAAACATTTCCTTCTTTTTTACTGTGTCCCAGGTTCCATTCTTACTCTTCATTTTACTGATTTTTTTTTTTTTTTTTTTTTTTTTTTGCCAGAAAGTTGATATTTCAAGTTTTTCTGTTATTTCAATTCCTGTAAATTTGGCTGCATGTACAAATTCATTAGCTGGAAGTTCCATCCTTGGCAGCATACAGCGATCGTAAAGTCTGAACAACTTTAGTAGTCAGCTTATTAGCACTCGTTAGAGCAATTTTTTTGTAAATAATGTCTGACTCTTTAATAGTGTCTACCCAAGGCACCAGTTTGCGGCCATCACGGCGCTTAGCCTCAGTCCAGGAGCCACTGTAGGAGCCTGCCATCCACTGAACACTGAAGCCATTGCTGGTTTTCTGTACTACTCTTGCAATTTGTGGTCGGTCTTTGTACTTTGGACAGCAAATAGCGATGACATCCATGACATCAACACTTTCATTCATCTGTGCTGCCAACTCTGTAGAGTCTGAATTTCGTTTTGACCTTCTCAATGACTAAAACATTGGGGGGGAAAAAAGACCAAGTGTTACACAAAAGAACTTTAGTGAAATTATTGCTTTTATTGCTTTTAATCCCTTGACGCCGGGAGTTGGGATTTCCCGGCACACATTCCACTGCCGGCAATGAGACGCACCGCGACCGCCAGCGCCAAGGGGTTAACATATCCTTGTAAAAGCACATACTCTTAATTTGTACCCGTGTCTTTATCTCTTATTGATATATAAAATTATATATACACACGAATCATAAAGCTACATAAAAACTTGGCAACAATAAAAAGGATAACACACAGTACATTCCAAAAGAAAATTAATAAATTTTTATACGGGATAAATCTCATTTTCTAGTTTGTTTTTTTTATTGTCTTTTCTGTTAAACTTTCTACAAAAGTTGTATAAACGGTTAAGTAGAGAATCTATCTACAAAATGCTTTCTTTCACGGGGATTACATTACTTGGTGTACATTTAATATAATAGACTGACATTTATAAGCACATAAAAATAATTTTACGTAATACGCTGCGAAATACGTTGACTCCTCCTCCGCCTCACCCCTGAAGTGCCTCCTCCTCTATCCTCCCCATCACTTTCATCGTCCTCTGTCTCAGCTGCATTATTTTTAGGGCTGCCTCCTCCAAGCAGTGAGGTAATTGCTTTGTTCCGAGCATTTGTGCTAGCTGACACCTCTCCATCTTCTTCCTCTTCATCAGGATCCAAGTGTTCCATAAGGAGCTTGAACTATTGAAAAAACCCAAACCACATTCTAACTTTAGAAACAGACATTCATATAACACTACATTAAATAAAAACAGGGTAAAACAAAAGGCAGACAACTTCAAACTTCAATTGATTGTGTTTTGTTCTACAAACATTTTACTTTAATTTTCTAGTAGGTATCCAAAAGCTTTCTTCCTGTGTTTCCAAAATTGCAAGTTTTCTCTAGTTAATATTGGGGGGGGTGTGGGGGTGTGTGTGTGTGCATGCGCGCACTACATTTAGTCTCTGTTCCTATGATGGAAACAGTCAGGGATAAAGTGAACCAGTTACATGTAGAGGTATACAAGACGGACACCAGAAATTAGAAAATACTCTGTAAAGATGAATATCCTTTGGTTGAAATTAATGTTTATTGTGTTTAAATTTATTAGAAGACTTTGAAAGATAACCCTGCTAAACATCCTGAAATGAAATGGTGAGTTATCAGTATATCGCATAAGATTACCAGGAACTTAACATTTTGAAATGTTCATCCAATACATCAGCATCTACTTTCAAGTTTATACTGTGTTACCTAGTTTGAAAGGATTTAAGATTTTCTGCAAAGCAACTTCACTTACATCTAAGTACTGTTTTACTATACTCCTCTTCACTTCTTCAGTGATCTTGGAATTAGCCATATCACTCTGCAGAAAATCCAGAGTTTGTTTTGGATGGAAATGAACTCCTATCTTCCTGTTTATCGCTTTATCATAAACTTTTGCAGATTCAGATGGAGAATATTTCTGAATTTTACTGTTTAAAGAAAACAAAACGGAAGAGCTTTTAAGCAAAGTCCAAAGCAATTTCAAGGAAAAGCTTTTAAAATCTTCAATATAAGTCGTTTACAGACATCCTGGTAAGAAATGAAATCATTGCTTTTTCTAAGCCAAAGTTTCATTACATTCAACCTGTTTAATTTATGTTTTTTCTCTTACACAAATCTATTGCTTAAACAATTAACTTTAAAAAAACCCCAAACACTTCCAAACTTAATCCTTACAAAGAACTCACTAGATAACAAGATGGCCTATTATCTAAATATCCTTACCTATCAGAGAATCCACAGAGGTTCTTTAAATGCTGTTTCAGCATCAAAAGTAATAATATGCCTTGGGAGACATTTGCAAATTCAATTAAAGGAGCTGAATTTTCTGGTAAACATTTCATCACAGCATTTATATCATTTTCTTCATCAGAATCTGAATCAGAGTCTATTCGTTTCCGTAACCTCCGAGGCTTAGAAGATTCCTCCTCACTTTCGCTCTCACTGCCACTGTTACTGTCACTCTCAGTCTCCTCGTCTGATGAAGGCTTTCTTTCCTTTTTTTTGTCTTTCACCATAGACTGCAAGACAGAGAAGTTAACACACATTCCAAAATTAAGGTAAGTAGAATCACGTACATTTAAAAAAAATCTTTCCAAAATCATTATTGGATTAAATTAGGAAGAATTCCCTGAACAATGTTATTAATTCATAACTTGATATTCAAAGATTAAAATTATTTATGGCAAAAAGATGCTGAATTATAACCCAAGGCCCCTGAAAAAATGATCCAAAGTCCACATTTTTTTGCAATGTGCTTACAGAAGGAACTGAAGCAATAAGTACTCTATTGGCACGTTATTCTTAAAAAGACTGCTCAAGTTTGTTAGCGGAGACGGTAAAATGCAGTAGAAGGCCAAATACAATAAATCAGGAAGAAAATTCCATTTTTGTTTAATCTGAATATAATTTTTGCATGTTAGATATATTTCCATATGTACTTTGGTACAGAATAGTTCAAGTTGGTTTTAATCCTTGTCTGTGTTAATATTCTATGACACTAATTACAGTGCTGACCAGAGAAACCCTCAAGTCATCATATACAGTATTACTAAAAATCAGTTCTACTACTTGTAGAGCTACAGAATTTCACACTTGCACTATTACTGCACATAATATGACTTTTGATAATGCAGAACTTAAGATGTCCCAAGTGGGATCTCATCCTCTATGTACTGGTGCTACTCACTGGTCTCCCATCTAAAGAATGTACTGTCTCTTTCTAGCAGATTAAAAGTCGACTTTGGTAGGGTGAGAATTCAAAGCACTGTACTTTCCAGGTATCAACTCTGACTTGTACTTACTAGTCCGATCGGAAATTTTAGAAATGGGTTTGCTTCCTGACAGTTTGGACCTTCTACTGTTAAAGTTGTCCAGGAAATGAAGACACTGAAGTCCTTAAGAAACAGAGGCATTTTTCTTACAGGGTTGTGTATTGCCATAACAACAGATACTATACCATTATTTGGGTTCTTATTGGGGCTACCTTAAGAAGAGACATATTGCACACACTTTTCTTGCAATGAACAATGTATTTAAAGTCTCCCAGGTGACACACATGCAACTGCATCAGCTTAATGACAACAAAAGAAACAGCAAACTGGATTTGATTATTAAAATTATACAAACGACCACAATAAACCAATATTTCATGATGATTCTGGGTTCATGTACTTCCCAGATGCATGCAATTAATATTAATTCCAACTAATTCAGCAATATTAGGGAACGATATAGATTTAATATTAAGATCCCAACATTTGTCATTCTTTATTAATAACATAAGCAGCAATGTAAGGAGTTTTTAACTAGTGTCTACCAGATGCAGTCCAGAACAGAAAGGGCTGTTTATTTTTTAACTACTGGTTACAAAGTAACGCTACTGGTCCATATCGTAATAATGGTACTGTATTCACTGAAAAATTGACCAAATCATAGAGAAGCTTATGTTGCCACCATAATAAATATACTAAAATATAAATGCGCATACCTCTTTAAATGACTGTAGTAGGTTGCTACCAGAAACTGATAGTGTAATGTCTATATGATGCATTATGAACAGTGGCTCTTCCTGTGTTTGATAAGGAAAACAGGCTAGATTGTCGGCTATGTACAAGAGCATATTCACCTCTGTTTTCTGGAAGATAAAAAAAAAGTATATATAAACATACATACAAACATCTTAGATTTATACACTTATCCTGCGTTCCTAAGAGTCTAGAGCAAAAAACATGATCACAAATTTTATTTTACATACCCCCCAAACCCTCTCTAAACAACATGTATATACGCAAAATTTAGTCATACCTGAAGATACATTATTTCTGATTAATCCAAACTGAGTACAGAAAGGTACAGAATGATGCAAAAGTAACAAATGCATTCTATCATATAGGTAAATACCTTATATTACAAAGCAAAACAAAGTACCTTTGGAAAATAAAGTTATCAGTAGTTATGTAAAAAATACATTGTAAAAGGAGAATTTAAGCTTGTAATTCTATATTTTATTTTCTTTTTAAGTGAAAGAAATGTGATGCTTACTGCAGTATCATCAAAGAGGTTGAGTAAAGAAATTAGAAATGCTCGTCTGTGTTGACGGTTCCCTCGGATCATGGAGTATAGGTGTGAACATAATGCATTGGATGATTCATCGTGTCTAAAACCTCTTACAGGATCCTTTGGGCAGGTATTGATTGCCTGTTGTACCTGGTAAGACATCTTCATACCAGCCACTGCTTTCATCTGAAATGGAAAAGTATTTATTGTTATTTAAACCATTGCTTTCAAGCAGTAAAACTGAAAGTGGAAAATTAAACAAATGCCTGTCAACAGAAACTGCTAGCTCATTTTTTTAGCTTATTTCCTTTTAAGTAGATTTTTTAAGTGGATCTGAAGTTTAACTTTCAAACATGTGCTGAGGTGCACTGCTACCTTTTGAGTTGGCAAACAGATTAAAACAGAATTTGTGGCAGAGATCAAAATGTCTTGTGAACTGCTTTCACCATAAATTCTATGTTAGAAATATACAGCTAATCTGTTTACCCACTGCAGCTAGGTATTCCAATTAAAACAATTTTCAAGAATACTGAAATGTTTTCATACATGAACAGAATATTTTACCAAATGTGTATGCTTGATGTCACTTGTAGTGAAACCAACAACTGAGTCCATATTAGTACAATAGAATTGACAAACAGAAAATGAGGTTTTCTGCATATATTCTTTAATTTCCAGCTGATTTTGCTTACTTCAAGGCTCCTGCTCTAGTTTCAGAACAAACAATCTCTAGCTAGGCTGCATATTCAACTGTCCTCAGACCACCTCTGCTTCTGTTCAGCATAGTTGCCTCTTCATCTTTACAGTGTCTTAAATCCCAGCTGCCTACATAGCAAATTTCATCTGCTAGCCTTCACCTACTGGATTAGGTATGCTCCAATTTCAGTGGCATACAATCAGATTTGAGAAGTCCCACAATGCAGTACACACACTGAATTAAGACTGGGGCCTTCTGAAATAAGGAGAGGGTGCTGCATCTCGATTTCAGATGTTAAGCAGAACTAATGGCACTATGCCATAACTCCACAAGTCCTCACTTAGCCCTCAGATTTTCCTTTCAGCAAGATCCCTCAGTTCTTAACACCTTCATATGCTCCTTCTGCTTAGATTACAATTTATAAAGCCTTGATACCTTAACGTTCCAATACATATACACGAAGGACCTCTACTTTTACAAGGCATTCGCTTCCCTAGTCTACTGACACAGGAAAATCATTGCTAAACATTATGAAACAACTGTCCTTACCTCTTATCAAATAAATGCTCTTATGTACTATTCAGTGAGGAAAACACTACTGTGAATTATAAATGAAAGAAATTTTTAGACCGGAAGAGATGCTTCAAATTATTATATCCTTTCTATTTCTAAGAACAGAAATCTCCAAAGAAGGGAAAGAGTAGGGATCTTCTTTACAACTGCTTATAGTTATTGTTTATTTGTTACTTTATATTCTTTTTCTGTAGCTGAGGCCTATTCAAGTGTTAAGTCATCAGAGAATGTAACAGTATTTTGTAAAATGATAAATTAGAATTACTTACATGAATAAACCCAGCATATTTTTTGTCTATTTCCACCAACTGCTGGTCAGCTTTGTTTCGCATAGAGGGCTCTGGATCTGTGCCCATAGCAATTAAGTATGGCACACACTTGAAAAACAAAAGAAATGATTATTCAGAGTCATTGTACCTCCTCTTTCTCACTCTTTGTGAGAAAAAACAGAAACTAGAATATGAAGCTCTATGCAACTTACTACCTGACTACTTTTTGTAAGCAAATAGTACAAAATACACAAAAGACCAGCATTATAAATGATAGAAGTTGTGTGAGGTTTCAGGTAGTATTCCATTTCCCTCAAACTCTAATGTCAATTTACACTACAAAAAAATGCCATTAAAAAAAAGAAAACACCACTTATGACTGAACATGCACAGTGGCTGTAGTATAAACAAATAATTACAAAAATATTATGTAAGCAAAGAATAATAGAGATAACTGAAGTTCTGACGTTGACTCTGGAATTCCATAGTGTTTGGAGGACATGGGGACTGAAGCGGAGGCAAGTCGACACAGTTTTCAGGATAAAGAATCAAATAAAGAAAACAGCTTAGTATACACCTGAAATTTATAACAGAAATATGCTCCAATGTACATTTGTAAGTGCTCTTTAGGCACTGGCTGGGCTTTTACATCTTGATCTAAAGACTAGAAAATACAGCATTTGGAATCTCACTGGCTAAACAACATAAAACAGATTTCAAAATATGCTTTCTGTAAAGGCCCCTTGCTATAATAAGAAATTACTTTAACATAGCTGGAAGAGTAAAAACTAGAAATGTATCTAGCAAGCATAAAAACCTCTGAAAACCTGAACAACAAAACCCCCATCGTAAAAGCCTACAATACCTGAACAGGATGGATGAGACCCTGGTTTAATGTCAGCGCAATGACATTTAGAGCAAAGTGGCGTACACTGGACTGAGTATGAAAGAAAGCCTCAAGGATCTGTTTGAGATACAGCTGCATGATGGAACTACTCATCCCTGAGGAAATATCACCCATTTCTTTCAAGTCTTCCTGCTTTGCTACTTTTTTCCCTGTGAAAAGCACAAAAGCAATAGCACGCTCACCACAATATAATCATTTACTTTGCCATTACTTGATGTGTACTGATGTTTAAGCTTTACAATACATACACATTTCAGCTGTCTTAGAATGGATTTATGATCTCATGAAACACAGAACAGCCTGATGGCAAATATACTTCAAAAAATTAGACATAACTTTAAAGTCTTGTTCCTCAATAAAGGTTTTAATTTTTAAAGTTTCTTATTTTGTATCTGCAAATTAAACTTACAGAAGATTTTGATAAAAAGTATTACTACCATTATTAAAACAATTATGCATTCTGGATTGCTTTCAGGATTTATACATCTTGAAAGTAAATAATAAGCTACACTTCCCAATGTACCTACGCACATAACGAATATTTAAAAATTATTCTAAGATACTTTGTGTACAATATTATTAATTAGATAACAATCTTAAGTGACTCAGTTAATGTATATAGTAATTATATGCAAGAAATTTAGGTTTTGCATGCCTCATTAACACAGAAGAACTCAACACTTACAGTCTCTGTCTGCCTGCTGCATACGTGTATCCTCCTCCTGCAAGTAGGTCTGGAGGTTTTTTAACACCTGGATTTTTAAGTTTACTGAACAGTTCTTATCTGAAAGAATGCTGTTGTACAGAGTCTTCACTTCCTGTTCGAACATTAAACTTGGGTGTTGTATAAATGCAAATCCTAAGGGTGAAAGAAAAGAGGAAATAGTCCATGTTATTATCTAGAGATTTTATTTCTGCTTTTTAAGTCTTATTTTATTTTGAAGAAATAGAGGTATGAAATTTATCTCCTCCCAACAGCATAGCTTTTTCTAGTACAAGCAGTATTGCTTTTTCATATGGACACCATTCTAAGCTTATAAGGAACTCTATTAGACATGACAGTTCTATTAGACATGGCTCTGACAGATAAAGATGGGGTGCTGACCCAGTGCAGTTGCACCAAGAAGAGTTACACAGGTCTGGAAGAATGTCCAGTGTACGGGTCTGCATCTGAATGACTAGGAGATCTCCCAAGAGCAAGGGAGGAACATTGCTAAAAATTACCCATTGTTTTTCTAATACATTTGGAGAAAAACATTCTGCTGAAACTGTGAAGAGTTATTCATATGGAGGCAGAGCAAATGTGGAAAAATTAATAAATATCGCAAGTATTTAAAAAATAAAATCTTAAAAGAAAAAAACATAGTGAAAACAGTAAAATAAAATTTATACCTCTCACTGTCATTATTCATATACCTATTAAGGTCTTCTCTTGAAAACTATCTGAAGCATTCCCAAGACTACAATCTGTTGGAAGATACACACTATAGAACTGCTTTTAGCTGCAGTCTTACCCTTGACAAAGAACTGGTTATTCTTAGTCAGGGAAGTCTTTATTTCATAAAAACTTTGATCTAAATTAGTGACAGTATATATCATTTTAGATCACGTATGTATATTTAGAAGTGCTGCCGACAAACTCTGTAAGAGTGTCATTAAAAAAAACAGTAATGGGAACATAACTTCCCAATTTAAACTGTGTTTAACTACTTGATTCATTTTTTTAACTGTGAGAAAAGCAGACATTAAGTATATTTTTCATGACCACAGGAAACTAAGATTCTGAATGAACACACAGAAAGCATATAAACATAAAAGAAGAATGTGGGAAAAAATGAAAGCAAATAAAATTATGCAAAAGCAATGTATAAAAGCGTCTGTAACAAAGGGAAGACTGAGTCAGGTTTTTAAAACTCTTCCCCCAAAGCGATCACAGTTCGGTCTGTAATTTAGAAACATTTTTGACGAATGCAACATTCTCAGCATCCACAAGTAAAGCAATCATGTCTATGGTTAGGAAGACAGCCCCTATCCCACATGCAATATTTTGTAGAGGACAATTAAATTAGAATGGACTACAGTAAGTGTTGCGCATCTTGACACAATGCCTAGAAAAACCTCCAGTTAGTCCAGAACACCATAGCATTGCTCCTGCAACAGACACAACTCTAAAGCCATTAATCCCACTCAGCTGTCTGAAATGGTTTCCTCACAGAATATCAAATCAAGATTCAGTCTCAGTCCTTATCCTCAGAGTCGTCCCTAGCCTGAAGGGAAGCAGGATATCTAAAAAGCCACCTAAACAGCAGCATAAGGAGGCAAATTCTTGTCTACAGTTAAACCATACAACACAAGCTCACATGCACGGGAGACAACTTTCTTTAGACTAAGCCATAACCATGAACTGAACTCTTCTGAAACCAAGGCCTATCTGCCCAAACAAGATTCTCTCACATGTACAGTTTTGGTCCTTGACTAGAGGATGAACATGATACAAACCACTCAATGGCAGTTCACGCACTACTGCAAGTCACTGAGATACCATACTAATGTCTTCAGATAAAGAATCTATTTAAAATTTAAATACTGTCAAAATCCCAAAACAAACTGTAATATTTAGACTACGACATCATCTCAATGCCTCGAGAAATCTCACAGAGCATCCCGCAGTTGGTATAAACTGCCAAAGCTCCCTTGACTCCTGTGGAGTGTCTGCCCCTACACTTAAAATTCTCAAAGTTTTTCCAGCGTTTTTCTCTAGTTATTCTTTAACCATACCTTGTGGACTGAAAAACAAGATTTGGAGTTACAACATACTTGCATGTGGGGAAAAAAATAACATCTCCATTACTTTGGAAACCTGATGCTTTTTAAGACCTGGTCGCACATCAAAATGGCATTCACTGTCAAAAGCATCCTCTCTGCTACAGAAGTATGCAACTTCAAAGTATCCCTTTGACTACATTTCTACAGCCAATTCTCAAAATAAATCATGCAGTGAGCTTTGATTTTAAACAAACTCTGCTGCCGCTACGTAAATAAATGAATTTCTGCTGAAATGCATGGATTTTTACTATAGCAGAATAATAAAAAAATATTAATATTTCTTACCAAGGCCAATAATGGCTTTTGTCTGTACTTCTTCATCTGAATGCTTCGTAAAATACATCAGCAGTTCAAGTACTTTATCCTTAATGTTAACCTGAGGAAATTAAAACAAAAATAATAGCTATTTGAGGATGAAACAGATGTTTTTAATCTCTCATAAAAAGCATAAATATCAAAAAGGAGAAACACAATCTTACTGCATGGCCTTTGCAAAACCATGTATTTACAAACCAAAAAGCTATACTGTATGCATTATGAAAAAATACATAGCTTTGAGGGACTAGGAATATTGTGCTTTCAAATTGAAGTAGAGCATTCAATATACATAAGATGTGGAGAGTAAATATAAGTTATTTTACCTTACTGTTGCCCTTAAAATCTTCCTGATCAAAATCAAAATGTCGACACAATGCTCCAACAGTGAAAAGTGATCTAAGGAGTGCTGGTTTATTGGCAGTAAGTATTGTACTGTTGGGGTCTTCTTGGTGTTGACTTTTTAATTTCGAAAGTGCACCTGCAGTAAGATAAAAGTTTTGATCACAGTATTTAGTCATGGAGTATCCCTAAGACAAGACTTGGCCAAAACTGAAGAGTGACAATTACATGTTGTGATTTTACTTACCATAGTATCTATTAAAACAGGCCCACACAAATTTATAGTTCTGGGTGACCTTGTTCACAACAGCCCCAAGACAGCTCACACAATGCTGAACAACCTAGGATCAAGAAAGAACAAATGAGTTATATATTTAGAAGTTAAAACTGAGATTTTTGTGAAGTTATGTAGGAAAAAACTACGTAGAACTAAAACTAACGTTTTTAACAGATGTAATGTCCATCTCCCAGACTGCTCTGAAAACCTGCCCAAACTTATAAATGTTAAAATACAGCAACAGTACATACAAACACCAGTAAACCAAGAACACTGATTTTTCATGGCTCAAAGTTATCTTTGTAACGAAGACAGGCCTTCTTTAAATCAAAACCATGTATTTCACAATATGAAATGGAATCAACTGAATAGTAGCAATTAAAAGCTTACCGTCATGCCATATTTGATGATGAGTTTCATGAGGTCTTCCTCAATAGTGGCAAGAAAGGTCTCACTTGGGTGCTCCATTAGTGGCACTACAAGTTCTAAAATTTTGGCAACATTGCAGATCACCATGAAATCGTTCTGGGTCTGAAACAACAGTATTTATAGCATTTAACATTTCTGGTTGTGTCATACATATGTATTAATATCACATAATACAATTACACACAAATACATATTAATAATACAATTATATAATAGTATAAAACAATTATGTATCTTATGTAAGATATTTGGTAAAGATTTAAAAGAATATTTATATAGTTTACATCTGCTTTTAAATTACATATTATTTTGAAAGCAAGTTCTTGTTTTCTACAGAACTTCTGGGGGGAAAAAAAAAAAAAAATCTGCAGAAGCAGAACTTCACCTCTCATCAAGGCTGTGACAGACCTCAAAATTTTTGGTCCTGATAATTTTTTGGAGTCCTACAACAAATCTAGGAACTCCTCCTGACACGTGCACACTAGAGAACACACCACATCTGGCAACAGGTATCGGCAACAAATGAAGATGTGCTATAGCTGAATGTGGCTTAAACAAAATTGATAATAATGCACATAAATACAGAAATTACAATTAAAATGATTACTGGTTTGCATTATCATGACTGTATGTGTATTGTGAGGAATCTATGGAAAACATTTATATATTAAATCTACATCCTGCTAGAAATTTACTTTTTTGACAAATCAAGCTCACTAATCACGATAGGATAATTCCCAAATGCTACTATAAAGCTATTTAATATATTTGAGCTGACAGTGGTAATTCTACAATTCATCTCAACCTGTAGAAGTACAAAACTTATGTAACGCACTAAAGAGATGTTGCAGCAAGTAAATAATCAGATAATCCTTTCCTATACTGTTTGATCAGAAGCAGCTCTAAAAGTCTGTTGTAGATGTGCCTAGAGAATGCTCCAGGGATGAACCTGTAAAATGCTAGGCTATACCTACAAGCTAAGCCAATAACAAGTATTCTCAAGCCTGCCTTTCCTTGGACAGCTGACCTAATGTAATGATTGCTGCCACCCACCCAGCCAAGCTCTTCCTTGAGCCATGGCTGCATGATCCTGGCCTGCTCCTTCTGCCAAATCAGGGGTTCATCACAACCTTCACTGAGCCAACAGTGCTAATCAAAATGGCAAAAAGTGACACAATGTTTCAGAGAGGGGCCATTTTATCGGAGTGGGGGGTTCAGCATTATAGCTCTCTACCATTTTTGTGAGCTAAACTGTCTTGCAGGGGAATACAAAACCACCAGAGCTAGGGGAGAGGTGAAGTGCTGAAGAGGACAGAGCAGGACATTTTCCTTCCGATATATTTGCTATATGTTAGATCACTCTATCTTATGGAACCATACCTTTAGTCTTAAGATTCATATGTTAAATCTTAACTACTTTTAAGACTGTGACTATGAACCAAAACAATTTTAAGAAATTATTTCGTAACAGGTGAAAAACTGGGTTTTAGTCCTCAAGGGAAAGAGGCAACACATGTTTCAGTTTCATTTGGCTATAAAATGTGGAGGTAGAGGGTGAGGAATAGCATCTTAGAAGCTACAGAAATCATTAAAAGGACCTAATATCTTCAGAAGATATGATGCTCATGAAACAGAAAGACAATTTTTATTTCTCTTTTCCTACCTTCAATTTCATCAAGCATACAAGACAGCCATTAATTTCCATGCTTAATTATCTGAGAAAAAAAAAAAAGACTGATTTTCTAATTTTCTCTACTTACACTACATTTAGTGGTCAGGTATGGCTGCATGGTCATGGCATGTTTGACCATTAACTGGGGCCTGATTTTGCTGAATAAGAACAAAGTGGTTATGCAAGCAACCAAGCGACCAGAATTCACACCTTTGTTGTCAGAATCTGAAAAAAAAATAGAAAATACACAAAGTAATGTTTGAGCAATGAAAAACATATGGCCAAAACATTATATGAATATCTCTTTCATAACATATCTTTCAAGATCAATACAGAATATTCTTATTAGAGATAACATAATGCGTTAACATTTGTATGTGATCACGAAATATGTGAAATAAGAAGCAAAGATGCTTCAGACATCACTAGTTTTTAAACTACTTACTGTACACAGAGCACTGGCCCAGCCAATGATTCCTACTACAACTGTAGAACATACTAATGCAAATAAAGCTTGCCATATTTGTTTTATTT
The DNA here is from genome assembly GCF_030867145.1 of Opisthocomus hoazin. Taxonomy (NCBI): domain Eukaryota; kingdom Metazoa; phylum Chordata; class Aves; order Opisthocomiformes; family Opisthocomidae; genus Opisthocomus; species Opisthocomus hoazin. Next base: position 26,945,940 of record NC_134453.1, read on the forward strand.
TTAATGATCTAAAAGTATGAACAATTTATTTTAAAAGTAGTTCTGTTATTGTGGGTAACTAGTGAAAATTAGGGAAGTTTTATTATTATACAGTGCTCAAAAGTTCATAATGAATTTAAATGCAATAATTCATTATTATCAGTTTCATAATAGGAATTCTGTAACAGTAACTTTTTGCGATAGTAATTTGAACAACCACTGTTACAATATCATACAAAATTCAAAGGAGCTACTGAGTTGTAAACAATATTACCTGATAAGGATTCCTCATATTTAAGAATGTGCTCAACCAAATTGTCAACAAGTTGAGTACAGGCTTTCTTCACAGGTTTATATGAGGCATCCTCTTCTGACTTCAACAGCTATAGCAGATGAAACAGAAAATTATTTAGTATTAAGGGTGCATTCATTTACATTGGATACATTCTGGTTTTATAACAATTACTACAGATACACAAGGATTTTGCACTACAAAAGCATTTAACTTCTCCATAAAAGTTACATGGTGAAGAAAAAATTAAGTAAAAAAAAAAAAATCAAACCAAAATGCAAGAGAAATAAAGAAAAATTAACTGCGACAAAGACAGAAGAGAACAGTTCTACTGATTTTTGCATTGAAATGAAAGCTAACTTTGAGGCACTTCGGTTTACTTGGCTACCTATTTTCACGGCACTCCAGGCTAAAGTAAAAATCTTTGGAGACCTCCAATTTCCCCATGCGTGCTTTTGTTAATTTCGCTTGAAAATTAACGAGCGCATACAAGTTGTAGAGGAGAAAGATAATACAGGCTAAGAGATATAAACAAAGCAAGCTAATTTCTTAGAAAAATCAGAGTAAAATATAATGTAGAAGAGCAAGCTATACTCTGAAGATTCACTGCTTCTACAAACTGTGTAACAAATATATTGGATGTGAAAATACACTTATCCACCATTTAAAAAAAAATCTGCATTACACTAGAGGCCTCATTTCAGAATTAAGTATCTTAGCTGTGGACTTCATGTTATGTCACTCATTACTGAAGAGACCATAAAATTAAACAGAAACAAAAACCCTCCCTAAAGCAAAAAGTGAAGTATTTTTAAAATAGATCATACAGAAAGAAACTAATGTTGGAGACAAAGAAAATTACACCAATGAAGATTTAAAAAAAGGTCAGATGTTTAAAGGGTATGAATTGAATTTGTCTACTGTAAAGGATTGCTCGTCGCCTCCCTTCAAAGTGTTTTAGTACCAAAAGAAATGTTAAAACTCTTACAATGATTGTGCCATACATTCAAAATTCATCACTTACATTTTGAAGAAGCTGTTCGAACCAATCATACCCTGTATCTCTACAAGCTGCAACCTAAAAGTAGTTTTGAGAACAAACTGGTTAAAAAAGGCATCTCAAGAAAAATTACTTCAGTACAGATGTCATCTTAAAAGATCAGTAAACATGCATAGATACATTTTCGTATACATTCAGTATGATATCTTTAGAGATCAAAAACTGTCATCTGCATTTGAAAAATAGTTCTCACCATTTAAGTGATCCCAGAATTTGTATCCCATACAACACAAGGCCTATACATTTTACTGGAGATTGCTGGCGCTAACATAAACCAAATTTTGGTTTCATAGAACAACGTTTTGTATAGATTAAAGCACAAATACAAGCCTGACATATTAAAAATGAACGTGTGTGTGTGTATATATATGCATATTTTTATATAAACAAACTAAGTCTTCACTGGTATCATGTGTCAGGAACAGCTCACAGGTGCTCCAAAATAGAATTGGCAGGAGAATTGAGAATTAAATTGAAGTCAAATCAACTGACTTCTCAGTCTGGAAAAATGCACATTACACTACCATTTAGTAAAAATACTGAAAAGCATGACAGAGTTTAAATCCATAATTTTAAGTAGTGAAGTAAGTACTTTTGTTTGATATTTACATCTTGGTATAATTGGTATTAAAATACCTTCTCAGCACAGTGGTTTTACACAACACATTTTCACTACAAATGTATAAGCATTTTATTTGAAACATGCTATTTAATTTGCTGCTCCTAAAAAGTAGATAAAATTATGCAAATACTAGCTTACCCTGGGTAAGAACATGACCCTGTATTTGTTAAAACAGCTTATTAACCTTTAAAATAAATGTTATCAATTGAGGAAATTTTTCTTTTAAGCAACAACTTAGTTAGGCTTAACTATGTGCTGCTATTAGCATTTCCTGGAAAATGTTAAATATAACAGAAATTTGTTGAGTTTTAACTGAACAAGTATTTTACACAACCAGAATATAATTATCACCGCCATCAGATTAGCGAGCATTTAAAATTTCCTACAGTCTGTTCCATCACATGAATAATTCTAGCATATATTCAATGTCAGGAGACATATAAAGAAAACCACCTGATAATTAAATCACTTGCATATTTTTTGTATTCTAAAAGACTACAGACAATATTTCAACGATACTAAAAACATAATCAAATTTTGCATGCAACTTAATTTAAATTTGTTTAACATACCACATCAGTGATGTTTAGTATTTTCCTGGTCATTGCTTCTTTGTCATGGTGTGGAGTTGGAGTAAACCAGAGCTTCTGGAATGTCTCATTTACTAATTTCTGAAGGAAAAAAAAAAATATTAGCAGAAAAAAAAAATTATCTTGGCATGTAGGTATTATTTCTAATACATCCATACAATAGATTTGCTGATGATACATGCCATTTCATAAGGAATTATTCAACCTAAGTGAGACTGTTGTAGAGACTGTTATCCGAGACAGACACAGATCTACTATTACAGCAGATATACTGGCCTCTAAGCAAGCTTCACTGGGAACTCATGCTACAGAACATGGAGTTCATACTTTCCTGCACTAATTTGCATTCCTCAGGAAAACATAGTACCATGAGAAGCTGACAACCAAGCACAAGATTACAATTTCTACAGCAGAATTAGCAGCAACTGTAGATTACTTTAGCATTTTCAGAACAGCTGTGACAAGGTGGGGAAGAGAGAGAAGCCAAGTCTCCCTACCCAAACATAGGAAGTATGTTCCCTTCCAGTGTTTTTGGATAGAGAAAAAGATGGAATAGAATGAAAGTGAACCAATTATTCACAAATTACTTAATAAAGCATATGGTTGTAATAAGCGTTCCTCATCCATGGAGACATAAAAAAAATATATCACAGGTACTGCCTCATCTTTCTGAGGTTGTTAGAAAGGCAATGGAAAGGAGGAGAGAGAACAAGGTCATCCTCCTTTCCTAGCAGCACCTTGGATCCAGCTGTTCATCTATTTCTTGATTAAAAGTCTTCTCTGAAAGCCACTTGGCATTAATGTATCTCAAGTAGTAAAAATATATGCTGCAGCTTTACAGTTGCAGATTTCAAATCCCACTGAAAGTGTAATACAAAATTATTACAGGTGTATTCTTAATTACCCAGCAATTTTTAAATTATTTTTGCCAAATCAAACAGAAAACATCAGTGTCAGGTTTATGATTCAACACATAATCTTAGTTTTACGCCCTTCTGCATATACATTGCACAAAGAGTAGAATATGATCACATAAGTAACATTTTACGGGGAATAACTCATTCATTAAACATTCATTAAACATTCAGAATTAATGCAAAATTAGCACAGATGAATATTTTATAATTTTTATATGCAGAACTTGCAAATCTGGCATATACTAACATCAAGTACTTAATTTTGATTTAAAGTTTATTTCGTTTGCAGAAAAGATTTTTTTCTAACAATTAAAATTGGCATATAAGAGAAGTACCAGAGACAACACCTACAAGAAGAAAAAAAACCAAACCAAACTCTAGACAATAACTTTTCAAAATCTTTTGATTGTTAGCAAGAACTTGAAGAAAACAGAAGAAAAGAAAAAAACCCAAGTCAGACAGCAATGTAGAAAGCCAAGTTATTTGCTCTCAAAAATTAAAAGTGAATAAAAATCATAAAAATTACAAAGGAGCAATGAAATACTTTTTTTATTTTTTCTTTTGGTCAAAATATAGAAACACATTATGATAATTAAAATCCTGAAGGATATGCTTCATTTGGGGGGTTGGACTAGATGACCCACAGAGGTCCCTTCCAACCCCTACCATTCTGTGATTCTACCTTAATGCCTTCTTCATCATTGACTCTCCGAATCATTTTCACACACATCTCTGTAATTTTGGGAAATGTTGGTTGTTCAATGCAGATATCCCTAAGTATCTTTATGACTCTCTTTCTGACACTGATACCAGTATCCTGTGAGGAGAAAAACATTACGCACTTGAAAACAAATCAGACAATTAATTTATGTTTTATATGATTTAATATTTGAAGGTCACCCAATCTGTATTTAGAAAAGGCAACTAAAATATTCTGGAGTGCATTTATACAAAAGGTCAACATAACTTGTACCACTTTATTTGCAACAATTCTAAAGGTTTTGGCTGAGTCCCCAGAACACTGAAACGCCTCCTCCATTTACACCCTCCCAATTAAGAGCTCATGATGTTGCAAATGTATAATTCCACTTCTTAATTCAAGAGCTTACAAGCTAGATGTGATGATACTTAGCTACTTTGTTGGAACACACAAGACCCTTTGCAGATCTGGACTGTAATACTTTAAAAGCCTTTGGAGAAAGCTTATGGATAAGATACATGCAGCAAATCTTTTCCATTTTCCTAGGCTTCATCTAAGGAGAAGGATGAAGAGCTTCATTTCATATTACCTTATTCAAAACCTGTTTAATCTGAATGTCAGGATGAACAGCTTTATGCATGCTCATATGCACATCTCCAAAACCCTTCACAAACATGTTTTATCATATAAATATAGCAAATGAGTAGTATTTGACTAAAAACCTGACATGGATGCTAAAAGCTAGTGTTATCTTACAGTAAAAATAACATTGTATTTTATCTGAACATCCAGACAAAAAACACTTTTTATATAGAAACGCCAATAAGAAGCCTTTTAAAATACTAAATCATAGCACAGAAAAACAAATAGTTTTATCTTTTTTTCTGTTGGATTATAAATGGCAACTTTAGATTACTGTGTTATAGATCTTTCTTCATTACCCACACTACTGGACTGCCCTCAACGACCCATATCTCGGACTTCAGAGATGTGGCAAAATTCCTCATCTCACATAATTTGTGCCTTAATAAATGAATCAAAAGGAATATAAACCTGCTTCTGACGCAGTACAACTTTCTACATATGTTTACTTTTTGATGTAACAAAGCCTCACCAGAAACAAGTGATGCATTTTACAAGGTTGTTCTTAAAAGCATGATTCTCTCCATTAAAATAATAAGATATAATTTACTCTTGGGATCATCGTTCTATGTTATTAAACATATAAACTCAGTTGAAAACAAATTTTCCAATGATGCTTATTTTATCATAAATCACCATACCAATATTCTTTCGATCAGCATGTCATAATACTGCTCAGCAAGCTGAGGACGACAGAGCACAAATCGGCCAAGCAGCTCCACAGCTGCTTCTCGTACACTAGTGGAGTTATCCATTAACCGTCCATGAACACCTCGTTGCATATCCAGCTAAAAAGAACAAATAAAACACAGATCCAAAATAAGAACTAAAGATTTCTTTTAAGCGTGACAGAAGAACACATGTGCATGATAGATATTTCATTTTTTTACCCTGGCTAGAATACTGGGGTCTACAGCAACAACCTCAGACAAACATTTCATGGCTTTTGTTCGAACAGCAATTGCATTTTCACCAAGTACACGCAGAATCTAATAAGAGAACAAAAACAAAGATTCAATTGCTTTGGGAAGGTAGCAAACAATGTTTAACAGGCGAAAATGCAGTAGAATAACATGCAAATGATTTAACTAAAATAAGAATATATACAATTTTTAGTAGACAGATATCTTCTCAGACAGTAAAAAGGTACATGCAAGTGATGTTCCATGGCACCGATATGGAGCATGGATATTTACTAGGATTTACTACATCTCTAAGACTGGTCCAAACAGGATTTATACAGGGTCCGTATGTTCACTTTAAGTCCCTTCATTTTAAACTCTACTTTTGTGATTTGGTTGTGCCTTTCACCATGGTTCTTTCAACAGGAGAGTTGGATTTGGGCACTATAATTTTAAGAATGGCTCTGTATGCAGATCAATATAAGTAACACAACCTAAACTAAACTAAACAACTAAACCAGTACTGGAATTCAAACATGTCACCATGACACGTTATTGCTCTTCTCCCAGAAAAAGCAAAGAAACCACACTGGTCAAAAAACAGCTTCCAAAGTGACAGTAACATGCACTGCAAGCAACTGACCAAGTTGGCTTGTATTTTCAAATCAAATTAAGATCAATTTAATGAGTTAATATTACCAAATGACTATGCATCTTACAGAAACTGTAAAAAAGATTTCAACATTTTGTAATTATCCTTTTACTGTGTACATCTAAGATAATGATTTTGCCATATACATACATGGACAAATAAAATAATGTATGTACAATACGAAATATGAAATGCATGCAAGAAAAAGAAATGTCAGCACTTACGTCATCAATACAGAATATGAATGCACATGGTGTAATCATGGCCTGTTAAATACCTGTACTCAACAATGAACAGATATCACACACTACTGCAAAAGTGTTTGGAATCGGAAACCAACTGTGTTTCACTGTACTAAGACTTCCAGCACAGTTTACCTGTGTCAAATAAATATCGAAGCTCTGGGCAAACGGCCTCATAGAGGCCAAGTAGCGAACAATCAAACATGCATCTTCATAGTCCACAGTATCAGAATTCATCCTGCAACAAATCCAATGTTTTAATTAGGACATTTATAAAAAAAATATTAAAAATGTCAAATGCATGGTTAATAAAGAAATCAGTGGTGCTGAAACGTACTTTAATGTACTAAACTGAGATGGAGCAGTTTTAATGATGCTGCGAAGAAATTTTTTGCGACTTTCTGCTCTATGCATGATTCGTCCTGTGGTCTCCACATCTTTTGCATGATGAGTTCCTTCAGATGAATCCTCATCCTTCTGAGATTTAATTGCTTTCTCTGTCTCCATAGTTGTATCACGGAACCACTGTGCTATATAAAACTTCCGAGAAAACTGGAAAAATACAGCAGGATACACACAAAAAAAACCCCACCAAAAGATATAGAAGAGTGAAAGTAACAGATTTATAATGAGATTAAGTGAGTCTAATGCATCAACCATATTTTGGAAAACACAATCAACAGTATATGTTAGGGTGACAATTTACTTGAAGCACTAATATATACGACCAAAAATAATTTTATTCAGTACATGTTACTGAAATTATTTTTATAAACACTTGACATCAGAAAGCTGAAATTTACCACTAATGATGCATCAGTTTCTGTGTTCTCATCCAGATAATCTAGCAAAGCCTTTTGCAGCTGTTGAATTTCATCTTCTCCTCCAGAAACCTATCAGAAATAGAAAGATAATTATAAAATACAATATTGCATAGTGGTAATTATGATCTGAAAATCTGCATGTCCACATATAAAATATGCTGAAGTTAATGTTTCATAATTATCAATACAACTAACAATTTTTTAATCAATTACTTCTAAACTTTATATACACTAAACCAAATGAGACTGTGGCTCCAAAGTCTAAAAAAGATTAACATCAGAATAAGACTGGTTTTAAAACAGACTGATTTGATTAAATTTCATTCTATCATCTTGTGTGAAGACCCTCTGTCCCCGAGGAAAAAAGAAGGGCTGAAATCACACACAGTAGACTGACACAAGGTTTAACCTATAAAAGTCATCGTTAGCTCACTCACCAATATTAATAAGTGAAACAGTGACTTCTCAGGTGAACAAGGGATAAAAGGCAAAAAAGTCAAATGAAAATAAATATGAAACACAGACAACAATAAAAACATATGGGAAACATCAAAGAAATAAAAATAACTTATCCCTTTGCAAAAATATTTGGTATAACTGTTTTCAGGGATAAAGCATCCTTACAGACAAAGTGCAGCAAGTATGCTCAATCCATCTAGGAAAGAACTTACAGAGGTTGTTCCCAAACACCCCTGAGCTCTAGTACTAAAGAATCATGTTCTCCTAGACTCAACTAAGTTTCTACCAGTCAAAAAGCTTGAGAACAAACATACATTTTATAAAAATACCACCTAGTGCATAAAGCCTATCTACAAAATAGGGTAATATTAATTTTCCTGTGAAGCATTTTAAGATGCACAAAAAGGATTACATATGAAATATTAACCTGAGAACTAGTGCTGGAGACTATGTATCATATTTGTAAATATCTAAACTGTATGAATGTTAAAAGCAGAATGCACTTTTTCTAAGAGGCTAGTTTATAGGAAATGTATATCCTGATCTCTTAAATAGTTCTAGCCTACGTAAATTGAACAAAGATTTTGTATATGACCATCAGACAATGTACTTCTCTCCATATAGGGGTTTTAGAGAATACATCAGTATCAATTAACTTGTTAATGAATCATAAACTAACTTTCTCAACACCTACAAGACAGTATAAACCCCAAAACATAAACCACCCTTTTATTCCTTAGTATTATACTGAAATATGCAGGTCCTTGCAATTGCTGATACTACAGCAGGAAAAAAGGATTACTTTTTTCCCCAAAATGAATGAGTTCAAGAATTCAAAACATGTCTACAGTGCACATAATACTAATATAGGATTATTAATATATATTTGGCACCCTAATATATGTGCAAATTGTGATTTGAAAATCTGGCCTTCAACCAATGTTAAATTCTGTGAATAAAAGACTGAAAAAAAAAAAGTTGCTTGATGAACCTTAACTGTCTAACTATTTTCAAACAAGTAAAAAACCCAGAAAAAAACCCAAAAGAAACTGTGAAGCCCACAACAAATAATACTTAATATTGATAATAAAAGTAGAAGAATAATTTCTGGCTTAAAGTTCTCCAGCTACAAAACATTTTTCTTCAGCAATAAAACTTGCAACTTATAACCATCTTAACTTCTGTATGAACAGCATAGATTGAAAATCTTGTCACAAATGCAGCATATAATATAGCTCGCAAACATCAGCAAGTGGAAAAAGATACAAGTCCAGAAGATCAGCATATCAGGAAATAAACTAATGGAAAGCATGCACAAATGTTCGGATCAACTTGACAATCTATAACAAATTTCTATGTAAAAAAAATTGCTGCTTAAAAAAGTCAAAACAGAACAGATATTCTCCTAAATCTAATTCTATGGTTCATGAGTCTAAACCACAGCAGACAGTTATAAGCGTTTATCGGTCATTGGGAAATATCTTGGTAATGATATCAGAGGGTAGAAGAAAATATCCAACAGAGTCTAAGTATTCAATTCAGCAGAAAGGAAAAATCTGTAGAGGTATAAGTTCATTTCTGAATGAAAATAAAAATTTAAGTTCTTTCTGATGACTAAAGCTGAATATGTCTACCAGTGGGTCTTATTTTCTTGCTCTTTGAACAACAAAGTGAAGCTTAGCTGTCACGTACACGTTTCCAAGTAGTTATTTGTTCTTATGTTACAAATCACCAATAAACAACACACTGTCTACCTTGACTGATGGTACTGTATAGTATACACCTTCCACAATGTACAGATGGTACTATCTACCATCACTGATGTTAAGTTTCCCAAGTAACTGAAAAAATGCTTTTAGCACTCAATTGCCCACAGCAATTTTTTTTTCTGCAGATGCCAATGCCTAGTTACTGCCCGATCCTGTAAAAAACCCAGAACAAATAGAAAAATTCAGGTCACAGCTTAGATATGTATCTTTTTAGAATATCTTTCAATACTATTATATAACTTCTGCAGATAAGGAAAGAGAAAAGAATTCTTCTAAAATATTTCCCTACGAAGTCTAATGTAGAATTGTCAAAATCACTGCCAATGGAGAAGAATTATAACCCCTTAGCACATAGAAGTATAAACTATATTAAGCCATGGACATCAAGATTTGATACTACACGTAGTACAATATTCTAACTGACAAAAGTTATGGGAAGTATCAGCCTCATAAAAGAGTAGATGAATTTTGATTCTTTATTTGAATGTCTGTAAATTGGACAAATTTTTCCTTCAACATAAATCTCTAACAATCATTATAAAATACATAGTATAGATCTGGAGTCTTTTCAGATAACTGAAAGGGAAATTAACTTGATATGACTACTCAACTTTGATCTAATCATGCTGAGAAAAATTAGTAGTTCAGAAAGAAATGTATAGCATCGATAAGAAATGTGCAAGTCCACATTTTAAAAGGACACATAAGACCTGAGATTTTCTCATCATACTATGTACTATAGAGAGTTCAAATGCATACATTGCTTTGTTAATTGCTGTCACCTTTGCAGATTTGGCAAAATTTTGATAAGCAGCATTAGCAGAAATGCAAAAAAAGCAAATATGTATTCTCCAATGAAAGATATATGCAAGGCCATTTAACACTCCCCCCCCCCAAAAAACCCAAACCAAAAAAACCCTCTCAAAACCACAACCAATACCAGCTACATCACATAAAACATCACATAAAAAACTAACCTTACAGGCCTAATAGTTTAACTCTCTAAAGTTTGTATATGAGTGCCATAAGCTCAATTACCACTTTGCAATAGCAAATATGCACATATATATACATACATATATTTTTAAGGCCTCTTAAGATAGAATCCAACTGTCGCGCCATTATTTCCTCTATACTGTCACAAGAAAACTGTTTTACCATTGTAATTAACCACTTAATATGATCACTAGGGGGATGGTGTGAGAAACACATGAAGTAACAAATGTGATACTTATAAATTGAGTATATTTGCTTCAGAAATCTGAACAACAACGAAAACTCATTCTCCACAACACCAGTTTTTCACACATCTTTAAACCATTCAAATTTTTAAATGATACATCTCATTCAAGCTAGCACAGGATCTCTCACACACCTCTTTGAGGATTCTGGCTATAGATCCTTGATCCATTTTGCTAGTGACTGCATCTTTCCTGAGTCTTGCAGCTACAGTTCCAAGATAGTCAAGTGATGCAACTCTTAATGCCATTTCTGTAGATTTGTTACTGAACTGGTGAACCTGAGAAAAGCAGAATAAACTGTTATAAAAAATTCTTTATTTATGCAACTGAGATTCTTCTCACAAGACATTGCTTGACCTTATAACAAACTCCACCTAACTTCCATGCTGCATAAAATTATGTACTTTATTTTTACATCACAGATACACTCCTTATTTTACATTAATGTTTTTTCCTTTATTGAGTCTCTGTCTCTACAAATATGCCTGCTAGAGTTGTTTTTAAATATGTATTTTTATAAAATAAACTGGAAATCTAGTAGAGTAGATATCCTTTGCAACAACATAGATCTTAAGCACCATAATGCAACTTTCTCATTATTCACACAAGTATAAAGAAAGCTACATTTTACCAGGAACAAGACCATAAAATATTTTTCCAAGAAACAGCTCAAATTACTGTGTTAATGACACTGTAATACTGAAGAACAACTCTCAAAAAGCACATCAACGAAAACATGCACATTCTGTAAAATGTCACATTCCATAAGTAAAAGTACTATTACTGGTAAAAGACCAAACTACTGAATTGTTTTCAGGTTCTGTGCTAAAGGGAATAGTCCATGTAAGTATTTAACATGAATAATTACAGCTATTAGTCTGACTTTATTCCCAATGAATATCTACACTTATTAGATGCTATACAATGGCATTTTTTTAATGTAGAAAATGTCATGGAATAGTAGAAGTGGACTTCCATGAGAAACTGTATACATATGACCTTTACTAAGTTAAATGATCATCTGACCTAAATTTTATTTTCTATGCATTACATAATAGTGATACATGTAAGAAAATCCTTAAATGTTGCATGTGTGTGTCAACAATTGGAAAGCATTCTCGTTTATTTCAAGTCAAACTATTACAAGTTTCATTGTAATAAAAAATAAATTAATATAATAGTTACAAACAAGAGTCCCTTACCAATAGCCTTCCTAATAAGCTAAGTAGCAACTCTGCAGCTGGCCATTCTGGTTTATTGACTGTGGAAAGAAGATCTTGAATGAAGTTCTCAAACAGTGGTCTGTAATCTTCTTCCCCTTGTTTACTGCCACATCTGTTTAAAAAATGAATTTAAGAGCCATTTAAGCTTTTCTTCTGATGCAAACAGAAGCAATTCTATGCTTCACCAGAAAACCAGTTTAATGCAATTCTAAAAATATTAGTAGAAAAATTGTTTTTATCCATTTACGGACAAATAGTTTAAACAGATATCACTCCAAGTTGCATTGCAAGTAAAACGGCTAATCCAGGGTTGCAGGATTTTGTTCCTAAGACTTTTTTTCTTTATTGCTTTGAGTTAAAGTCTGCATTAACTGGGACAGACAAAGTAGGTAAAATTCTAAAGCTCAAGCTTGAGTAGAGTATTTAGGTGGTGTTGTGTCCTTAAACTTGGTCTGGCTTATCTCACAGTGATAAGACATCTCAGTATTATGCTCCACAAAGGTTAAAATCAGAATGTGAAAAAATCAAAAGATAACATACCTGATAGTGTTTCACTTATATGTGGCATCCCTAACTTTAATGATACCAGAAGTATGCAGAGATATGGCTAGATGGTTTGTAAATAGCCTTTCAGCTTAACAGTAGAAATTAACACAATAAAAACATCACGACTTTTTATTACAAATCCTTTGGTTATTCAGGTGTTATTTTTTTTCCCTGTTGAGCAACTGACATTCCTAACTTCATCCAAATGAAAATAGTTTTAATTTTTTTTATATCTTTGCCGTTCCAATGACTGAATCTGGTTTCATCACTAAATATTTACTCAGCCTTCTCTTCCATGCTTCAGATGAGTAAAAGACCCCTGATAAAAGGATCCTACATAAACTATCAGACACATTCTTAAATGTGTAAAGAACTCTCTGCAGAATTTCTGTTCCATTAAATTTTTTGTCCAGACAGGTAACTCTCTTTGGGATCTATAAAATATATTGTTATAAGTAACTTCATCAGTAGCCATTTAGCATTACAAAGTGGTTTGGTTTGTCTTAAGGTGTGACAGATTTTATTTGGTGTTCATTTCATCAATACACTAAAGAATGCAACAGTACTCACTTCTTAAGGAAAATAGAAAGGAAGTTTTGTGCTGTTCTCATGGCTGTTTCATACGAGTTAGTAATAAGCACATCTTGATCCACCTAAAAATAACAAGATTTATTTGTCTAATATTTTAGCATACACAGAAATATGATTTCCAGATCAGCATTTCTCATTCATCAAATAATTAGAGCAGATATAAAATTACAATGTTTAATTACTAGAACACCATCATAAAATATTATACCTAGTCATCCCTGCACACAAAAAAATTATGTTTCTTTAAAAAAAAAAAAAAACCTTACTTTTTTGTTTGATTCATCCTCTGAATTAGAATCTTTTTCTGTTGATGGCAAATGCACCACACACTGAATAAGTTGCAGAACTAGTGCCGTTACCATCTGAATATACATAGGCTCTCCATCAGTGTCACTGCTGTTTAACCTGTTAATAAGACAGCATTAACACCAAAACTAAACAAAAGACAAAACAAAACAAAAATTTTTGGTTCCAAATAACATCTTTCTAAAATTATTACCACAGCTAGAAATCTGCGTTCTAGACATTTATCTAGTCATTTGCTTCTCTCTTATGCAGTGAAAGATTTGGTCTAACAAAGCCAGTAACTATTCTCAGGCTGAAGAGATGAACTGAAACAGCTCATGGATGGGCTATCAGAGTATCTGTGAAGTTCATCAGCTGAAAAATCTACAGAAATATTTAATAAATCAAACACCTACATGCTAAGGCGCTTACTAATAGGCTTATTATGTATAATGTCATATCCATTTCCAATACAACATCAAAAAAAACAACCGAATTGTCCTAATAAATTATTACTCTATATTATTTAATGTATGTGAAATGTGCAGGACATTTTGAACAAGAGAAAATAGTGACCACGACCTAGACTGACTTCTACAAGAGATACACCTATGGTAATCTCAGGTAGCATAACAGACTATAAACTTCAGCATGAAAGAGTGTCTTTAAGCTGGTATGACCAGTATGAATACACTACACCTTGCATTTCTCTCCTTCCAAGTGATTTAACCTGACAAATAGTATGGTGTTTACTACCCATACATACATCAACACCATTTAATGCTACCCTTAACAATATGAAAAGGTGATAATCTCTGACACCATTCTCCCCAAATTATCAAAATAATAACTGGGCACAAAACAGATTGCAATTATTATCTCCATAAAGTTATCTATGATTACTTGTATAGAGAAAATCTTTTCATATCAAATTTCAGGTAAGCTATACCTTCATGACTGTAGCCACAGACAGGGAATTCTCTGCAACAGATCAGAGCTAGGACTCTAGAGATAAACAGTGCAGTCATAGCCTTGAGATAGTGACTTTCTTCTATTAAAGGTCCTAATTCAAAGAAGGTATCTACCATTTATGCTCCTATGCCTAGCACCTTCCTATTTGCTAGATCTCTCTGATGTCTATAACCAAAACAATAGGAAATACTAGGAACAAGCAGTCATGTTAACATTAGGGTTGCTGAATTCAGCTTCAAAGTTTCAGTGAATTTGTTTTCCCAGATATTTCCTGTTCATCCACCCTGGATCGGACAAAACTATTTCACTGACAATTTGTCTGTCTCCAGGGAAAAGATGTATGCAAGCAAGGAACAAAATCAATGCCAACAACAAATCTTTTGGAATCTTTTAAAATGTCCAACCTCAATTTTAAATGAAAACCAGGTCAGGTCAGATTCTTTCTCAAATTTTACCTGAACCTATACTATTATTCAGAAGATGTACTGAAATCTAGCTGAAGCGCTTAAAAGACAGTTAAAGTGAACTGAGTAGTTCTAAAATGAAACTCATTCAAAGGAGTATTAGACTGATTTCCTGGAAAGAGTGCCCTGAGTGTGTCCTCAAAGAAATTCAGCCAGAATTTTCCTATTAAGCTTCAGCAATGAAGAAATTACATAAAATCCATATAAACAGAACCAAAGAATTTTCCAACAAAAAAAACCTTTGAATGAACACTAACATTACACTCATTTACATCTTTAGTGAGAGAAATAATAAGATATTTCAATTATATTTGTAAGCAGGCATAAATATGATGGCATAAGAAACAGTGATTATTACAAAATACGTTTGTCAAGCAATTCTGCTCTCACTGTAGAGGTTTTGAACTATCAACCTCTAACAAAGCGCAGCTTGTGGAGTAACAGATTTCTTTTAATACTGAAGCCTAAAATCCTATATCTACAAAACTGTAAATGCTACTGTCTACAAATTATCAATCTATGTCAGAAATTACCTGAAGTTTCTCAAACTCCTTTTGCTAGTTGGTAGTCTTGCAAGGGAAGTGAAAATTTCTTCTAGTATTAACTGTCTATGTTTTTCATACCTGGAGAACACCTATTTAACAGTTATAGGATTGTTAAAAATTATTTATTGTTACATAAAATATTGCTTGTTAAATAGGTTGTTAAAAATTATATATAGATGCATACATTTTACATGACATTTAAATAAATTATATTTAATGCATTGCTTTATTTTTTCAAAGCAAGTATTTCTACAAAATACATAAAAACTTTTTCAAATATAGATTTTTTTTTAAAATCTTCAAATAGCATAAATGTGTAATAGCTCTTAAAAATACCATATGTTCTAAAAATTTCTGCCAGTGGTACAATACACTGTATAAGAAAGTCAAACAGTGTAATGCTAAGCTTTCAGACTCAAATACAGAGCAAAACTCTGTGGTAACACAGATTAACATGAACACATCTATGGTTTTAGAACACATTTGAGAAACCAGTTTTAATTCATATTCTAAGCTTTAATGTTTGCCTGACATGAAATATTCTTTCAATTTATGGGGTCAGGATTGTAGAGTTTGCCTCTCCTTTTGTTTAGGTAGAATTACTTTTATAAATACTGGAGTAGATCATCTTTACAAAGATGGAAAACTTCAACTTGAACAAGCACATCTGTATTACACTGCAGTTTTCGTGAAATAATATTTTATATGCCCCATGAATTTTTCACACAGCCACCTCTCCTGAGGAAAAGGACTTATTCTATTATATAGAAGTATCCCACTAGTTCTATAGCTTATTCCACTGCATAAATTCAAATCTTAACAAAGGAAATAAGGAAAACCACATTGTTAAGATTTCTTAAGAAAGGACAAGTAAGAGGAAGGGGTTTGTGTTTACACTTTAAACAACATAACCAAAATTAAGTAAATTCCTTGGCTTAAGTAGGCTATTTCTTCCTGTAGAGTACTCTGCAAATAGGAGGAGCGCAGGTAGATTTAATACTGTTCCTAGATTATGATACCAAACTAAAAACATTCTAAGCTCCAATTCTCTACCAGCAAAAATACAGCCTATGTAAATGCCCTAATAACACACAGAAGTAGAGGAACATGAAACTACAAATAAAAAATTACTTACTGCAGTCACTAATTTTATGGCACATAACTGTAGTTCACTGACATTTTCTACAAAGAAAGGTGTTATTCCCATAGATGATACCTATAAATGGAAAGAAGTTATTGCAAGCATATTTGACTAAAACTGATATTTTTTGCAGTTTCACAAGTAGGTTATTCATTCAGCAGGGAAGTATTCAACAACATGTATTACTTCATATTATTTGCCAATATAGTTATTAAAGAATATCTGAATACAATCAAGTTAAACTTTTCTTAAGTGTACAAAAAAGCCATTAAAGATTTGAACATTAAATACTCTTCTCCTGCAGATTAGATACATCAAAACAAACTAGTCACTGATGTTAATAATTCAAAAGTTTGCACTGATTTCATACTTCATGTCATTGAGATAATCCCATTTTAGTCTCTCTGGGAAAAGAAAACAAATATTCTCAGACAGAAATTCTTCTGATAAAACTTACCTGAAGAATAGTTGTATCGGTAAGAAGCTGTATCTCTAGCAACTCTGACAAACTGCTGACAATGTCACAAACTTTGTTATACAACATCACTATAACTCTTTGCTTGTGTGTGGAACACTTGGCACGTTTTGCTTTTGAACTTAAAACACCACCTAGAAAATAAAAAATATCTTTATTAATTTTTTTAAGTGTTTCACTTACATCAAATATTATAAAGATTACCATCTCTCTCAAAAAAGTCCCCAAAACAACTCCATGACTACAGCTTTGTAAAAGCAATTGCTTACAGAAGAAAAACTATTTAGTAGAATCAGCTGGAAAGCAAAAATTTCATATTTTCATCTCTGAATTCTGGATCCAAGATATTTAAAACCATTCTTGGACACCCACATCTGAAGGTATGTATATGACCACAAAACGCTAAATGCAAATCATTTAGCATACTAACCACCGTGAGGATCCACTCTATACACAGGATCATATTGAGGATAGAGAGTGTTCTGCAAATGAAATTTTGTGTATTGAATAACTCTTTCTATTATGTCCTCAATATATACAGCTTTAGGCATATTTGGTGATGTCATAATATTGACAGCAGTAAGACAAGCATCAGCAGATTTTGTCACTCTCTCCATAATAAGATCTCTCCATAATCTCTCCTCATCTTCAGTGTCATTGTTCTGTAACAGGCAATAAAAAACAAGATAGTGTGAACAAGAAAACAAATTTTTATCCTTAACAAGTAAAAGATAACATTATTTTAATATACTTACATACACACACATATACAAAATGTTGTATTTCCTTTATGATACAAAAATAGTTTATTTTAGAAATCAACTAATGTTTGTTTTACTAGCAACAGGTTTGTAACCCTAAGTTACACGTCTTCAGTATCTCACTGTATTCTTCTGGTAAAACACAAAGAAGTTTTCTGTGTATCATCAGGAAGCACTATGAAGGAAGACTGCCACATTCTCTACTTAAGAATGGTGTACCTTAATCAAAATGTAAACTCATAGAATCACAGAATGGTGGGGGTTGGAAGGGACCTCTGGGGATCACCTAGTCCAACCCCTCTGCCGAAGCAGGTTCACCTAGAGCAGGCTGCACAGGACCTTGAACTCATTCATCTAGTGTTTTCACAAGTCTAATTTTTGCCGCTAGAGGGAGTTCTTACACAAAAAGACTGTTAAGTCCCACAAAAATCCTTCCTGCCTGTATAATAGCACAGTTCAACATTGTCAGCTTTCCTTGTAAAAATAAGGGGCTGGTGAAACCATATCAAATTTTTCCCTTTGGGGTAAGAGAATCTAAAAATATCACAGTGCATTATATATATGAGAGATATATATTTGAAAAATCAACAGAAAACTGCAAAGCAGGAGATTCCTGTAAATTTCTTGCATAGAATGGCTTTAACTCATTTTTCTTACACAAAGGAGGCTTAAAACAAAGAAAAAAACCAAACACAAACCCACAAACCAAAGTTTTAAATATTTTCTATTTTTTTCCTCATTAATCTTGCAAATAAAAAGAATCTGCAAATGTAATCTGCCTCTGAAAAATATCCTGACATGGAGGTAGGATATTTTCACTGCACTGTAAAAATAAGTAAGCTTACTCCTTAGCAGAGACTTTCTTTGCCGTAATGACCTGAATCATGTTTAAGGGGTTTTAAGAAAAATCTAAAACTTGTTTGGCTAAAGATAACTTCTTTTTTAATCGAAGCTTTGTCTCTGAATTGTAGTCATTGGACAATTTCATTAACTGCTTAATAATCTTGAAGTTTACTAAAAAAAGCTAAAAGAAAAATATCACTTTACAAGTATTGGCATAAAGACTCAATCATATCGTATTAGAGCAGGTAAACCAGCACCTTCTTTTCAATTATTTTTCATACTGCTAAAGACATTCAGAACCACATACTGAAACTTTGAAAACCCAACAAGCTACCTAGATGAAAATATTTAGGTCCAAATAATGTGTCTCTGATTTTCATTATCAAGTCCAAATTCTTCCTTTCCAATATACATAATTACTCTCTATTTGGCGCCAGTCACGAGTGGTGTTCCCCAGGGCTCAGATTTGGGGCCAGTCTTGTTTAACATCTTTATCAATGATCTGGATGAGGGGAATGAGTGCTCCCTCAGGAAGTTTGCAGATGACACCAACCTGGGCGGGAGTGTCGATCTGCTGGAGGGTAGGAAGGCTCTTCAGAGGGATCTGGACAGGCTGGATTGATAGGCCGAGGTCAATCATATGAGTTTCAACAAGGTCAAATGCCGGGTCCTGCACTTGGGTCACAACAACCCCATGCAATGCTACAGGCTTGGGGAGGAGTGGCTGGAAAGCTGCCCGGAGGAAAAGGACCTGGGGGTGCTGGTCTACAGCTGGCTGAACATGAGCCAGCAGTATGCCCAGGTGGCATACTGGCATCCTGGCTTCTATCAGGAATAGTGTGGCCAGCAGGAATAGGGAGGTGATTGTGCCCCTGTACTCGGCGCTGGTGAGGCCGCACCTTGAGTACTGTGTTCAGGTTTGGGCCCCTCACTACAAGAAGGACACTGAGATGCTGGAGAGTGTCCAGAGAAGAGTAACAAAGCTGGTGAAGGGTCTAGAGAACAAGTCTTATGAGGAGCGGCTGAGGGAACTGGGGTTGTTTAGTCTGGAGAAGAGGAGGCTGAGGCAGGCAGGTGTTGGTCTCTTCTCCCGGGTAACTAGCGATAGGAGGAGAGGAAATGGCCTCAAGTTGTGTCAGGAGGTTTAGATTGGATATCAGGAAAAATTTCTTTACTGAAAGAGTGGTCAGGCATTGGAACAGGCTGCCCAGGGAGGTGGTGGAGTCCCCATCCCTGGAGGTGTTTAAAAAACATGTAGATGTGGCACTTCAGGACATGGTTTAGTAGGCATGATGATGTTGGGTTGATGGTTGGACTTGATGATCTTAGAGGTCTTTTCCAACCTGAATGATTCTATGAATCTATACTTCAAATCTTAAAATTTGGCAATCTATTAATCACATATGTATGAAATCAGAAATTCCTTTCACACACACAGAGTATTTGAAACTATTACTATATTGGACTCAAGTGAAGAAAACCCTATTCTACACAATGGTGTGAAATGATGTAATTTGAAACTCACATGGTTAAGTAATGTAGAGAGCTTTGATCCATCTTGAATATTCTTCTCCAAAATATTCAGGACTTTTACTGTTTTATCTGTTGAGAGCTAAAATAAGAAACAAAACACATCAAACTACTGTAGGAACATAAAGGCTTCGAAATTGCTGATAAAAATGTCCATTGATGAAGGACAGAACATGTTATGTAATCTGACAAACTTAAATTGTAACCAATCTGAGATAAGGATTGGATCTTGACTTGTCTAGTTTCTGACACAGCATGACCGAGAATGCTGATAATAGAATTAAACTAGTGAAATATGTTCTAAGACTGCAATCAAACTGCATTTTCAACCAGCAAAATCCATACAAATGTATTTAAAACTGCATATCTGTAATTTATGTTGTATAGTTACACACTTTTTCTTCTAGAAACAGAAATTTACCAAATCCAAGTATCAATCACAAATTCTAACTGACCATATAGAGCTTTATAAAGAAAAAAAATCCAAATTCTCTGGACAAACAGAAATAATTCCCTGATACTGGAGTGCTAATAAAAAGGAAATGTATTCCTAATAACTGTGTTCACTTTTAACAATTAGCATGTTGAAAAAAAGTAACTCAAACTCACTTACTGATGTTCTACAGAATTATGATTAAATAATCTGTAGAATATGCTAAACTCCAGGACAGTCAGTTTCATTCATCCAGATACTATTGGTGCTCACCTTTAGAAGCAACAAAATTCTGATTTTATGTATATATGTATGTATGCGAAAAAAACAGGGAACAGAGGTTAAGGGTGGGAACTATCATGAAAGAGAAACACTCAGGCTGATAACACACTACAAAGGAAGGTGGGGAGATCAAAGAAAAGGCCAGGAAGAATATCTAAATCTTGGATTAAAGAAATCCCTTCAGAGTGACTTGTATAATAAGCAGCTTCACAGAAACTTCATAAACATAGTAAGTGGTCATGAGGAGGCAGAGTAAGAAGTGGTCATGAGGAGGCAGAGTAAGAATTTAACACAAGACTGCCCAAAGCCAAGAGTTCTAGGAAGATAAGGAAAGCAAGAACATTGTTTCTAGAGGCGTGATACCAACAGTTTGTGCCAACAGAAAGTTCCCTTGAACTGAAGTCAGGAAGAGTATGACAAAGAAACCACAATATGCAGTCTACAGAAAATTAATCTTATTATCACCCGGGGCATTAAATCTTCCAAGTTTGAAAGGACTCTTTGGAGAGAGGAAGGAAGTAGGCAATTCAGTGTCATGCTGGATGGACATCGTACATTTACATTGCACTAACGGCATACATCAGAAAGGGTGGATTTTTTGACTTTGCAAGCAGGTTCTCTTTTACTGTGGCTGCTCAACACTAGCTGTAAGGAGCAAAGCCTATAGGTTGATGTGATTTTGTGAAAGTAGATTAATTATTTTAGATTTTACTGCTCAGGCATGTGTTACCTATTGGCATACAGTGCTCTGAGTCAGCGCTAACACAGAGAAGGACCATTCAACAAAAATGTCTCAGCTTCAGAGACAGTAACAGTTAAGATGTGGTAACTTTTTAAGCACTTCAGCTAAGTCAGCAGAAGCACAACTGTTTACAGTATCTGTCACGTGCACGCCTGAAGAGAGTGGAATATTACAAGGGGCACAAGATTTTGTATGTTTAACAAAATTAAATGTTCAAAAAGATTTAAATACTATGAAGATGTACCTTGTCCATAATGCCCATTGCCTTGATTTTTGCAGATTCACTACCTAACTCACTAAGCTGATGCTTTCCCAGTAGCAATTCCTGTGGAATCTCGTCATCATCGCCTTAAAAAAAATAAAATGAAAAAAAAAATTAACAATCATATTTCTAATAAGACTTCAAGGAAACCAATATTTTACAGCCAACATGAAAAAGCCAACTGAAGAAAAAGAACTGATTTTCCAAATAGCTAGCATCTAATAGTTCCATCCAATGAAGACTTATAATAACAACTTTTGGTTGTGTTAAAGTGACTACTTGTTAAATATAAATGAAAGTCATAAATTCAAAATAGTTTTAATACAGCAAAATCCATTTACTGAAGCTCGTGCCATCACCCTCATTTCAGTAAAACAAATCTTAAATGATTGTAGTCATTCTAAAGTTCAAATATGGAGAAGGGCAATAGATGAAAAACACATAGGAAATTAAGTACCTTAGGATACAATACACCTTAATCACATTTACCCTTACAAAACCCCCCATGACTTTACAAAACACACAGAAAGAACCAATTACTTCACTTTTTAATCCAAGGTTGTAGACGCCATTGCTGTAGTGATTTGCTTACTATACTCCTCCCCTTGTTCTAATCTTGTGACAAAGATGGTAGAAAAAAAAATTAATGAATGCTCCATTATCCATTTCAATAGAAAGTCATCTTGGTCAACCTGAACTACTTTGTCAGACACTTGTGCCAAGCTGGCTGGTTTTCCACTGAAATGGATAAGGAGAATACAGTGATTCAGTGCCTCACCCATAAGTGCATTAGCACCCTGCTGCTGAATTGAATAATCAAGCTCTGTTGGGCCAAAGACCACAACTGATGCAAAAATACGTGCCTCAGACATTACTGAAAAGAGAACCATCTTACATTAGTGTTGTTTACAAAGATATGTTTGACAGAAGATAACACCCTAATGACATCCCAAAGAGGTACCCTTTCCACTCCAGGGGACTATTATTTGTCACATTGTGATTTATGTCCCTTTTGAATTCTGCAGGGAGGAAGAAGGAGGATCTTCCTGTGGCAGCAAGTGAAACTGGAAAGGTAAAGGCCTCCAACTCAAGACAGAAGCCATATAAATGCAGTATACTGTAGCACGTATCACAGGCAATTAAATCACAAGGAAGTTTGAAAATACTGAGATGCAAATTTTTTTTGTTTCTTGTGTTTCTAATTAGGGGGAGCATTTTGAAAATTTCTGACATATTACCAAAAGTTGTAAAATCCATGTCTTCTAAATTCTCCAAAATATTCTCTATTGAAGCAGTAAATCTTTTAAAAGTTGAAGAATCCATCATTTCTGGTGAAAAAAGAAATGTAGATATAATTATTTTATATACAAAACAGAAAATACAAACTGCAGAAATCTTCTAAAATTACCTTCAGGTGTTAGTTTAGGTTCATAAGCTTTCCTCTTCTTTTGTTTTTCTTTTTTCTTCATTTTTCTAGCCACTAATTAAGAGAATAAATGATTGTTTACATTTCTTACGCTTATATTCAATATTGAACATAAATATATTTATTTTAAAATGTTTAACATATCCTTTAAAAATGCACTAGTATTATTGAAGAAAATAAAATTTTTAAAACAATCAGTTACCCTCACTGAGGCTAGGAGGAGGAGAATAATCATCCATATCAGAGTCATCGGGACTGCGATTACGGTAACGGCCACTACCAGAAGTCCTCCTTCCTTCATGAAAATAACCACTTCTCCTATGGTCACCAGAACTTCTTCTGTCATGTTCTTCATACTCCCAAGCTTCATCTCTATCCTTTTTATGTCTTTTACGAGAAGCTATAAATGAAATTAATTTTCATTATAAGTACAAAAATTCTACTTTTAATAGCTCAAAATTATATATTTGCAAGTTAAACACTATCATATAGCTGTCCTGTAAAACAAGTGAACACTATAAAATATCATATGAAATTCTGTTATGGCATTATTCTAAGAATGTCTTGAATTACATGAAAACTATGCCTGAAACTGGCAGACACCAACAAACATATAAAGCACACAAATTTACAGAGCATTTGTCCTTTTAAAAAAGTCAGGAAAGTAGAAGAAATTAAAGTAAGTTTGATTCTTTCATAAGCGAACATTAAGATAATGTCTTCAGTTATCTTAATTATGACTGTTACTGGGTGTCCATGTTCCAATTCAGTGATTGCTTTGCCCATCTAACACAGCAAGTTCCAATGAGTCTTGGCAATCTAGTTGCTTAAAGATATTGTTTTGCCAAGACAACTAAAATTTTGTCTTGATATATATTGCAGGAAATTCAGTGTAAAGGAGAAAGCTGGAGTCATAATTCTGGGTCAGGCAGTGAGTATATACCACAGAAGGTTATTATAACCAGTTTTCAGTCAGGACCAAAAAGCCTCACAGAACTGAATGTTGAAAAAATGTTCTATACAGAAACAGAAACTTGGTGGAAATAAAGTGTGTGTGGGGGGGGGGATCAAGAGTTCTCTGTTGTTTTCAAAAACAGTCATTGAAGGGGAGAAGGTGCTAAAAAGTAATAGAAAAAGGATATGGAGGAGGAAGTAATTTCATCCATGAAATCAGCCAACTCCCCATTACCTAAGATAACAGGATAACTGGGCTAGCAAAGAGATGTCTATCACAGACTGTGCTGTGAAGATCAAAACAGCTCCAAAACAATACATTCCAGACTAGCAGAGTTTATTATTCCTGTGAACTTGCATATAACAGCCCTGACATTTGTGTGTCTCAACCAAAGTCTCCTGAAGTTTAGAGAGGTATGACTGTATATAGGGTTGTTTCTGAGCAAAATGGCTCCAAGAATTCAGGCAGAACTGGAACAGAACTGACAAATTCTTTCCACAACCCCAGTTTATTGAGAAGCATAGGAAACACACAAGAATATAGTCACACGTGGTATAGCACCAGGATATAGTCAATAGTCAGCTGAGGCTCGGAACTAATAAAAACAACAACATTGAACCTGTGGTGATACTAATGCTCTACACTGCACCCCAGAGGGCTCCAACTTCTGAAAACAGTACAAAACTTCTGCACAGAGGTGGTCCAAGCGTTTAAGGTAATAACTTAGTTTGTGCTTTGAGCTGTTCTGCTTATGGATCAGACTTGCTTCTGGAGTCAGTACAGTCATGTTCACAAGGCCTGAGCTACTAACATTTTCATTTCTAAAATGGTTGAGTGTTAACTGCAATTGAAGAAATGAAGAGCTGTCTGGGATACCTGAAGTGAGCACACTGGAGAAGAAAGTAGGGGGGTTACGGGAAAAGACTTTACACATCTTAAATGATTCTTTTCCTCCCATAAGACAGTATTTTGTGGAGGTAAATGAAATCTGTCTCCACAGTTTACAAATCGTCAGTATCAATTTAAGTTCTGTAGGACAAATTCTGACCCCAGCTACATCTACAGGAGAAAAGTAACTTCCAATATTGCTTTCCAGCAAAAATTTAAATTGACCAGTTTATCAATGCTGCACAACAAAACAGAATGTGTTACATCTATGCTGGCTCTGCAAGGCAAATAAGATGAACATGGGAATAGCTATTCACAATCAGTCATTACTCTGCAAAGTTTATTTTGATGTAGATAAAATTGACTAAAAATGTAAGTATTAATAATATTTCAAGTTATCATTAATTTTTTACATAAATAAAGACTATCCGGAACATAAACACCCAATTTCCTTCTGAATTCTACCAAACATTTATGCAATAACACATTTAGCACTTATTGTATGAGAATGATTTAATAAATTTTTAAATTTTTCATCATTTAATTTAACAGAATGCCCCCTTCTTCATGATATACTCAAAGAAATTTCTTCTATAACAATTACTATTTCATATTTTTTAAAGTTCAATTTTAGACAACCAAAAGAATTCTGAAATACATATTTGTAACAGTACAAATCTATTCAGTGTACTCATCACATATCTTTGAAAAATTCTTTGAGAAATATTATAATTTACTTTTAAACCAGATGTCCTCAATTAATTGTTTAGAATGATGGCCAGATCTCGAGTGGATATAGCAAACCTAGAAACCCTTAAAGCAATAATTACAGTGAAAGTTTTCCTTAATTTGCTTTACTTTGCATTTAAGAATTTCAACAGCCACTGTGGCTAATAGGTAGATTAAGATCTCTCTGAAATTCCTGCCAATCCTCTCCATTCCCAACCAACTTAAATAATTTTGATTTACTTATTCTTTTTTTTAATTCACTGTTCCACATTATTAACATCATAAACAGGTGAAATGATATGGTAAACAGAGAATACACAATCCTGAATGAAGCAAATCATCTGATTACAAGTTACCTCAAGATCTCATACTCACGGTCAAAGCAGCATTATTCAGTTATATTTTAAATGAAAAACAAACAAATAAAAGGACATTATTTTCTGCTTCTTTGATAAAGATCAGAGGTATTGCTACTATAATTTTTACACGTATGTGTGCATACACATTGCGTATCTGTTGGACGAGAACTTGAAACATATTAAAAAAGCAGAACAAACAAATCTTTCTCTTTTGGACCCTAAGAAAGACTAAGAAGCAAAACGTCATGTTTTACAAAAGTTCAGTAAGATGTTTACATAAGCAAAGGTGAAGAGAGTCTAAACTTGGGAAAAAAATCATTATAAGCAAGATGCTTTCTCAGGTTAACAGCAACAGGCACTTCTCCTGTTGCCCTGCATAGGTAATAGCTAAGATGTTACTCAGACTGAACTGATTCACTCCATTTTAATGGAGTTTCTTTTCAGTGTTGGCTAACTGAACTACCATAGAGACAAACTAACTATACTCTTATTTGCAAGTACAAAATCCCTTCCTAACTTAGAGGCATATAACAATTTTTTGACACTTATGATTTTACCTGATTGCACAGCAAAAGCCTAACTACAAGCTTCCTCTCTTCCTCTGAAATTACTTAATTCAAAAATAGTGTCATCATAAAATGCTATTTTGAGAAACCACTGTCAGTAATTCCAGTTTTTCAAGCAATATACCATGGAAATAATAGAAGAAATATATTTAGAAACTTCTGGGCACTAATATTCTTAATTTATCATGTCAGAAAAATTCAAGAGGGGATCCTTTTCTTATCAATGATACTCAGAATAATTTAAAATGTATTTACTGAAATTTTTCTTTGCATAGCTTTGTGCACAAGTTTTCTGAGCTGCTTTACAGGAGATTTTCTTTAATCTGCTTGGCTAAAAATGTTTCATTGTACAACTAAAAAAAATAAAATCTAGGCGGCGGCTTCCCATAAGGTAATTAGGGAAAGAAATTTAACAACTAGCTGCTTTTCATCCCGAGTGACAAATTGAAATCAAGTAATTTTTCTTTTAAAAGAAGAAAAAAAAAAAAGGTTCTTGGCCAAGTAGTTGTCTGGACAGCAAATTTGTTTTCATATGTTTTAGGGTAGCCACCACCAACAAAAAAAGTGTATCTTTCTGTAAAAGCAAAATATTAGCCTTCTTTAGAAGTAGGAACAGAATGATGTACTACTTACACTCAAAAGCTTCTTCACTGTCATTGTCTTCATCAGAACTGATTTCAGCATATTTTGGTTTCTCATTAACTGTGCTACGTTTGCGCTTGTTCATTTTCACACGTTCACAAAGCGGCATGGTGGATTCAATTTCTGCCAGGAGCTCAGGAGGCAACTCCTTTAACACTGACTGATCTATGCTACCTATTAATGGAGAGCAAGAAAAGTAAATGTGAACCTGAAGATAATAACAAGGGCCCAACACTACAGTCCTTTCTCAGGAACTGCTTACAGTATATCCACTAATAAATAATACCACAGTTAGATATACTTGGATGTATTTGACAGCCCTTTCTAAAGTTGCATTTATTGTTCATACTGCATTTAGAAATTAATATAATAAATTGCACACACATCTTCTTTAATAAAATATTTTGTCAGGCATATAAACAAATTCAAATTGGTGAATTTCCTTTGTAAAAAGACATCCTTGCTCTACTTCCACAAAATTTAGTCTTATTTCGGTTCATCCTCTGAATTCAACAGGTTTTCTAACAGTGTAGGTAAATTAAGGATTCATCATGCCTCATTAACAGTTCTGTTTATTGTCATTCATATTATTTAGTGTACACAAGACAGTAATCTTCCTTTTTCCAGTAGGCAATCTGTGGCAGAATCTCCAGGGTCTTATCCCTAAAAACAAATCAAATCATTGATATCCTACCCCTCTGCCTCAGACTTTTTTTTTCTTACCTTCTACTAGTAGTTTTATAACGCAATCCAAATTTTTGCTTGATTTTGTTACAAAGCATAGTTGAAAGATTTTTATTTAATATAGACAAACAGCAAGCTGGACCACATCAGGTTTCTTTTCCACAAATGTAAATAGTTAAGACATCATCACAGAATTCTCATTACATTTTGAAACTATGATTAGGCACATATGCAGTCAGTATGAAGGAGACTTGTAGTCAAAATATTTTACAAGTGACACAAGGAAATCAAATTAATTCAAAAGTATTTCTCGGGGTTTTTTTTATTTGGTGTCTTATCTTTATTTATCAAAGAACCTATTGCACAGATTTTAAGATTATCGGACTAAATTGTTAACCTTTTTCCAACAAAAGAACAAATACTTTGTCATAAGTGCCTGCCTCTCCTTCCCAAGGCATATTATATTATTTAGATAGAGAGGAAATCACTTGCCAATTGCTATACATACACACAAAAAGAATCCTCCACAAAATGATCTTCTGGATGATAATTTACTTTTTAATTGCATTCACTATATCACTAACATAACTTTCTAAAATTTATTTCCATTTTTACACTAATATCCCATCTTCTAATTGAAGCTTAGTCTTCCCTCCCTCCCTTAAACAGAAGAGCCTTAATATGAGAAAATAGTTTCCTGCAAATAAATTTTTTAAAAAGTTTCATATATTACTGGTTTCACATATCTCTGCATCCATAAAAACTGCCTATAAGCAATGAAACTAATGATCAGAAAATTATTTTTCTATATTTCTCGGGTATGTTCAGCAAGTCATCCCATTTAAGTGCTTTATAAAACAAACAAACAAAAAGATTTAACTTAGAATACTGGGGTTTTCAAACTGAGGTAGGGAAATATCTATAAAGTAAAACTGATAGCAAAAGTTGTCCCTGCTTCCCCCATTCTATGGTTGCTCTTATTTATTTGCTTTAAGTTGCCATCCTTTGATAATCACCACCTGCCAAAGTTACCTAAATTCTCAATATTGCTTTCAAAAATGCTAGAAAACATTTCACAGTGTGGTTTACCATGGTGCTATGAAATTACTGTTCTTTGTGGGCTGGGCACTCGATTGAAGATAGTCAGAAGTACGACAGCACAGACAGATCAGTTCCTCTGTGTGTACCACCAGCTGACTGGATGCCAGTCAGGTCTAATCTGGACACTGTATAGCCATGTCTGCACAGTGGTGTCCCTACAATAATACTCGATGTCTCTTTGAACGCCTATACAGTGTCTGAAGAGAGTTAGCTTACATTCAGCCCCAGACTAGAGGAAAATTTGCACATACACGTTTTAAGACAATTTCCACAGGTGAAATCACTAGAGGGCCTCAGAACCTGTTTTTTAAAACACATATTCTCAATTTCATGCACTGTTGGTAATTTCATTGAAATCAGCAGGACAACACACAGAGAGAGCATAAAGCCTACAGCAAATCCAAAGATTTGGCCAAAGAGATTGCAAAAACCAGCTGCAACTAAAGGAACAAATGTTGCATTGAGATTCATACAGATGCTTAAAAGCTAGATGGGCTAGATGCACTTACACTAATAGGAGTATTTTCTTCAAATATATCTTTAAGCCTATCCTAGTCTACAATGAAAAGTAAATTTAAATACAGAATAACTAGTAAGACAGATTGCTTGGAGAGGAAATCAGAAAAGGAAACAAATCAGTAATGGATTATATACCTAGCTTGGCAAGAGTTCTATGACCAAATTCTAATTCAATTCAATTTCAAACTCAATTTCAAAACTACGCCCAAATGTTTCACGATGTAATTTTAAGATTGTGATCATTGCTTTGAGGAACTGTTAGAACAAAATTTGTTCTTTATTTTCCTTATACTGTGCACAAAGAACATCTCAATAAGATGAAAGGTGATATATTTTAAGCAAGAAAACCCTTGAAAACCAAAAAATACCAAAACAAGAAACAAAAATCACAGGCTACTACTCTCCTATCTCCTAGGAATATCTATTCTTACTTTCCTTATTGATTTTGTTCCTGGGGTAGAACACTACTCAGTCTTTTAAAATAATTACCACAGTGCTAATTAAACATGAACAAATAAATTAAAAATGCAAGTACTTTAATATTTGGAAAAATAACTTTATTTCCTTCTCAAAAGTTTCAAGTTTTCTATGTTCTCCAATGCTAAATTCAACTAATGTTTAAACTGCACTCCCTCCTGTTAGAGATATTTCCGATAACAGTATAAGCTTTCCCATTTTTCTTTTATTAGGGAAGATGAAAAGCTTTCTTTATTCAAGAAGGGAATAACAGAAAAGAGAACAAATACAATTACTGTAAAGTGCTCTATAAGCCATCTATAAAGTTTTTGTTTCTGTCACAACGTTCCCTGGAACAAGTCTACTGCATGCCCATAGCTCCATATTTTATAATAAATGTACTATTTATTTATTTATTTTTCAATTTGTTTGATAAGTTTGCTAAGACCTGGTACCTATTTTCCTGCTTCTACTTTAATCAGTTACATTCGACTCTAGTTTGCATGGCTTTTTAAATAGCAAAGGAGAAAGTAACTTTACTAGTAAGTTACTCCACAAGTTAATAAGATTGCCCCAGTAAACCAAGCTTTCTGAAAAACTGTCCTCATCAACAGAATAACTCAATTTTTTTGAAATGCGTGTGATCAGCATATACAGTATGCCTGAAATGGACTATAGGCATCAGTGTTCTTCAGATATTACTTATGCATACTCTCAAAGCTGCCACAACTATTAAAACAATTAAAAAAAACAAAACAAAACAAAACAAAAAAAAAACAACAAAAAACAACCCCACAAGAAAAGTGCCATCATAACCAAATCTTTGTTCCACTGTAAGGAATCACAATGCTGATAAACTCCACATTAGTGAAACTGAAGGGCAAGTCACAGAGTAGCTGTAAGAACAATTCATCTTGAAGAACTGCATACATGAACCACCACTTCTTCAGTGCTTTTCCAAACCTATGCAATGCTGTTCATGACTTACTAGTTGCTTGTTGGAGGAAGAACATATGCTTGTTTTTGTTTGATTACCATTATCAAAATGTTTCTTAGAGAAGATATTTGAGAATCTTCAGCTGTTACTGAATATCTGCTGACCGTCAAGATACTTGCTTCTCACCAAGCAATTCTTGACAAAATATAATACAGTTAAAAACCAGCCAGAGAATCTTAGCTAAAAAATAGTCTTTAAACCTCCTCCCATATTCTATTTTAATCTGGGAAGCTTTTCAAAGGGTTTTGCCATGTATAGCAGAAAGAGTTCTACAAATGTCTAGTGGATATAGTATTTCCCAAGTATGGCTTAAAAAAAGAATGGCAAGGCACAGATCTGATACAAAGTTCAGCATTGCTTTTTGTTCATAACTTGATGGGTGGTTTAAAGTTTGTTGAACAGCCTTTAGACAATATTTACACAAATCTAATCTTTAGAAGGATCCAAAATCACTTTGCCTTGAATTTGCAAGTCAAACAGATCTCCCTGATTCAGGCAGATGCATCGATCACCAGAATGCCTTCAAGAGAGGTTGAACATTAATAAACCCCACCAATAAATGTAACATCATTATGGACTTTTATTAGATCCATTCAATATGGACAGCACAACTAGATTTTGACACAACAATTAGTGTGTTCAGATTAGTTTCACCTGCCTTGATATGGTTACTTCAAACAAGCAGCTATAGAAAAGGGGATGATGCTTGCTGACACCTTGGTCAGTTTTCCAGGATCAGAGAGGCTGTTCCTGCCATAAAATCAAAGCCAACACTAATAAACTCTTATCTTCTCCGTAATGATTTATCTTTGCTTTCCAAACTATGGAAAACAGATGTATGGTTTACATTTTGGTGTAATTTCCTATTAACTAACAAGCCATCAAGATTCAAAAACATTTAGAAACCTAAACTCCAATTTGCTACTTCCATAAGAGACAGTTAATACAGTGGAAACAATTCATATCAGTTTGCTTATATGGTTACTTTAAAATACTCGTGACATCAAAATGGCCTGTTTGCACATACATCTATTGCAACAAATGAACAAGTACTTAAAGGAAAACTACCCCTGAAGTTCATTTCAAAACTACGGTTTATGTTAATGAAGTCTTTTGCATAAATTAGCCTCCTATAAATATTATTTTTTCCATTTCTGTGTGCTAATACTTTGCAATAAGCAAAACTGCAGTTGATGCAATTTCATATTTGTAATCTCTCTCTATACCTTGTATTTTAAAATGCAACTTTTTCTAAATATCAACACATTATAGAAAAGAACACACAAGGGTCTAAGAGGGAACAGTGCCACTTGTTTGGGGTGGGGACATGAATTTTTGCATTTCTCAGTGTTTAGCTCCCCTTCCTTACATGTCCTCTCTGAGCATTTGATAGAGAATGTTCCGGTGATTTTGGGTCTACCTTCCTTATGTATCACCAGCTTAC
Source organism: Opisthocomus hoazin (assembly GCF_030867145.1). Taxonomy (NCBI): domain Eukaryota; kingdom Metazoa; phylum Chordata; class Aves; order Opisthocomiformes; family Opisthocomidae; genus Opisthocomus; species Opisthocomus hoazin. The sequence continues at coordinate 26,978,692 of NC_134453.1, forward strand.
TGTCTAACTTTCTCAAGTCATTTTGGGTCACCGCTATAACTACACTGATAAAACCTTCTGTGTCAGACATATATACAGGAAGGAAAGCAGTTTTTCTGGATTAGCTCAAACAATCTTAAAACTCCGTGCTAAATAAAATACACTCTTACTCTGTGACAAGAGTGCTTTCTTTCTTGTTGTTGGATAGCCATACCATTGTAACTACAACAGCACAGACTCACAGTTTAATTCTACTACAACCATTCATGCAGATAAGGTTCTATTTTAGATTAAGAACCAAAAGAAAAAAAGAGGGGATAAAAGTACTTCCCTAATTTATAAAGATACTTAGAAAATAAACACCCTTTTAAAATAGTTAAGTACTGTTACAGCATAGCACTCAGGAACTACAGTGCAAAGGGCCACATGACTACCTGCGATTGATGAACAACTTACTGGATAAAGCTGAAAATTTTCAGCTATCCCTTAGTGTGCAAATTTAATTATATCCTTTATATCCTTTCCACTGTGCTCTCCCTTAAAATGCTCCAGTATGTTCTTTATATCAGAGTCCTTGGTGATCAGAGTCCCTTGCCCACCAGTATCACACTCCTCCAAATAATTCTGTGCCATGGAGATTTTTAAGAACAGAAGGGAAAATGCAGGGAAATCACAATCCTTTTCTCAAAGAGGAATTTAAGGTATGAGGAAAGTACACCTGCTCATAAGACAGAAGTTCCACTTTTATTTCAATACCATATCATCAGCTGAAAAACACATCATCAAGATGAATACTGATGAAAACAATCTGAGTAGTCATCCATTTACTTCAGTGGCTTTCCTCTCCCATTCTCTGCCTAAAGTTTGTGGAGGGGTATACAGCTACGTTCTATAAACAGGATATAACCCTCTATTGAGCCCCTTACCCTCACCTTTTGACTATATCCATGAAGAGATAACTCCTGAGCTCAGCTCACACACATGCCTGAAAGAGAGCGGGAGACTGAGATCCCCTCACCCCTGCCCAAGGAATCCATATTTAGATACTTAGACACGTGAACAGGTCTGCACTGCATATTGTAATGCCAGACAAATTGCTGGCTCATATTTCTACATATTGCAATGCATTGCTGCAAAAGTCATTTATGCAAAGCATCTTTAGCTTTTCCCAAAAATAAGAGGAACCTGATCAAGCATCCAAACCCATGAACCAAAGACAGTTCCAGACTTTCAACAAATTGCCCTGACAAATTAGGTAATAAATTTCTATCACTTACATGTGCCAAAAAAATTTTTCAAAAGTGAACTAATTAAACAATGCTCTCCTAAGTCTGCAAGCAGAAAAAGCATATTTCAGATGAACCAAAGTACAATGAAATTAGTAGATTTGGTCAAGTTTATTGTTGCTGCTAAGAACTAGATGTCCAACACGTAAAGTTCACTCTTATTATCCAGAGAAGATTTAAGAACAACTGTGAAAGTCAGAATAAAAATATTTACCTTAGTGGCAAAGACAAAAAATAGGAAATAACTCAAGCAGCCTCCAGACAAAGCAGTGTGCTGAACGTGTCTCCTATTGTACTGGTAACAGATCAATACAAGGACTCCAGCGTGCAACTGCTGAATTCCTGCTGTCTACCGACATCAGTTTATCCAACATCTACTGAAAAGCTAACACCAAAAAGAAAGGCCCCAGAGAGTATGTACAATGCCCACACACATCCCAACATACTTTTTGGGATAGGACAGACGCACCATGCCTAAAAAAATCCCTGCAAGCAGGAAAAATCCGTGCTAGAGAACTGAGATCATCCTAAACTACTGGATTTAACTGGTTATATATAGTTTGGTTTTGGCTTTTGACTAAACAATGCCTGGAATATTTTTCAAACTATGAACCTGTTCAGTCCAGAAAGGAGAAAAAAAATAGAGCTAAATGTACAAATTGTATATTAAAATGGATCCTCTGCAAACCCAACATATCTTTAAATACTTCTAATGCCACAAGGGACATCCAGCTCCTCTTCTAGACTAGTTAAGTCGAAAAGAGGTAGTCACTAATATCTCAGAAAAGAGGAAAACCAGGAAGAGTGTAGAATTCTTATGAAAGTAATGTTTTTTTCTACAAATTCAGTTACATTTAGAGTTTAAGAGAAGCTTTAAAGACTTCAGCTGAGAAGAATCATGATAAACTCTTTGCTGTAAACCATTAAATATATCCTTTATTTCTCTGAAATGTGGCATAATTTACTAGAAAACTTCAGAGAAAGTTATGACATGCTTGATCCACCTGGCAGTGCAGGCACACGCAAGATGCTTAGTGGGTTATTATTCTGGCTTTCCCACATGCAAATACAGTTGCTACCAGGAACTCTAAGACAATTAATCCAAATTTCAGATTTGTTTACATTTGTTACATTGTCAGATTTGGTTTACGTTGTTTAGAAACAATGTAAAAAGTTATACAGACTTTCAGTATACATAGCATTAGTTTTAGCTTAAAACAAGTCAATTTTACTAAGTTTTACAATGAATGGGCATTACTCCCTTAAGACAGAATGACTACCTAAATGGTGTTTTGAACTAGCTGAACTAATCCTATTTTAAACTGGATTTCAGATAAATCACAGCAATGATGTTGTACATGACAAAGCCAGAAGAAGACACTTTTCTGGGAGAGGGATGGATGAAAATGGAAAAACAAAGGACAAGAAATACAAGGAGATAAAAGAAGGAAAGATAAAGCAAAATATACTAAGCTACATGGAATAAGAAGGATGCAAGAAGTAGTGGAATAATGATGCTAAAAGGCAACACTAGAAAAGATTTGCTACAATCTATTAAGAAATATAGGATGAAATAAAAAATGTTTATGAAAATTACATCTGCCAGTGTATTAAAACATTTATAACTAAAAATGGCACAGAGTGAAACAATGAATGCTATTTCTCAATTGGAGTGAGGACATTGTGGAAATGACATGAATATTTTCTCTATCAGTCAGTTGTTAACAAATAGACTTTGGCTTATGAAGACATATCTTTACGAATTATGAACCTTTTAAAACACTGGAGTTTATCTAATTATTTAGCATAATGCATCCTAGGAAGTAGGTTACCAGGAAGTTGGGAAAAAAAATGTAACACTAAAAATACACATGAAAAATCTGAAGTTCAAAGACACTTTCTCCAAAATCTGCCTGGATGAACACTCAAAACTTGATTTGCAAGAGAAACACAGTTACAACATTATTCTTTCTGTGAAACTTATTTCTAGTATCATTGTAAGAATCTTATTCTAGATACAACAGCAAAGAGACTGATATCGGATTCAAACATCCCCCCCGGAAAATACGTCCCAAGTTATTTCAGAATATGTAAGAAATATATGACTTCAGAAAACACAAAATACACAAAAACATTGCAGAGAAGTTATAAACCTGACTTTAAAATGAATGCATTGCTCATTTGCGACACAGCTACTAGCGTCATGCCAATCGGATAAGAGTCATTAAAACCTTTACGCATTACTGAAATATACTATATAAATAACCACATACAATACAGACTACAAAAAAGTATACTTCAGAAACATTTTAGAAAGCATACATGCACTGTATATGGCTCTGAAGGCTGTAAAAATTACTGATTTTCCACACATTCTTTGTGTGAATTCAAAGTCTATACTTCTGAGAATAGAGCTGAATTCCATCAGAAAGTTTTCAGTATTCCTTGTCAAGAACATAAAAGTTTCATCTGAAATCTTTAGACTAAGCTGACATCAAAGATATTATAATTTTATGTCCGACTCTAGATACCTATTATTGTTAGAAATTAAAATTTTGCCTGTTCTGAACCTCAAAAAGGGAGAGGGGAAATATTCATATTTCCAGGATAAAGAGAAAATATTTAACAAGGAGGCTAATATATTACAATTAAATAATACACATCCTGAATTATTAAGTCCTTAAGAGTCAATACTATCAGGTTAGTAGACAGAGAACAGACATAGCACAATAAATTCATTATACAGATATTAACTCTGTACACATGCACATAAACATAGTTATACATTCACAAAGATGACTTCTACATCATTTCTTAGCAGATCAACTTTGTAAGAAAACATTTTAATCTCAAATTCATGATCAATGATATACCTGGAACTGCATTCATAAATAATCCTGTATACAGCTGAAATCCTCTCCCCTGCAACTTTATTTGTCTGTTTTTGAGACATGACAGCTCTATAAACATAACTACGTAAGAAATTTAAATGCTTTAAATGCTAAACATTAAAAAAGAAAGGAACCCTGACCAGTTAGTAATATTGATTTCACAATGTGAAATGATCTACTTGAGTCTGAAAACAAAGAAGCCAAAATTATAGCACCAAGAAAAAAAGCAAGCTTATAAAAGTGTTAAATCTGCAGAAGAGACAATCAATCACATATCAAACCTACAAACTATTCTGAATAATTTCCTGTTCATATTACTAATCTGAAAATGCCAGTCCATTTTTTACCAGTTCCTTTCCTCTTTCGGCATACACTGGACCACAGAGACAACAATATCTGAATTCTCCTAAAGACAGAACCTTTTTGTAAGCTTATTGTTACACAGCCTAAAGCATGGAGGCTTCCCAACAGAGTTGTATTTATAGTGTAAAAGAGGCAGATAGGACTTTGTAACTGCCTTCTTATTTCATGTTCTTGTCAAAACATCCCTTGGAATAATCAGATTCCATTCTAATTAAAAAATATAAAAGAATCTTAGGGCTTGTATACATAGTATTTCCCACCATTCCAGCTACACTGATTTAGTTACAGTAGTACCAGTCCCTTATACAGACACACTTAAACCAGTTTAAATCATTCATATAGCAGTTATGTTTAACTAGATAAATTACCAGATTAAACTAATGTAGCTGAAGTACAGTTCAAGATTATTTAAGTGTTACCACATTAGGAACTTGCATTGGAGTAAACAAATAATTTCAGTTACACTGTAGCAAGATTTCCAACAACGACAATCCCATAGACAAGTTTCACTTTGTTACCAAAAATCACCATATAAGCAAGCATATAAAATAACTATCAAATGTTTGCTTTTAATTTCTAACCACAGGAGCAGCAAATCTAAAAGAACAGGAGTGTACAAGATATAATACAACTAACATTAAAAAAAAATATCTTACCTTTATTAGATTTGGATGACTTGTTTTTGTTAGGTTTAAAACAAGAGCTCCTTGATTTATCTTCTCTATCCTTAATAAATTTCTGCACATCATCCAATGAAAGCTTTTGAAGGACAACTACAGGCTTAGCTCCTTTATTTAGATCTTCAACTAGCCCAATCTTCTCTACTTTGTCCTTCTGTTCACCTTTAAATTCAGTTTTCCTTGACTCCTGAGTCACATTGCCATCTTTATCACGCTTGATTTTTGGAATGACAAAATGTTTCAATGCACCAGATCTTGCCCCCAACAAATAACTGGGAAACTCTGCTTTACTGTCAGCATGTGTTTTATTACTATCTACTTTACTCTTATTACCATCTGTCCTTCGTTCATCCTTGCTGTTGGGTGATTTGAAAACAGGTTTATCAAGTCTTGATTTACTAGAATCTCCTTTACCTTCCTGTTTAATGCGAGGGCTGTCAGGTCTTGATTTCTGATCCCCAGAAGAAAACCTTTCCCTTGATTCACCAGACTCATGTCTATGTTTCCTTTCAAATTTCTCAATTTTTGAACCATCAGATTTAATACCATGCTTAGAATCGTGTTCATTTTTGTTTGAGGATCTTAAATATTCAGGCCTTCTAATCTTGGATGGATCTCCTCTGTATCTCTCCGACTCCTCCCTGTCCTCAGATCTTTGTTTAAGGCTATCATGGTCATGCCTCGGTGTATCAGAAACTGAACGCCCATCGGGCCTTTGTTTTGTTGGATCAGATCTACTTTCAGATTTTATCCTTGAAGGATCAGATTTCACATCTAGTTTATGCCTAGGTATTTCCATTTTTTTATCTGACAATGATTTACTCGAGTCTCTCCTGTTATCATGTCTATGTTTTGGCATTTCGGGCCTGCCTTCACTCTTCTGTTTTGGCGTTTCGGGCCTCTGCCTTATTTCTTGCTTGCCATTATTTTGTTTTCCCTCATTTTGTTTCACCTCCATTTGCCTGCTCTCCTTTTGTTTTGATTCTGTCTGTCTGTTCTCATTGTGTTTCACTTCCATTTGTCTGCTTTCATGCTTGCCTTCATGTTTAGCTTCTACTTGTTTGTTCTCACTGTGTTTACTTTCCAACCGCCTGCTCACATTTTGCTGAAATTCCATTTGTCTGTTTTCATTTTGCTGGATATCTGTCTTTTCATCCTCAATGTCTGACATTTTCCTAAAAATCTCGGGATGGTTTTCAGGTTTAAATTTAAGAACTCCAACAGTGTCTTCTTGGGGAACACACACAAACCCGTCATTATACTGCTTAATTTCTTCAGGTTTTTTGATGGCGTCCAAATCCTGAGTTACTGTTGCCTGAGAGTCCGCTCTTCCTGCTTGCTGCAGATCAATACTAACCATCAATGCTGGCCTCGCCCCATTTCCTGCAGAACCTGTCTCCTGAGAAGCTGCTCTATTTCCTCCAGTAGTACCTCCAGCCTCCGGTGGTTTGTTTTCTTGTTTTCGCTTCTTCAGAGGCTTATCTGCAAATTGAAAGAGAAAAATCACAAATGCTATATATAGAAACAGGTAAATGTCCAAGCAAAAATGTCCATTTCCCTCCACCCCCACCAATTAATCCTCCTCAGCATGTATATGCACACACAACAAAACCCACTGAATTTAAAAGCAAGGATAGAACTTCTCTAACTAATACTTTTTAATGTATTCATTGTCAGTCTACCACATGTGCCAATTAATCATTAAAAAAACACCCTCAAAACATATGAAACCAAAGTCCCTGTAAAATTCCCAAGAGAACGTAATAAAGCAGCTGCAATACATAACGACCAAAAAAAAAAAGAAAAAGAAAAAACAATTTACACTTGAAGCAAGTTTTGAGGAATACTACTATAAAAGATTCGCTTCTGCGGATTCAGCCTGCTTCATTATACATGAACTAAGCAAGGATCTGCAATGATTAAGCAGAGGTTCTCCCTACTTGGTTCAGTGCATCAGTTGGAATTCACACATATTGTAGCCAAGGAACACATGAACAATGAACAAAAATGATTAAAATATCTCCAACACTCCATGCTTCTCTTTGAAACAAGGAGTATAGCAAGAGTTAGACTCTATACCATAACACGTATGTATTAGGTGGGGGGCCACTACACACTTAAAAGCTTGAGTATTTTCCTTTTGCAACCATAATGCTTTTCATGGATGAAATAAAAACTTCAGTGATAATTTTATGTAGTGTCAAGAGTTTGACTCTCTAATAATCCTTTCTGTTTACACTAAAAAAAAAAATCATTAAGAGCAGAATACAGAAAAATAAAAAGTGATCCAATGACACACCCTGTAATTTGGTAGAATTCATAGAAATGAGAAGCACATGGAAATATCAAAAAGAGTATGTTCCATTCATATAAAATACAACCTACTTGTATTACCAACATGGTACTCTAAAATTAATTTCTGCCATGAAACTCAGAAGCCCTACCTGCACTAAGGCTTATATTCTAATTCCTCAACTATCATTTTGTAGTTTGTCAAATAAGCAACGATTTTCTCTGTAATCAGGGAATATGATTTTAAGTCTAAGTAATGACCAAACACAGGTTGGAAATGCTGTTGTAGATCTATTGTCAAAATGTCTAGACCATAAATGCAATAAAAGAAATATAACTTATTTTGTGCCTAGATTTGTGGTGCCTTATCATCAGATGCAATGAGCCAGCTCTCTTTGGGAGCAGGGGAAGGGTAAGGAGGATGCAAGCAAAGAAGAGGGAATTAAACTCTAAGGAAAAAAAAAAAACCAAAAAACACCAACACACAACCTCTCAAGTTTTAAACCAGAATTATAACATATGAATCCTAATTTCTTCTATACTTGTAGAAGATTCTTATTCAGAAGAATTAAAACTTTGAAGGATCATGTCCAAAATTAACATTAGAACACAGTAACAAGTAGTAACATGGTCAATTCCAGTGATGTGAACAGGTTTGCGGGGGTTTTTTCCATCATTTTCATTCTCAAATCTATTTGTATATCTCTAACTTCCTAAAACTCCAAAATTATGTACAACATTTAATGGCTGAAAGACAGTAAAGACAGATACAATAAACTCCATGCAGAAACTGGTCAACTGCAAATAAGGTACTTTGAAAAGTTCAACAAAAACCTATAGGAACACCTGTCAACTTTATGGCAGACATGAAGCAAAACAAATTTGCCGAATCGAAGGTGCAGCTTTTTAGCATGGCAATTTTTGCTTTTTCTGTACAACTGTTGGATTCATATGAGAGTTTATATAGATTAACTTCCCTACACTACTTATTAACACAAATGTATTTTTTTAAAACTTTCATGCAGTGAAAAAAATTATTTTTCTCCCTGTGACTAAGGGCTTTGACCTCACTGAACTTCATGGCAGGTCTCAGGAATAGCCATGAAATAGAAGCTTCCAGACTAATAGATTTCAAATTTGATATTTTTTTTTTTAACCACATACATTAATATACATGCATACACACACATATCACTACCTTATTTCTCAACTAAAACTCTTTAAATTTTGAAACACAAATTGAGAAATTTGTGTTCTTGGGAAAAAGTCAGTCAGCTTTTTCATTTTAACCCAGCAATGTCAGCCACACTGAAAAAGTCCTGTAAAGTTCTGATGGTGGATCTAACAGTAGCCTTTAAGACATTACTGTTACCAGTTATCTGCCCCGTTCCTTTAACTGAGGTTATTACCTGTAGTAAAAGAGAACACACATTCACATTTCCACAAGTGCATTTCATTGTCCAGTGCATCAGCTTAAGGCACTAGTGAAGATGGTTTGCATTAACCTACCAGACTGAACAAGTCAGCTAAGGACCAAGCAAATGTTTCCTTCTGCTACCCCTACTATAGGAGCAAGTCAAATGGCCAGGAGCTGTGATGCCTTAAACTGCTGTAGCTGGATCAACCAAATCTCACCTTTCAGAGCCCTCATGCTGAGGGCTCCAAGATTAAACCACCAAAACAATTCAGGTAGGACCAATTTTCTCTCTTGAACTTCCATAACTGACCAGGCTAAAAATGCTGCTCTTCATCATAATCCAAAATGTCAAATTGTAAGTTCAGAACATATAAATAGATGATTACATCACAACTTGGCATATTCCCTCTAAATACAGTGCTCTGATGCACCTTCTTCATTTCTCTTGACAACTGAGTACTGATGTTTTAGTAAGTTATAACCACAAGCTGTTGACACCTTATCTGAGAAGAAAGGGATGCCTTCAAAAGTTTTCTTTTCCTAAATGGCAAGGTAATTGCAGATGGAGTTACAGATTACTCACAGATTTCTTCATATTTACAGTGCATCTTGATGGGGATCCTCAGAACTAGACTTGATCATTACTGTTTTGCCTCTCAGATTTCTGGATCTAGGACAAAAAAGCTGGCCCAAGTATATAAAAATATCAGGTTGAACTAGGGCATTAAAGGTAGATGAGTACATAGTACCGGTATCTTCATCAAGCATAATTGAAAAACTCCACTGAATGAGCACAAAAAATTTTAGGTTGCCATCATAGGTGCAGAAATATGAACGGTGAAAAACACCACTGGGCTTCAAGGGCTTTATCAAATCTTGAACTCACTTTGAACTATATGAGAATAATCAATAGAGTATCAGAGAAGTGAGGAGAGAGTAATTAACCTCTGAAAACAGATGTCTTCAGGTCTTCTCTTTTACAATCAAATATATGCAAGTTTGCATACATCTGCCTTGTTAAGGCATGAGTCCCAAGACCCCTTAGGGTGTTAATGAACAGATGAACTTAGGAACTTTTACAATATCCATTCAAATATACTTCATATTCTTCAAGACATCAGTATCCAAGCTTCGTCCACTTCATTCCATAGACAGTAGAATTTCTTTTTATTATCAGGATCTAGGACTTTGCCAAAATATCAGACTAATATTTTTCTTTCAAATCCAGCAGACCTAGGTTCAAAGCTTGCCACAGTTCTGAACAGGTAGTCTCACAAGCTCTTGAGACCAATAAAATGTGATCAGGATCTTTTTGCTTCACTCTTTGTAACAGTTTTTGTAATAAAAGCAGTATGTAGTAAGCCACAGAAGAGCTTTCTGACTATATTAGAGATCAGATATCCAAGTTTGTTGTTTTCAGATTCTTTTCTTTTTAGAAACATTATTCACCCCTTCCCCCCCCCCCGAATGTAGATACATCCAAAATGTACCCACATTTTGTTTAATTCCTTGAAAAAATTTATGACAGTTCAGAGTACAGTCTGATCCCAGTTATTCTCTATGTATGCATTCTTTTGGCTTGGCAAATCTGCATGGATGTTCTCTTTACATTGCAACATGCTCACCAAAAGGCAGTGCTTAGTACTCAAAGCAAGATCATAAGCTACCTTACTATAAAAAATAGCAGAGATGTTCTGTCAAACTAAATGGGTCACTGTGGTGTAAGAAACAAAACATTACAGGAACCACAAGTTTGAGATGGAAAAAAAGTTAGCTGGATTTCCAAGCAGTTATGTCTCACCTGTCCTGTTATGAACAGTATTCCTGGAGACAGGTTGTGGCCTTCATCTTTGGAAATATCTGCGTGTCAAAACAATGAGTACTTTCAGATTTAGAAATTAATTAATTACTGAAGAACCTTTGTGCAAAAACACATTGCACTGGAATAACCACAGATACCTTCGAATGCATTTCTGCTGAAACTCCAAGTCAATCGTGATTTGAAGAATATCCATCCTGAAAATGGATATACTTGGAAGCTGAGCAAGTATTAGGGACAGCAGCTGGATGAGGGGAGCTGTATTAAAAGAAGTATCTCCATTCTTCCATTTAATCTGAAATCTTTCCAAAGCAGCAGCCAGAACACCACTAGTGCTGAAGTCTCCGATGTTACTGCTTTCTTGCAAACCTGATGATTGTCTTAAGTCCCAGATTAAACTCTTTCGACAAATGAGTATAATAGGATGATAGCCTAGAAACTTCTAGAACTGCTTGTTCTAGCAAACTGAAAGGGACCTTTTGTAAATACCAGTGAAAAGGTAACAAATCTAAATAAGAACCACATGCATGTTTGCTGAGCTTTTTTTTAGCAGAATAGTAATACTCCGCTCTATTAATACTGTTTGGTAGACTTTAAAATGCAGAGATTTCTGAATGATCTTGAAGACACAACAGATAAATTACTACTTCCACATTTACACCTTGTAAGGAATTCAGTTGGAGACTTCATACCCAAGATGGCTAAATGTGAATGTACTCCTCTTCAGAACCACAAAGAAGATTGATCCTCTAATGCTGAATTCTGGATGAACCATTTTGATTACTCCAGTAAAAACTTTCTTTTTTTAAAGCATAACAATTAAGAATTTAATTTTTTAAAGCTCTAACACTCTTCAGAGATTATTGGGATGTGCCTCTACTCATTTGAAATGCCACTTATTTGCATTATTTAAATCAGCAATGAATAAATTTATACCAAATATACCAGTCCTAAGCAGTTATTACTTACTGTCAAACCTCCATTTTTGAACATCAAAGACAAGTCAGAGGCCAATTACAAGCTTATCTTATTTAAGCTAACAGTCAAGACTAGGAATTTTTGACAAATAATGCATAACCATATGTCTAAATAACAAATCTATGTTTACTGACGACTGTTTTCTTTTCCTAGTTATTTTTCACAGATCTCTTCAAAGCTGTCCAAGCGCCCTGTCCCCCTCAACCAACAGTGTTGTGTAAACCACAAAAATCTAGACCAATCAATATCATCTGAATACAAGGAAGATTTAAAAATACTTTAATGGTAGTGACTGATGATCTACCAATGGAGTGAGGGTAAATATCCATTCTTGTCTTTCATGAACATTCAGCATTACTGGCCATGAGAGTTTGCTCTCACCTGACCTCCCTCCAAAGCCATATTCCAATAAGCAAAGAATTAAACACCAAAGAGACCCCTTCCTATCAGTAGAAGAGATTCCCACAGCACTAGCTCCTCCCCTTGAAGGGGACACTCAGCAAACATAAGTAAAAAATTTTAGTCTCACTGATTGCTCCCCTACAGAAGAAACTAAGAAAGCACAGTCATGATCCTGACATAGGAAGCTTTATAGAACAGAACATAATTCCAAAAGCTCCAGAGACCAGAGGGCTTCCAGCTGCTGCAGTTCAGAGGAAGGGATTTCTGAGAATCTGAACAGAAACAGCTGTTAATTTTTAGCAATCTGGCAAGAGACTTTATCAAACTTCTGGTCACTATGCAAAAAAGCCCATCAGGAAGGATGCCCAAACTCGTTGGGGGGGGGTTGGGGGGGGTGGCGCAGTGGAGGAACAACCAACCAACCAACCAGACTACAGGAGCCTCTGACATGCTTCAGGGTATAGCAGAATTCAGAATCTTCATTTTGGTAAAGTTCTGCTTCTTTTCTTAAATATGACAATAATGTAATCAGCATAACTAGAGAATGAAATATGATCTTACGAATTTTTCTACTTAAGGATGTTTGGTAACTCATTATTCCCTGTCAACTACGGTAATACAAAAGAAATATTACACTAGAAAATAACAAGAATTGAACTACAGCAAATTATAACCAAGCATCTCCACTTGTTTAGAGACTGGAAGCTGTAATTTAACCTCCCTGAATTTAATATTGCTTTTATAAACAATATGATTTCAATTTATTTATGAGATAGATTTTTCTGACACAAATTCTGGGTTTTATCCATGTGATTGCTTTGTGAAGAATTATAGTTTTGTAAACTCAATTGTTAAAAAATCAGAGCAAAACCTGAAGTGCAATTACTTTTGAAATACACAGTGCAGCACCAAATTTCACAAGAAAAATGCAACACACTAACAGCAGACTTAATGAAAACTACTTATTTTATGTATCACAGGTTAACATATCCAATTAATTTCAAATTCATTTGTAGGAACAATAAACTTTAGAAATAAACAAATGACTTTGAAATGTATTGGTGAACACTTTTAATCTCCCTTCCAGATGTTGATTTCTTTCTGACATCATACCTTGCATTCAAAAATGTCTTAAATTAACTAGATCCAGTAACATTTATATGGGATGATAATGAAAAAATGTCTGTGTCATCTTAGGTTGATATTGAAGTGAACTTAATGACTATGAACTATAGAAATGTTGGGCTTAAACTGTTAATAAGCTTTATTAATTATATATGCTGTTTCTTTATCAATATTTAAATCCATTATAGAGAAGTGACAGTCCCAGAATGAAATAAAGTCATTACTGGGTAAGTAGTATTATAAATCCTCCCATCCATTTAACAGGTACAATCAAGGGCATATGCTACATGCAAATTATATTTAATTTTCTAATCTTAGTTTATGCTACAGATAAAAATAAAATACACTTCTTACAAAACTTCTAGGTTTTAGTTATTTTCTACACCTGCTTACAAAAGCAGGTTTCTGCACTACCCTACGTAAAGCACAACCTGGGATAAATGTGGGAATTTGCTTTCATGTTACACAAGAGAACCAAAAGAAATTAAACACCATTAAAAAAAATATATCTCTACTTTTTTTTTAAACATGTTTTTCACTTAATCAGTATTACATGCTTTAAAAAAAAAAGAAAGTAATTTTCCTAGATAGGTGGAAACATTGCAACACTTCATTGCAATTTCTCTAGACAGAAGAGGAATTTCTTCCCCTTACTTCTCTTAAAACATGTCTGAACACAAAACAAAAAGTTGCTCATCTATAGGAACTGGACACTGCAAACTTGCTTTTTCTTGGGAAAGCTACATGAGGCGTCAGTTTCATCCATTACATAACACTAAAAATGCAGACCTAATGAAAGTTTGTATACACAAAATACATGATACCAGATTCTCACACTGTCCTACTACACAGAGACACAGTCATTTATATTTTACACTGTCTCATTTCGTCTCTGGTATTAGTGACTAATCTTCTGCAAGATTACTATACAAATGACTTGCACTCGTATCTCCATTTTTTAAGTAAATAAAACCCCTATAACATATTTTTGGAAATTAATGGTAATATACTGGCTATAATTACACATTCTGTCATTTCATTCATTAGCTACATAAAACTAGATGTAAACAAACTATTAATTCTTAATAGTGTTCTTCTGTTAATCTCCTGTTTGGGAAACGGGTAACGGGGAGAAAGGGAGAGGAGCTGGATAAGAACTTAAAAGGTAAGAGAAAAAGTTTACTTACCTATAACTGTAGTTTTGAGTTTTGCTCCGGCAGATTCACACTCTTGGGATGTGTGTGTCTGCTGCTATGGGCTTGGAATGAACTAAAAAAAGAAGGGCCCACAACAGGCATCCAAATGCCCCCTAACTGATCCAATTATTGGAAAGAAAGTTATTATAGCTTCACTTCTTCCTAATTCAAAGAATCTACAGTAAGATTCCAAAGTGGGTAAAATGGATCCTCAGAGGTAAAATATATAGGGGGAAAAAAACCACAGAAATGAATAGGCTTGTCTCATTTAAAAATGCCTCAAATGCTTTTAAGTTTAAAAAAAAGATTTCAGCCTCCCAATGAAACAGCGATTAATGATTTCATGACTCTTCTCACAAACTCCAGAGAACAGTGCCTTTTACAAGTAAAAGTAGAACTCCTTAATCTGTTAAGACAGCTGCATTATATAAGAGTCTTTGAAAGAGCCTAAAATCTAACAGTGAACACACAATACTATGCATGGAAGAGCTCAAATTAAAATTAAGTATAACTGAATAAAATAAAAAACTAAAACAGCTTGAAAAAGAGTCTCTGAAAAAAGATAGGTTGCTTTCCATTTTTTTCAAGTAATTTTCAAGGTTATCTTCCCTTTTCCCCTTTCTAGAAGACTCAGAGCTCCTTTTAACATTAATATCTTAAATATTTTTGATTCACAGTATTTGTGATTTTTAGAAAAGCATGAAAGATCTCAAGGTAGAAACCTTGAACCTGAAAATTAATTATGCAGCATGTCTAAATCTTGACAAACAAGAACAACTTAATGTAACGTTCTGGGAAAGGTTTAGATTGAAAGTGACTGACTAGCTTTGAACTACTTGACTATAAACAAAAATAACCCACTTGTATCTGAATAACAGCAAAGCACAAGTTAATGCAAAGAACTGAAGTTACCAAAATGAAATTTCTTCCTCAACATCACCCCACCCCACCCCCCCAAGGAAAAAAAGATTCATGAGAAGAACAGAAATTCCTGGGGCATAATTTTCTAAAATTCCACAGGATTTACTGTACTTTCTTGGAGTAGTCAACTTCAGAATGTGAACTAAGCATAGCTCCAGTTAAGTGAACAAAATAGGTTCAGAATATGGACCTCTGCTTGATTCAAAAGCATTCAAGAGCACTAAGTAGTACAGGAAATGTGACTACTGATAGTGATTAGAAGAAAGATCAGAAGAAAGCGTGTGTGAGGCTTCATTATTTCTAATTTCTTTAGAAAGGTATTCTGATGTACCTAAGCAGAGGATGGTTCACTTGTCAACTCTTGTGGAAAAAGATAATCCCTTTCTGTATTAACCCTTCCGAAACACTTTTTATCAACTCAATCTGAGTCTTGATAAACAATAGCTGGATCTATCTGTGACTGTCCTGGGTTTGGCTGGGACAGGCTTAATTTTCACCAGAAGCCAGGAGGGGACACAGCTGGGAAAGCTGACCCAAACTGGCCAAACAAAACGGGGTATTTGATACCATGTGCTGTCATGCTCAGTGCTGAGTGGGGGAGCTGGACGGGGGGAGGTTAGTCACTGCTCAGGAGCATTCTGGGCATCGGGCAGTGAGAGAGTTGCTCTGTGTATTCCCTTGACTTTTAGTATATTCTTCTTATCAGTATCGTTGTTGTTACTGTTTGCTTCTTTTGCTGTTCTGTTAAACTGCCCTTATCCCGACCCACGAGTTTTGCCTTTTTCTTTCCATTTTCCTCCCCACCCCAGCAGGGGGAGGGGCAATAGAGTGACCGCACGGTCCTTTGTTGCCGGCCACGGCCAAACCACGACAGTGATATTACACATACTTTCAAAAGAGAAGATATGATCTAGTATTGGTTGACAACTTGTATCTGATGAGGGTATAGAGGCCATTGAGAGGGAGGCAATGGGAACTGAAAACCTGAGGCTTGTCACGTTCCATGAACTTACTTGTTTGTTCTGAGACTATTAAACATAATAGATGTATTAGAATGTAACTTTTGGTGCCGAGTGCCTTGATCTCCAAAATCTCCAATTATTCCTTTCATTAACAGATACAGACAAATTACTTGCAAAATTAATCAATACAGAGAGACTTCCTTGATGAAAAAAGTAGGAAGAGGAGATGGACTTTTGTCCTTCTACACAAAGAACAAAGACGAAACCAACTTTTTAAAATTTTGCACCTCTCTATCATGATGAAAAGGCTATATAATCCACATAATCCAAGATCCAAATAGACCAAAAGGAGAGCTCTAAAAAACACTTTGATATGGAGGCAAAAGGTCTATATTATAAAATCTCTCCTTATGTATATCTGATAGACATTAGGTCAAATTACCAGCTTTTTCATTAGTGATTTTTGCACTAAGAATTCCTTTTTCAGAAAGCAAAAGCATGACAATCAGGTTCCAGAAAGATATGCTGCTTTTCAAAGAAGGCGCACTTCTGCAAAACCCTGCATTAGTTCCACCTCTGGAATGGAGACTGCCTCCTACTTTGAGATACTTTGTTTGGTGGAAGTAAAATAATTTAAATTTTGTTAGAATTAGGAATTTATTACAGAAAATACTATGATTTCCAAAGGACTCCAATTTCCATTTCCCACCTGTACCAAACGTTATAAAAGGACCTCAGCACTAAAAAAAAAAAAAAAAAGACCATAGCATTGCCTTAGGCAAGTGTAGTAGTTGTATAATTTTTAGCAAGAACCTCCCAAAAAACCATCTCCGCCTCTCCTCTGGAATAAACATTTCCATTGCACTACTGGTTTCCAACCTCAGAAAGAACATGTCATATCCATCCGAAGCCTTACTGTTAAAAAAGAAGCATCTGAAAACCTCTGATGAAGCACAGTACTGTAGACATTTCACATCTAAAAAAAGGACAGAAGAGACTACTAATCTTCTATCAAAACTTGTGAGTACAATTCTACTCCAAGTAATTTATGGAAGACAACAATGCGTGCCTACACAGAAAGTGTAGTGTGACTATAATATGCATTCCCATGCCTCAATTATAAAAGCAGCAAAGATGCTTTCATGCAGATTTTAGCATGTGCTAGCATCTAGAGTAATATCTCTAGTGACACTTATTATGCACAGCATCAGCTAGCACTATATGTTCACATTTTAATTAGACCAAGTACATGCTACAATCACACTATTTTCTTGACATAATGTGATCTGAAGTTACAGTATATGTACTAAAATGCACAAATGCCAGGCTTTTGCATAAATACAGTAAGCAGCTACACAAAACTGAATGACATATTTAGGAGTAACTGGATATATTTCTAACAGACATATTCCCACAGGAACAACAGAGGAAGCTTCCTCCTGCAGTCACACCAAACCAAACGGTTTCAACTAGAACAATCCCAGAGTCTATCAACTTGTAGACATAGTACAAACTTACAAGCAATGGCAAAAGCGTTACCAAAAAATACGAATCATATTTCTCCAAGGTAACAGCTTTTCAGGAAAACTGTCCCAAGACTGCTAAAATCCTTCTACTCAATACTCTTCATTCATGGCTGAAACCTCAGAAGCTAAAGTGAAAAGAGCTGCTGCCTAGCATAGGGGCAACTTACCACCAGTGAATAAATGGTGATCATTTGTCCCAATATAAGGCAACAACTTTTGCTCCTGATCCATAGCAACTGCAGGAACTCAGGAAGAACTGATACCTGGCAGAGGATGCAGGTAGAAGGGAAGCATAAGGTTGGAATATTTATTTGGTAAGATGGTTATTGAGCAGTGGTGAAAGGGAGAGATCACATTCTATAAAAATCACTCCTTTCCCCAAAATAAACAAATAAGAGTCTGCCCGTGGCTATGTAATTATGGCAAACAAACATCACAACTAATGTTCAACATCTCCTGAAAGCCAGAACAAAAGAGAAAGTGTGTTTTAGTCTTGCTTTAAGTGTTTCAAGGCTGCTGTGCACCATCAAAAATACAATGCATTTTTTTAAGATGTTTCTCAGTTAAAATGTGCTGGAGAATCTACTCGAAGTGTGGGGATATAAAAGTAGCTTTTTAAGTAGTAGCAGACAAACCACAAGCTCACCATAAATAAATTTAAAATTAGTAGAAGAGATGTAAGCAAAGTAACAAATTCTGCCATTTCATTAAATCAAAATTAAAGGAGATCTCTCTTGTGGTGAGCACTCATTTTCTCCATATGTTCACAATGTTTTCTAACAAGACTTGATTTAGTTACCAAATAAGAAATACCTAAAAAGTTAATCCTTTTAGTAATTGCAACAAGAATATTTACACATACACACACAAACAGAACAAACTTTCTCTCTCTCTCTCTCTCTCTCTCCAGGAATCTTTAAAAACAGAAGAAAAAAAAAAACATCTTTGAATAGGGAGAAAACTTGTGCTCTCTCTGCTGGTTAAAGACCCAAACTGTATGTAAATTCAGTTGCCTCCATGCAAGTATGTCCAAAATCGACCATTTTCACCTATGAACTTCCAAAATCAGAATCTGCCTTTTTCCACTCTGCAAGATTTTTCTTGGGAGTATCAAATAAGTTAGCATTATACTATAAAAGATTTTTTTTTTCAGCAGTTAAACACAGTGCAGAGGAAGCTTCTGAAAAATACTTATGTTAACCTATCACTATCTACTTTATAAACCACATCTTATCTTTAAGATTTACATGTGGGTTTTGTATCCACTTTTTATATTTCTGAAGCCTAAGACCTTCAAACCAGTTAACAACAGAAAAGAGAGAGAAAAAGAGAAAAAAGAGAATAGATTCAATGAAATCAGTTAAGACAATCAGTACAGCTACTGAAGAGCAATCATTCCAGAAGCTCATCTGGTTCTGTGCTAAAGACCATATAGATATGTGGTAGTTCTCTAAAACTTGTAATGTCTACATAATAATGAATATCCAGTTGAACAAACATTGGAGACAATATAGTACTAATATATTATCCAATCATTACAGCGCCTTTAAAAGAATAGATGTGATTTTAGTCTAACACCTCCTTCACATTAGGTTCAAATTGGGATATGAATAGAAATGGCATAAAAGAGTTTTCCTGTATTTCTTAAACTAGGCAACATAGATAATTAATAATTCAACTACCAAAACTTATTACAAATTTTTACTTATAGTACTGCTGGGATTTTAGAAACTATAAACAACATCAATCGTACTTCATTCAGTCTCATGGTTCAAAATAAGAGTAGCTTAAAAAGAATTTTGAAACATAAGAATTTAACTTTCCATCCATTAAGATCCTAAATAAAGAATACCAGATATTAAAAAATGCACATATGACAGATTACAGTTCATTGTTGGGGGGAATGGAGATGAATGTCGTAGAACCACCCACACTGAGTAAACAGAACTGAACTATGTGACACTGACAGGAAGGCGCTTTTTTTCATATATATGGGGTTTATATGCATATATATTTATATAATATATAGTGTATATACACACGCAATCCTTTTACCTTTATCTTGCACTTCTTTTGAAAATCGCTCCCTTTCAATAGCTGATTCACGTTCTATCCGCTCAATTTCAGCCAATGCATCCAATTCTACTTCATCATATGACGTTATAGTTCCTTGTTGCGAAACCTGTTGCTGTGTCTGTACCACAGGAGTTTGAGGTTGTTTTGCAGCAACTGAAGTGTTCTGTTGTAAAACAGGCACTTGTGCCTGAAGGAAAGCTGTCTGTTCGTGCTGCGGCAAACACTGAGCAGCGTTTAGTGGGCGGTTAACATCCTGTGGAGTAACGGGTGTTTTAGAAGTCTGTCCTGGGTACTGCACATTAAAAGAAATATCACCCTCTGACATACTGCTGTTTTCCAAACCAGAAAGCATATCATCCTGCTGGTCCATATCCGAAGATCTTACACGAGAGAGTCTTAATGTAAGCTTAGTGGAGTCCTTGGAAGGAGAACTAATGATATCATACATTGCAGCTTTTTCAGTCTGGTCTTTTTCATCCTTGCCTAACTTCATTTTCTTTTGTTTCTTTTGCTTTCTTTCTGGAGAATCTAACAATATGTCTGGGGGAACATCGCTAGGTGATGAATAAGGTGGAGGCTGAGATTGTTGGATTAAAGGTTGTCTTGATCCTAGAATAATAATTCAGAAAAACTGAACAGTTACGTTGTTCCATGTTTTTATATAAACACACTAAATATAACCTACATAATTTTAATATGTATTTGTACATATATCTGTGTTCACAAAAGGTTTAAGTGAGATTGGTAGGAAACACACCATTCCTAGATCAAGATGTAATCCAGACAGTTGCAGTATATTTCCTAGGAATTTTAGCTGTCCACTGCAGGTAGAGAAGGGATCATATTTCAGAGAAGATGGAACAAAAAAACCCATCACCAAAAAAGAATAAATAAAGATAGTAACTGTAGGTTCAGAATATCAACTATTGGAAAACAGTCAATGAAAGCAAGTTGACTACAGAAAAAGGAAATATCAAAAAGATTCTTAATAAGGTCCAGTGATGAAGACTTAATGATCAGTGTACAGGCATTAACCGTTTCAGTCACACATTTTTAAGTAATTAAAAAAATATATATTAAAAAATCAAAACATACACAATCTCCTTAACTTTGATCTGACAATTCATTTTCTACTTTTTTTTTTTTTTTAATTTTAGGTAAACTTATTCCAACCCACCTCACTCATTACTATCTAAAAACCACTAATTGTCTTAGAGCATTTTGCTATCATTCCCTGCCTTATCTCCCCTCTTTTTTTCTTTTTTTTAAACATATGAATTTTTACTTCTACATGCACCCATTTCAGGCTTTGAGTATATCTAGAGAATTTTTTAAAAGATGACTTTTTTTATTAAAAACATTCTCTAATTAATCACATAAATTTTTTTGTTCCTCAAATTAAACCAGCTCCCCATAACTGTTAGCAGAGAAAAAGCTTTGAAAAACAGAGAAGCTTTTCAACATGTCCCAATTATAATTTTGAGATATAATTTTTGGCACGGGGGGGGGAAGTCTATTGGCTGGACCAATAGGGCCAGCCTCCTCTTGTTAAACAAAGCATTCATCTGATTCCATTCATCCACTGGGGAATACTGATCTTCAGAAAGCAGTGACTGAGATCATTATTAGTCATTCTGGTTTAGGTCATCATAGGTCAATACTTCTAACAACACTCAAAAACTAATTGGAATACAAGTCCCCATGTGCTTCATTCAAGATATACCACTAAACAAGAAAGCAGCTTTATTCTGAAGCTTTAATTTCTATCAGATATTTTAAGAAACATTAAGAATCAGTAAGCAATGTACTGACCTGTAGATGAAAAAAAGAATGGATACCTCTAGCAAAGCTTCAATTCAAATGACAGGTGTGCCTTTACTGATGCCTTCTTTGCACAGATTACTATACTTATTTTCTCTCCCTAGTGCATTCTGTGAGAAGCCCTATAACCTCTGTATGTAGAGTGGGGTATAAAATGGGTTTATCTTACCCTTTTCTTGACCATCAGCAACAACTCCATATTCTGCCACTAAAATCCACAATGTTGGGAAGTCCTGTTTTGACTCATCCTGATTCCCAAGATCTTTTCACTACTCTGTTTCCCCCCCTCAAATCAGACACCACACTCAATCACCAGTACTGAACACCTGGCTATACCCCATGAAGATCTCTCATTTGTCTTCAAGCACCAATTCCCATTCTTGTGATGCCCCCTCCACACACATGCACTTCTAATTACTGTCTCTTTAGACAATAATTTACAAGATTGTCTCAGTGTAATGTATAGCAGAAGCTGTTAACTACTAATTTCTTCTAAGGCAATGACTACCACTCACTGGAAATACAGGCTGCATGTTTATTTCTACAAATATTAGAGGCAGCTCAAAACTTTTTAAAGACATCTTATTGACATATTACTCTTGAAATATCTCTTAAATGAATACTTCTGAAGTTGCAACAATGGAACATTTACCATTTTTCAGTTACACTCCAAAAAGGACACAGATTTGATTCTCCCTTGTCCTAAACTTTTAGGTAAATTTGACAAGATTGTTCCAATTTGTATTCATTTCGTATTTCTCATGCTGAAAAATAACACTGCAGCAACAGATAAAATATTCTTTTTATCTTTGGTTAGACTTGAGGAAGTCAGAAGGATTTCAGTGCATTCCATTGAATGTACTTAGAATCCAGTAAATGAAAACACAAAAGCTTTCCCGCTCCTAAGCAGCACTACAAATAGCTATTTGAAAGCATCTTCCTCCTGAAGGAAATTCCTGAAAGGTGTTGATAAGGCTTATCAGCTGCATTTTAAGAGAACATGTTCTGGCAATAACTTCACATATTTCCAAGATGTCTAATGATGGCTAAGCCTCTGGCAACAAAGGGACTTAAAAGCTACAATACCTACATACTGAGGTGCAAAGAAATTGAAAAAGATAAAGCATTCTGTAACAGTTTCATTCTACCACAGATATTAACAGTTTTGAACAGGTATCACACATTGAACATGTACCACATTCTGCTGAATGCTTAGACTTCAGACAAAACATCATCTATTGTGTTATACCTATTAATGTTGAAATCAGTCTGGAATATTTCTTACGGGAGAAGGCTTGAACCATTATAAATCTGAGAGAAAAGCTCTTACAAGACTTGCTGATAACAGAAGAAATGTTTTTATGGAAAGAATACACAGACAGACAGGTATGAACTGTTTGCTGAACCAGTCAAGATTCCAAGACTGAGAAGGTCTGCTCTACAAAATGCTGTCAATGTAGTAAATCATACAATGATCTTTGGAAATTATCTTTGGGAATGAACCGAATTTCAGAATATTCTTTTAGAACAGAGAAATATGTAGGCATATTCTGAGTCTAAATCTAGGGCTGTGCAGTAATTCAGGAAAAAAATAACTGACTTTCTGTAGTTGATCTTCCATAGTATCAGTAAAAGAACTTTGTCCAAACTCTTTTTGTATAGCAGGAACATGTAAAACTTGTCAGATAAAAAGAGATTCTCTGCTGATCTGGGAAGGTCGTTGTATCATTACTGAACAGGAAAAATTAATGCTCGACCAGATAATGCCAAATGTAGCTGCAAAGCAGGTAATATCATAGGAAGTAAGACCTCTACAGAGAACAAATACACCCATCAACAATACTTCCATAGTCTTTCAGTAACAGTCATCCTAACCACCCATGATAATCCCAGAACTGGTTCACTGTAATAGTTTTCTTACCGATTCCTAGTGGTAAATGGCACTGAGTATGGCAAAAGTTTTATCAAATAGTAAAGCAATTTGTAAACACTTGGTTTTTTCTGTGACTCTTGACTGATTACTTATCCTTTATAATGCAAGCAACTATAACACGCATTGCACTGACAGTAACTTAGCCTTCTTAAAAATATAAAGTTTCAAAACCACTTGTTTGTTTACCATGGAATAGCTTCACTTGCTCATTCTACATCAGTAACTTGGGTAGCAAACAAATAAGCTTCTGTCCAGGAGATTGCAGGGATGGAAGGCTATAGGCTGTTCAGGAGGGACAGGCAGGGCAGGCGAGGTGGAGGTGTCGCACTATATGTAAGGGAGAGGTTTGATTGTACAGCCCTTACAGTTAGGGATGATGTCGTTGAGAGGCTCTGGATGAGGATTAGAGGGATGGAAAACAAGAGAGATGTCGTAGTGGGTGTCTACTATCAATCACCCAGCCAGGATGATAGCACTGATGAGTTATTCTATATGCAAATAGGAAAAATCTCTGGATTGGTAGCCCTTGTCTTTATGGGAGATTTCAACTTCCCAGACATCAGCTGGGAATACCATACTGCTGTGATGAGCAAGCCTGGGAAATTCCTGAAGTTTGTTGAAGATAACTTCTTGTCACAGGTACTCGGGGAACCAACTAGGAAAGATGCCCTCCTTGACTTGTTTGTGAATAGAGAAGGACTCATGGGAGATGTGACGGTATGTGACTGTCTTGGCCACAGTGATCATGAAATCATTTTTTCGGCGAAGCTACTGAAGGTGAAGGGTTCTGGAGCAGAGGCTCGCGCCGAGGGACCCTTTCTCTGGTGGCAAAACCGCAGCGGCAAGGCGGCAAAAAGCGCCGGGAGAGAGAGAGAGGAGACCCCAGCCCCCTCCCCCCCCCCCCCCAGCGGGAAAGCGGGAGGTGCCAACGAGCGGCAGCTCTGACTCAGCGGGGGCGGAGTCGAGTGTGACAGCGGCCAAACCCCCTCACGGGTAAGAGCAGCTCCCAGGGAGCGCGAGCGAACAGAGCCGGCAAACAGAGGCGGCGCAGCAGCCCGGGAGCGGCGCAGCAGTTTGCGCGGCAGTTCGCGCAGGCAGGGCGAGCGGGGAAGGCGACAGGCAGGGTACAGCCGCCCCTTCTGGCAACTCAAGTAGTGGGCATCGCTCTTCCAGGAGATATTCTAGCCATGGTTACCACCCGTGGTAAAGCTGTTGCTCGAAGGAGTGTGGGGACCCAGACGGAGGCCCCACGCAAGAACGCGGGTGTCCAGGTCTCTGGCTGCAGGGAGTGCCTGAGCCTGGCGCTCGTACCGGAGGACAGCAGAGACAACGGCTGTGTTCGGTGCGAGCAGGTGAATGACCTGCTCAGCCTGGTGGCAGAACTGAAGGAGGAAGTGGAGAGGTTGAGGAGCATCCGGGAGTGTGAGAGGGAGATCGACTGGTGGAGCCGCATCCTGCCCTCCCTGAGGCCGAGGCAGCAGGAGGCAGCTCCACAGAAAGCAGAGAACCCCCTACCCTCTTGCCACCGAGCAGAAAGAGGGGGCCTAAGAGATGGGGGGGAATGGAAACGGGTCCCTGCTCGGGGGGGCAAGAGAATCTCCCCCCGGCCTCCCTCACCTGCCCAGTTGCCCTTAAGCAACAGGTATGGGGCTCTGGAATGTGAGGGACCGGCCACAGAGGATGTGGGTGATGGTGAGGCTCCATCCAGGAGGTTGCATAGAACAAGTCAGACAGCCCCAAGAATTACGACTGCCTCAACTAAGAAAAAAAGGAGGGTCATTGTCATAGGTGATTCCCTTCTGAGGGGAACAGAGGGCCTGATCTGCCGACAGGACCCATCCCACAGGGAAGTCTGCTGCCTCCCTGGGGCCCGGGTTAGGGATGTTGCAAAGAAACTCCCTGGTCTGGTGCGGCCTTCTGATTACTACCCCCTCTTGGTAATGCAGGCTGGCGGGGACGAGATAGCAGAAAGAAGTCCCAAGGCCATCAAAAGGGACTTCAGGGTGACTGGTTGAGGGATCAGGGGCACAGGTGGTGTTTTCCTCCATCCCATCAGTGGCAGGGAAGAGCACTGAAAGGGGCAGGAAAACTCACCTGATTAACAGGTGGCTCAGGGACTGGTGCCATCAGTCAAATTTTGGCTTCTTTGATCATGGGGAGGTGCACACAGCACCAGGCCTGCTGGCAACAGGTGGAACTCAGCTATCTCAAAGGGGAAAAAGAATTCTTGGCCATGAGCTGGCGGGGCTCATGGAGAGGGCTTTAAACTAGGTTCGAAGGGGGAAGGGGATATTGCCCAGCTCACTAGGGATGAGCCTAGGCTTGGAATGCCAAGGCCAGGGGTGAGATTGACAGCCCAGCTCAAGTCTGTTTACACCAATGCACGTAGCATGGGCAATAAACAGGAGGAGCTGGAAGCCATTATACAGCAGGACGGCTACGACTTGGTCGCCGTCACAGAAACGTGGTGGGACAACTCGCATGACTGGCATGCTGTCATAGATGGCTACAGACTCTTTAGGAAAGACAGACCAACAAGGAGAGGTGGGGGAGTTGCTCTATATGTGAGGGAGCAACTGGAATGCCTTGAGCTTGGCCTGGGGGCAAATGAGGAACGAGCTGAGAGCTTGTGGGTTAGAATTAAGGGACAGGCTCATAAGGGTGACATTACTGTGGGTGTATACTACAGGCCACCTGACCAGGAGGAGGAGGTTGATGAGGCCTTCTACAGGCAGCTGCAAGCAGCCTCACAGTCACAGGCCCTGGTTCTCATGGGGGACTTCAACCACCCTGACATCAGCTGGGAAGACCATACAGCTAGGCAGGCGCAATCCAGGAGGTTCCTACAGAGCATCGATGATAACTTTCTGATGCAAGTGGTGGAGGAACCAACAAGGAAAGGCGTGCTGCTGGACCTCGTGTTAACAAACAAGGAGGGACTGGTGGAGGATGTGAAGGTTGGAGGTAGACTCGGCTGCAGTGACCATGAAATGGTCGAGTTCAGGATCCTGCGTGGAAGAAGCAGGGCGACAAGCAGGATCAAAACCCTGGACCTCAGGAGGGCTGACTTTGCCCTCCTCAAGGAGCTACTGGGAGGAATCCCGTGGGCCAGGGCTCTCGAAGGCAGGGGGGTCCATGAGTGCTGGTCGCTCTTTAAACAACACTTCTTCCATGCACAGGAGCGGTGCATCCCCCTGAGAAAGAAATCTAGCAAAGGAGGCAGGAGACCTGCATGGATGGGAAAGGAGCTTCTAGCGGAGATCAGGTGGAAGAGAAAGGTCCATGGAATGTGGAAAGAGGGGCAGGCCACTTGGGAAGAGTACAGGAACGTGGTGAGAGCATGCAGGGATGCGACAAGGAAGGCCAAGGCTCACCTGGAATTGAAGCTGGCAAGGGATGTCAAAAACAACAAGAAGGGCTTCTTCAACTTCATCAGCAGCAAAAGGAAGACTAGGGACAATGTGGGGCCGCTGCTGAATGAGGCGGGTGCCCTGGTGACGGAGGATGCAGAGAAGGCAGAGCTACTAAATGCCTTTGCTTCAGTCTTCAGTGCTAAGACTGGCCCTCAGGAATCCCAGGCCCCGGAGGTAAGAGAAGAAGCCTACAAAGAGGATGACTTTCCCTTGGTCAAGGAGGACTGTGTGAGGGATCGCTTAAGCGATCTGGATGTCCACAAATCCATGGGCCCCGATGGAATGCACCCACGAATGCTGAGGGAGCTGGCGGATGTCATTGCTGAGCCACTCTCCATCATCTTTGAAAGGTCCTGGAGGACAGGAGAGGTGCCCGAGGACTGGAGAAAGGCCAATGTCACTCCAATCTTCCAAAAGGGCAAGAAGGAGGACCCAGGGAACTACAGGCCGGTCAGCCTCACCTCCATCCCGGGAAAGGTGATGGAGCAGCTCATTCTGGAGGTCATCAACAAGCAAGTGGAGGAAAAGAAGGTTATCAGGAGTAGTCAGCATGAATTCACCAAGGGGAAATCATGCCTGACCAATCTGATAGCTTTCTACAATGACATGACTGGCTGGGTAGACGAAGGGAGAGCCGTGGATGTTGTCTACCTCGACTTCAGCAAGGCTTTCGACACAGTCTCCCATGATATCCTCCTAGGGAAGCTGAGGAAGTGTGGGCTGGATGAGTGGTCGGTGAAGTGTATAGAGAACTGGCTGAATGGCAGAACTCAGAGGGTTGTCATCAGCAGCTCTGAGTCTAGTTGGAGGCTGGTAACAAGTGGTGTCCCCCAGGGGTCAGTACTGGGCCCAGTCTTGTTTAACTTCTTCATCAATGACCTGGATGAGGAGTTAGAATGTACCCTCAGGAAGTTTGCTGATGACACCGAACTGGGAGGAGTGGTAGACACACCGGAAGGCTGTGCTGCCATTCAGCGTGACCTGGATAGGCTGGAAAGCTGGGCAGAGAGGAACCTGATGAGGTTCAACAAAGGCAAATGCAGGGTCCTGCACCTGGGGAGGAACAACCCCATGCATCAGTACAGGCTTGGGGTGGACCTGCTGGAGAGCAGCTCTGCGGAGAGGGACCTGGGCGTCCTGGTGGATGACAGGTTAACCATGAGCCAGCAGTGTGCCCTGGCTGCCAAGAAAGCCAATGGGATCCTGGGGTGCATCAAGAAGAGTGTGGCCAGCAGGACGAGGGAGGTTCTCCTTCCCCTCTACACTGCCCTGGTGAGGCCCCATCTGGAGTACTGTGTCCAGTTTTGGGCTCCCCAGTTCAAGAAAGATGAAGAGCTACTGGAGAGAGTCCAGCGGAGGGCTACGAGGATGGTGAGGGGACTGGAGCATCTCCCCTACGAGGAGAGGTTGAGGGAACTGGGCTTGTTCAGCCTGAAGAAGAGAAGGCTGAGAGGGGACCTTATAAATGCCTACAAATATCTGAAGGGTGGGTGTCAGGAGGATGGGGCCAAGCTCTTTCCAGTGGTGCCCAGTGACAGGACAAGGGGCAATGGGCACAAACTGAAGCACAGGAAGTTCCGTCTGAACATGAGGAAGAACTTCTTCACTCTGAGGGTGACAGAGCACTGGAACAGGCTGCCCAGGGAGGTTGTGGAGTCTCCTTCTCTGGAGATATTCAAGACCCGCCTGGACAAGGTCCTGTGCAGCCTGCTGTAGGTGACCCTGCTTCGGCAGGAGGGTTGGACTAGATGACCCACAGAGGTCCCTTCCAACCCCTACTATTCAAAAAAAAAAAAAAAAAAAAAAAAGGCCGAGTTTAAAATTTTCAGGGTAATGAGAAAACAGGACAACAAAGTTGCTACCCTGGATTTCAAGAGAGCAATCTTTAAGCTACTCAGGGAGCTGCTTAGCAGTGTCCCCTCGGAATCTGCTTTGGAGGGCTTAGGGGTCCATGAGTGATGGTCAGTCTTTAAGAACCACCTTTTACAATCACAGGAGCAGGCAATCCCATTGTGCCGCAAGTCAAGCAAGTGGGGCAGAAGCCAGCTTGGCTAAACAGGGAACTCCTCGTGGAGCTCAAGAGGAAAAAGAAATGGTATGATCTCTAGAAGCGAGGTCAGGCTTCACAGGAAGATTACAGAGCTGTGGTTGGCATATGCAGGGAGAAGACACAAAAGGCCAAAGCTCAATTAGAGTCGAAACCAGCCACTGTTGTGTCAGACAACAAGAATGGCTTTTTTAAGTATGTTAATAGCAAGAGGAGGTCTAAGGAAAACATTGGACCAATACTTGTTGAAGGTGGTCACCTGATGAATAGGGATGAAGAAAAAGTGGAGGCATTCAATGCTTTTTTTGCCTCAGTCTTTAATAATACTGATAGACCTTGGGCTGCCCAGTCCTCTGAGTCAGAGGAACACAACTACGGGAGCAGTGACTTTCCATTTGTGGACACTGAAACTATAACACACCATTTGTATCAGCTGAACGTCCACAAGTCCATGGGGCCTGATGGGGTTCATCCCAGAGTACTGAAGGAGCTAGTGGATGTTACGGAAGGACCCCTCTTGATCATCTACCAAAGGTCTTGGGAGTCTGGGGAGGTCCCTGCTGACTGGAAGCTAGCCATGATTATTCCACTTTACAAGAAGGGTGGGAGAGAAGACCCAGGAAACTACAGACCTGTTAGTCTAACCTCAGTACCTGGAAAAATTATGGAGAAGATCATACTGGGTGCTACAGAAAGGCATTTAAAGGACAACGCACTCATCAGGCGCACAGGTTCACAGAAGGAAAGTCCTGTTTAACTAATTAGATATCCTTCTATGATAAGGTCACCCGCCTAGTGGATGAAGGGAAAGTGGTGGATGTAGTTTTTCTGGATTTTAGTAAGGCTTTTGATACTGTCACACACAGGATCCTTCTGGACAAGTTGTCCAACTGTAGAATGAGAAGGTGCACAGCGCGCTGGGTAAAGAACTGGCTGGACAACAGGGCTCAAAGGGTTGTAGTGAATGAGGCTACACCTGGCTGGTGACCAGTCACCAGCAGTGTTCCTCAGGGCTCAATCCTGGGGCCAGTTCTGTTCAATATTTTTATCAACAATCTGGAGGCAGGAGTTGAATGCACCATTAGCAATTTTACTGATGATGCCAAACTGGGAGGTGCTGTTGACTCTCTCGAGGGACAAGAGGCCTTGGCAGAGGGATCTGGATAGATTGGAGCACTGGACAACCAAATAATGGCATGAAATTTAACAAGAACAAATGCCCAATTCTGCACCTGGGACGGAGTAATGCCAGACAGAAGTACAACTTGGGAGAGGAGTGGCTGGAGAGCAGCCCTGCAGAAAGGGATCTGGGGGTGCTGGTTGACAGCAGGCTCAATATGAGTCAGCAGCATGCCCTGGCAGCCAAGAGGGCAAACCGCATTCTGGGGTGCATCAAACACAGCATAACCAGCTGGTCAAAAGAAGCAATTATCCCACTGTATTCAGTGTTGGTGCAGCCTCACCTTGAGTACTGGGTACAGTTCTGGGCTCTCTACAGCTTCCTGAGGAGGGGAAGTGGAGAGGGAGGTGCTGAGCTCTTCTCCCTGGGATCCAGCAACAGGACGCATGGGAATAGTTCAAAGCTGCACCAGAGGAGGTTCAGACTGGACATTAGGAATCATTTTTTTGCCAAGAGGGTGGTCAAACACTGGAACAGGCTTCCTAGAGATGTGGTCGATGCCCCATGCCTGTCAGTGTTTAAGAGGCATTTGGACAATGCCCTTAACATGCTTTAACTTTTGGTCAGCCCTGAAGTGGTCAGGCAGTTGGACCAGATGATCGTTGTAGGTCCCTTCCAACTGAAATAATCTATTCTACTCACATCTTACATAAACATTCATGATACTTTCTCTGACCATCTCTGAGCCTCTTCAGAGCAAAGACCACTCGCCTTTTAAAGCTGATGTACTGAAGTCCCACCACTGGTCACATTCTTTGTTGTGATCCACATAGTTAAAAATCAACTATTAAGGTTACCAGGAACTTAGGATTCACCTATATTAAAGAATTTTAAAGAATTTTAAAGAATTATCAGTTTTCCACTTGCACAACAACAAGAACTTCAAAAGGGTCACTCGAAATAGTATCTCCCTATTCCTTTAAATCCCTTGCAGGTAAAGGTTCCCAGATGTTGAAATTAAGTCTTTCACCTATCCTACATGCTCTTTTGCCAGAAGTATTGTTCCCTATGCATGAAAGCCGGAAGAAAAAACCTATTAGTGAACATAGCACACTAGAGAGAAACATCAGGAACATTCAAGTGCTATGCCTTTGTAAATCCATAGCAAAGTGATCCTCGAGACTCCAGGAACAATATTTAAGTGGGTACCAAATTGTTGTTTGTCAAACCTGGACACAGCATTCCAGACTTTTTACTGAAAAAGTCTCATACTGATGTTTTTCTGCTGGAAAAAGCTGAGAACCTGATGATGACAGATCCTGAGGAACATTCACACACTGCTGCCAAATATTTTAGGAGACTGCAAGTTACAATGTGTAAATGGAAAAGTCTAATTTTTTAAAATTTGATAGGATCCTATTTACCCCCTCCACATAAATTGAGTGTTTTCATGAAAATAGGATCAGACAAATTCACCCTGGAACACTGGCTAAACCAATCTCAGAATTGATAATAATAATCTTGAGAATTTGTGCCTCCAGCAGATTCAAAAAGGGAAAAACAGTCCCTTCAAAAGGATGGTAAAGGACTGCCCAGAGTACTATATGTAGTCTATATGATTTAAGTACATACCAGAAGAACAATTTATCTACAAGTATTGAGATAATAACAAAGAGGTGACATTCCAAAGTGAATTTGTTAAGAATAAGTATCATCAAATCAAAATCATTTTATTCCATACAGCAATAGGTCTTGTGGATTAAGGAGAACTGAGTGTCATGCCTGGACTTTAGCGTGGCTTTCTATATAGCTTCTCACAACAAGTCTACTAACGAGCTGAGGAAGTATGGTCTAGACAAAAATACTGCAAGATTGCAGTATAACCTATTGCAAAACTGTGTTCAGAATATCAGTTGTTCTTGGTAAAAATGGATGAACGGAATATAGGTGAACAAGTGCAGCTGTCCAGAGCACTTTCTTAAGAACAGTAGTATAAAATATTTGTTATTAATTAATAAGTTTTCATGTAATGGAATTAGAGAGTATTTTATTAATCTAAAGATCATAACGAGATTTTTGTGTCGAATGTTTGAGAGAGGGGCCAACAACTGCTTTTAAAACAGAATCAAAATTTACAGTTTTCTTGACTAACTGGAATAACCTTCTGAAACAAAAGAAATTCAGTAAGAAGCAGCACAAACTTATTATTCATCTGAGAAAGAGCAATTGTAACAACATGAGAGGAAGATAGATAAGCTCTACAAAGACAGCAATATGTTAATAACAGCTTGCAACACAAATCTAAGTTAACACCAAAGAGCAACTATATTCATATATGATAGTAATATCAATCAAGGTCGTCTACAGTACTTTTCTGACTACTCATCCTTCTAAGTCTTCAAATAGAGTCGGATCTACGACTCAGGACAGCACAACATTATAACAAACGCAAACCAAATAGAATTCAGATAAAAACAAAGACAATTAAAAGCTCAGAAATTATTACTTATGTAAAGATGATAGAAACAAACTGCTGTTCAGTCTGTAGAAGATTAGATTAGTGCAAGACATGATAACATTCTTTGATATATAAATGATTGCTATAAATAAACAAACAAATAAAGGACGTAAATTGTTTTTCCTTGCCCACTGGAAAGAAGTCAAGAAGTGTCATGCCTATCTGCAACAAAAATGATTCAGGCTAAGCATCAGGAGAAAAGTTTTCTAGCACTAAGAATTTGAACAGGTTGCATGGCAAGAGTAAGGAAACTCCATTACTGACTATTTAACAACAACAACAACAAAAGCTGGTACAGCTCATCCAACATGAGGGTAAGAAGATGGGAAGCCCCCAAGCCCTTTTCTGCTGTATTTTCTAAAATCACAGAATCTTCCTCTGGAAATTTTCCCAAGTTTTGAACTAGACATAAAGAAATTATTCCACAAGGCCAAGTGCAAGGTCCTGCACCTGAGTTGGGGAAGTCCCAAGCACAAATACAGGCTGGGCAGACAATGGATTGAGAGCAGCCCTGAGGAGAAGGACTTGGGGGTGCTGGTTGACAAGAAACTACACATGACCTGGCAATGTGCGCTCACAGCCCAGAAGGCCAACCATATCCTGGGGTGCATGAAAAGAAGCATGGCCAGAAGGTCAAGGGAGGGGATTCTGCCCTTCTACTCTGCTCTGGTGAGACCCCACCTGGAGTCCTGCATCCAGCTCTGGAGCCCCCAACATAAGAAGGACATGGATCTGTTGGAGCGGGGCCAGAGGAGGGCCACAAAAATGATCAGAGGGCTGGAGTACCTCTCCTATGAGGAAAGGCTGAGAGAGTTGGGGCTGTTCAGCCTGGAGAAGGCTCCAAGAAGCCCTCATAGCAGCCTTCCAGTACCTGAAGGGGGCCTACAAGAAAGCTGGAGAGGGGCTTTTTACAAGGGCATGTAGTGAAAGGGCAATGGGGAATTGGCTTTAAAGTGGAAGAGGGCAGATTTAGATTAGATATAAGGAAGAAATTCTTTACTATAAGGGTGGTGAGGCACTGGCACAGGTTGCCCGCAGCAGCTGTGGCTGCCCCCTCCCTGGCAGTGTTCAAGGCCAGGTTGGATGGGGCTTTGAGCAACCTGGTCTAGGGGAAGATGTCCCTGCTCATGGCAGGGGGGTTGGAACCAGATGATCTTTAAGGTCCTTTGCAACCCAAACCATTCTATGATTACTTATTTTGATTAACAGACTATAGTGACATTTGTTTTCAAAGAGCATAACTTAATTTACAATTCAAACTTAAAGGGATAGCATACGAGACAAAGAACAGCATACATTTAGGAGGTTTTTGGGGACAGATTGTATTCACTTTCCACATACTCTTTCAATAATTTTCAGGGAAGAGTCCCTCCACTTTCTCCAGAGCTTAAAATGCCTCATCTTTGGCTGTTCTAGCTTAGAACTGCTGTATTCAGAAGCATCCTTGCATAAAAAGGTAAAAGTTGAATAAAGAAACAAGAATGAATGTTTATTTTGGCCCTGTCAGAAAATATGTTTGAAAAATTTTCTTCCACCTTTCTTTTGAAGGAGAGGGGGTGAGATGATTTTTTTTTTTAACAAGTAGTCTGTGCTACAGATTTGTGAGGATTCCTAATTCTTCTTGCCACCCACTATACATTCAAAGACCAAGTGTAGAGGAATCTCTCTGGAGAAGTCCTATAAATCCCCATGAAAATAAAAGGAATCTTTCCAAATTATTCAGAAAATAATCAAGTACCCATTAACAATTTCTGGAGGGAATACAACTTATTTCTGGAAAAGAGTGCAAAATTATGTAGTTTCATAAGGCTTGTTGCTATTCCTTACAGATGTTTTCCTGGGAGTTTAGGAAACTGTATGGAAACAGGACTGTAAATACATGAACTATTCTCTTTGGAAAGCAATGTACTTAAAACATTGTGGAAGGCTTTCCTTTATACAGATCTTTAGAAATTGTCTTAAGCAAGGAGAGGAAAAAAAAAAAAAAAAATCTATTTTCTGAGATTCCAGAATAGCGAGAAAGTAGAACAAATGGATAAAGGATTTTGATGAGTAATCGATCTTGGGTAATAGGTACCACAGAATATTTTATGAGCTCAGCAGAAGGAAAATACTTCATGTTAATTCTTCGTAGATGAATTCATAGAAATGAATTTTCTATGAAAGCAGATGTGGTAACAGATGATAGCAGAGCCACTATTCTGTTTGTATAGCTAAAAATATAAAATTTACATAAAAATGAAAGGATAAAGACCAGTGTAGAACTTCTGGATAAAACTTCAGCTGCTCTGGTACCTTTACTGGAGCAGAAGTGAGGCAAAATTTTCTATAACAGAGAAATTTTACTCCATTGAGTAAGTGAATAACCAACCAAAAAACAAATATAACTTCTGCCATCTCTCAAATATTTGCCTGAGTTGCAAACAACACCTCTGTCTCATTCAGATTCTGTCAGACAGCTATCGTTTAGTCTTAAAGTAATTCAAGGCTCTGCAATCACATTCTCCAAGTCTCCAGAAGTTCTTGCTACTTTCATGTCAGAAGCACAGAAATGCAGTCTGTACGCATACCTTTGGTAATTGCATCACATTTCTATGTTATATAAGAAAGCATCCTTCCTGTGATCTTTCTCTGGACTGATGATACCTAGTGCCATTCTTTTTGTCCTCCTAAACAAACAATTAAATATTTTGCTAAATTTTATTTATCAAAGTTTGCAACTTGTTAACCAAACTTTCAAGGACTAATGAGAGTAGCAACAAAAAGCTCAGCGTAGATATTTGCTGTTTGTTCATCACTGGAAAATTTATTAGCATAACCAATGACTTTCACTCCAAATCATAGGCCAAAACCTCACTGTTGGGAATCACGTGTTCTAAGTAACACTGTAATTATCCACATCTCTTCAATACATTTCTAAAATGCAAGATTGGAGGAAGTAAATGTCTGGCAAGATTCTTGCAGCATCAAGAACTGGTTCTCTCAATCAGGGTTTATTAATCTCTTTAAGAAGGCAAAATGTTAGCACCATTAGTAACAGTATTTCAGTTGTGTGCTTTATCAATGAGAAAAGTAAAAGCTAACACACAGTTTAATATATCAAAAAGCTCCTCTTGCACTTTTTCAGCCCCTCTAATGCTGAAAAGTTACAATCTGAATTGTACAGACTGTTTTCAGAAATAATCTGAAAAGGTATCCCTTAAAAACGGGTTCCGAGACAACCAATTGAAACAGCAACAAGTTTAACCAAAAACATAATTCAAATATTCTGAGAGGTAATCATATATTTGAGTGGAAGTAGCTTAGACTCATAATGTTGTTAAACTGATAAGCTCAACAAACATGGATTTTGTGTATTGAGTTAAAGGAAAACAATCATATTTAGTCTTTGCCATTTACACAAGTCTTAAAACAAATCCTTTAGCACAATGCCTCCTAAAATGCTGATGCTGGTGGCATGCTATACAAGTATTTCTCACTTGCATTTGAGCCACATTTCTTCTATCACTGTTTAACACAGTATA
Source organism: Opisthocomus hoazin (assembly GCF_030867145.1). Lineage (NCBI taxonomy): Eukaryota > Metazoa > Chordata > Aves > Opisthocomiformes > Opisthocomidae > Opisthocomus > Opisthocomus hoazin. Next base: position 27,014,981 of record NC_134453.1, read on the forward strand.
TGCCTACAGAAGATGAACCACAGAGATCATATAGCAATCACGGGATCATAGGATAATTCAGTTAAGAAGGGACCTCAGGAGGTCTTTATTCAATCCTCGTGCTCAAAGCATGGTGAGCAAGGCAACATTATGCAGGGCTTTATCCAGCCTGGTCTTGAAAACCTCCAAGGATGGAAAATGCACAGATTCTCTGGGCTTTTCTAATGCTTAACTGTCCTGACAGTGAAAACATTTTTCCTTATACCTAGTCAGAAACTCCCATTTAAATTTAAGCCCACTGTCTCTCATCCTTCCTCCGCAACACTGTCAAAAGCCTGACTCAAGTTTTCCTGATAATCTCCTCATAGGTATGAGAAGACTGCTCTGAAGTCATGTCCATCCATTTTGTGGTGTGTTGTCCTGTCCCTCTCCCCCCCGACTTCTCTTATCCAGGCTGCACAAGTCCAATATCCTCACCTTCTCTAGAATCTCCCCCATCTCCTGTTCTCCCTCTCCACCTAACCTGACCATCCAGAAAGACTTAATTTTGTTTCAGGGCTAAAGAGAAGAAAGCACTGTTGCATCTTTTTACTATTGCCATCTTAATACATAAGCACTGAAAAACTAACTTAGCAAGAATATGCCCAAACCCCTACCTTGCTAAGTCTCATGTATCTCAGTCATTGCTTCTTAGGGATAATATTAAAAACAGCAGTATGCATTCCAGATTTTAGCATAAATAATTATTTTCTCAGCTGACTGACAGTTCACCCTGTTCCTTCTCCACAGCTAAGATTTTCAGGCTTTCATTTATGCTATATATATATTGTGTTCATTGAACTACTTTTAATTTCATGTTCTTACAATTTGATGATTGCAATCAAGACAAGCGTTGCACGTTAAAACACTTTTGAGTTAGTTAAGAGTTCAATACTCGTAATGCTGCCTTTAAACCATTTCTTATATAGAGCAACTGAAATCATTCTTATAAAGAATTTAATCCTCATATTGGAAAGGATTTAAAATTCTTCTGTCCTCCATAAATTTGAGCTTTGATTTGAAGTATGATTAGCCAATTTTTGGACTTTCAGACATTTGTTCCAGATCAGGGTTCAAAATAATTTTGTATCCAAAAACTTAATTACATACTCTTTAGTCTATTGGAATACAGAAGTCAGGAGAACTAAATACCTCTTTAAACTTTATGTTCTCTAAAATTGGGGGAAAAAAGACACTGATATATATGACTGCTAGACTACCTTTAAGGGTTCCATCATTTCCAGCTGGAGAGCAGACTGACTGTGGTGACCTCAATGAAAAAGATGCAGCATTCCTTACTGAAGGATCACCATCCTAAAGTGACAACGATAAAAAATTAACATTATGAACATGAACACCTGATAAAGACTGAAATTAGTACATACACTGATAAAATGCATTGGATGAAAAAGCATACAACAAATATTAGAAAACTATTTATTTATATAAAAATCTTTGTAATTTAGACTGCTATTATACTACTATATAGGCAACATTCCAGAGCACAATAAGCCTTAATAAGAATCTAGAACCAGAACATGCACACAAAAATAGATCTATGTATATGTCTTCTAGCTAAATAAGCCCTTTTGGTTGACATTAAGATTCCATTTAGAAGTTTTTTGTTACATGCACTCATAGTAAAAAGCCGAAAAGCACAAAGATGAACTCTATACAATAATAATTGAAAGAAATTGAATATAAAAAGTAGATTTTTTTAAAACAAACTCACCACTTTTTCATTTAACCTACCCTTAGAGTTTATTAGAATGCCATCTTACTTTTACAGTCAAGCAAATTAACACTTTGTATTTATACCCTCCAGCATACACACATCAGGACTGAACAAAATCTGTAGCACTCCCATTGCAGCAGCTGAGATGGATGGATGGCAACTACACACTCCCCCACTGACAATGGCCAAACAGCCAATCTCCACATGCATAGCAGTAGACTAGCCACTGTACACATTATGCCTTGTGAAGGCGTAGTTCACAAAGCTTATGGAAAAAGAAAAAAAAAAAATTTTATTTATGGACTGAAGGCGCTTACAAGGCAAAGAATATAAATCTGTAAGAAACCAGATTTTATCGGTTTTACCACCCATGGGCACTTACAAAACAATTCTATTATATTTTTTTTTTTCCCCTCCCACAGCAAAATGAATCTAAAACTCATGCTGTGCTATTAATTACACTTAGTTTCGCAACAGTGCTTGCAAAAAGACTTGTTGCCTCACATGAGGAAAGCCTCATGTGCAAAGCAATCTAATATTCAGATTCAATTCAATAAAAAGAACAACTTAAACTTACATGTGTTTTATTGCAAGTCAAAATGAATTAATTTCCTGATGTACGAGTTACTTATTTAATACACTGAAATTATGGAGCTGATTTTTTTCAAACCTGACTTACCTTTGAATTGTAATAAATCTCAAAAAACCCCAAATATTAGGGGGGGGGGGAATCAGCAAAGCTTAGTAACTTTTTAATATATACTTTTTATATAGGACAGGAGAGGTCCTCTACCCATGACTGCCAAGGACACAGGCAAAGGCGCCTGTTATTAAATTAACTAAAGAGACTAACTACTTAGATGACCTTTCAGGTACACATGCCTTTCCTACCTTAACTGACAAATTTTCAGAACTACTCATTTATTGTTTTCTAGTTCAGAACTTCATCAAACAGTGAAACGTAAGCATGAACTTATATTCTAGGTATGTTCTCATGGATATTAAAAAAGTGATCCTTAAATTGAGTATATGCGCATGAGCCTTCAAACATGTACTTGCTGATTTTGTCAAATCATATACTGCAAATACATAATATCTTGTTGCTTTAAAAATTATGAATAGTTACAAAATCCTAAAACTAAGAAAAAGACTAAAAAATAATTAGTTTTTAAACTTTACGGTTTAATAATCCTCATTCATAACTACCTGTGCAAGAGGTCAAACTGCTCCTGAAAACACTTCAAATTATGAGTAAGCTTATTATTCATACACAGATGCAAAACTTGAAGTAATCCAAATTCTTCAAACTATTTTTGCATGATAGCTACAAAAATGAGCTTTTAAAGGTATAATTACTTCTCACATTTACTATTTCTCCAAACAAACCTGAAAATGATGGTATGTTTTATGTTTTCAGTCTGTCAGTTTTGAATAAGTTACATTTCTAAGTTCTCATTAACTCAGACATGCAGCTACATTGCTTGGATCACAAAATTTGGGGTGAATATTTTTAAATACTCCGTCTTTAAACACTGTGAAATAAATTACCTTAATATTAAAATTTTCCAAAAATCTTATCTTAACAAAACCAAGATTCTCTTGAAAGTGTTCCTTTACCATAGTTGGGGGATATATCACAGAATGGCAGGGGTTGGAATGGACCACTGTGGGTCATCTAGTCCAACCCCCCTGCCAAAGCAGGGTCACCTACAGCAGGCTGCACAGGACCTTGTCCAGCCGGGTCTTGAATATCTCCAGAGAAGGAGACTCCACAACCTCCCTGGGCAGCCTGTTCCAGTGCTCCGTCACCCTCAGAGGGAAGAAGTTCTTCCTCATGTTCAGACGGAACTTCCTATGCTTCAGTTTGTGCCCATTGCCCCTTGTCCTGTCGCTGGGCACCACTGGAAAGAGCTTGACCCCATCCTCCTGACACCCACCCTTGAGATATTTATAGGCATTTATAAGGTCCCCTCTCAGCCTTCTCTTCTTCAGGCTGAACAAGCCCAGCTCCCTCAGCCTTTCCTCATAGGACAGATGCTCCAGTCCCCTCACCATCCTCGTAGCCCTCCGCTGGACTCTCTCCAGTAGCTCCTCATCTTTCTTGAGCTGGGGAGCCCAGAACTGGACAGAGTACTCCACATGGGGCCTCACTAGGGCAGTGTAGAGGGGAAGGAGAACCTCCCTCGACCTGCTGGCCACACTCCTCCTAATGCACCCCAGGATCCCATTGGCTTTCTTGGTAACCAGGACACATTGCTGGCTCATGGTCAACCTGTCATCCACCAGCACTCCCAGGTCCTTCTCCACAGAGTTGCTCTCCAGCAGGTCCACCCCAAGCCTGTACTGGTGCATGGGGTTGTTCCTCCCCAGGTGCAGGACCCTGCATTTGCCCTTGTTGAACCTCATCAGGTTCCTCTCTGCCCAACTTTCCAGCCTGTCCGGGTCTCGCTGAATGGCAGCACAGCCTTCTGGTGTGTCCACCACTCCTCCCAGTTCGGTGTCATCAGCAAACTTCCTGAGGGTACATTCTAACTCCTCATCCAGGTCATTGATAAAGAAGTTAAACAAGACTGGGCCCAGTACTGACCCCTGGGGGACACCACTAGCTACAGGCCTCCAACTAGACTCTGCGCCGCTGATCACAACCTTCTGACTTCGGCCATTAAGCCAGTTCTCAATCCACCATATGTACACTTAATGCCAAGAACAGCTTCTTATTTTGAAGAATTTGCTTTTTTGAAGCAGACACCAAGAAAAACATATGATGATTGTGTATTATGTCAGATTCCTTCATTACAAAACTCTTACGATACTACTCAGCTAATATTTTTAATCATCATAATGCTTGCATTTAAAAAAAAAAAAAAAGAAGAGAAGACTAATAAAACTAATAACTCTCTTGGAGTTCTAGTGTACTAATCCTAGTAAGGGATTTAAGGAGCCTGGTGCGAATAGTACACTTTGAATAAAACACTTTTTTTTGCTTCCACAAGCTAATTTAGGAAGACAAGAGATGCTCAGTTTTTGTAAGCTAAATAAAAAAAATAAAAGAGACTGTGTACCAAACTTGTAAACAAGAATCCCAACATGCCTCATCCACAGGATGAGATGCTCATTAAGAAGAAAATTAAGGAGTTCAAAACACTGTGGGAGAGAGTTGCTAGGTCGTTGTTTAAACGTCACTTCCTCCATGCTCAGGAGCAGTGCATCCCCCTGAGAAAGAAATCGAGCAAAGGAGGCAGGAGACTCTCATGGATGAACAAGGAGCTTCTAGCGGAGATCAGGTGGAAGAGAAAGGTCCATGGAATGTGGAAAGAGGGGCAGGCCACTTGGGAAGAGTACAGGAATGTGGTCAGAGCATGCAGGGATGCAACGAGGAAGGCCAAGATCCACCTGGAATTGAAGCTGGCAAGGGATGTCAAAAACAACAAGAAGGGCTTCTTCAACTACATCAGCAGCAAAAGGAAGGCTAGGGACAATGTGGGGCCACTGCTGAATGAGGCGGGTGTCCTGGTGAGGGAGGATGCAGAGAAGGCAGAGCTACTGAATGCCTTCTTTGCTTCAGTCTTCAGTGCCAAGGCAGGCCCTCAGGAATCCCAGGCCCCGGAGGTAAGAGAAGATGCTCACAGAGAGGATGACTTTCCCTTGGTCGAGGAGGACTGCGTGAGGGTCGCTTAAGCAATCTGGACACCCACAAATCCATGGGCCCCGATGGAATGCACCCACGAGTGCTGAGGGAGCTGGCGGATGTCATTGCTGAGCCACTCTCCATCATCTTTGAGAGGTCCTGGAGGACAGGAGAGGTGCCCGAGGACTGGAGAAAGGCCAATGTCACGCCAATCTTCCAAAAGGGCAAGAAGGAGGACCCAGGGAACTACAGGCCAGTCAGCCTCACCTCCATCCCGGGAAAGGTGATGGAGCAGCTCATCCTGGAGGTCATCATCAAGCAAGTGGAGGAAAAGAAGGTTATCAGGAGTAGTCAGCATGGATTCACCAAGGGGAAATCATGCCTGACCAATCTAATAGCTTTCTACAATGACATGACTGGCTGGGTAGATGAGGGGAGAGCCGTGGATGTTGTCTACCTCAACTTCAGCAAGGCTTTTGACATGGTCTCCCACAACATCCTCCTAGGGAAGCTCAGGAAGTGTGGGCTGGATGAGTGGTCAGTGAGGTGGACTGAGAACTGGCTGAATGGCAGAACTCAGAGGGTTGTCCTCAGCAGCGCTGAGTCTAGTTGGAGGCCTGTAGCTAGTGGTGTCCCCCAGGGGTCAGTACTTGGCCCAGTCTTCTTCAACTTCTTCATCAATGACCTGGAGGAAGGGATGGAGTGTACCCTCAGCAAGTTTGCTGATGACACCAAACTGGGAGGTGTGGTAGACACACCAGCAGGCTGTGCTGCCATTCAGCGTGACCTGGACAGGCTAGAGAGATGGGCAGAGAGGAACCTGATGACATTCAACAAGGGCAAGTGCAGGGTCCTGCACCTGGGGAGGAACAACCCCATGCACCAGTACAGGCTTGGGGTGGACCTGTTGGAGAGCAGCTCTGTGGAGAGGGACCTGGGTGTCCTGGTGGACGACAGGTTGACCATGAGCCAGCAGTGTGCCCTGGCTGCCGAGAAAGCCAATGGGATCCTGGGATGCATTAGGAGGAGTGTGGCCAGCAGGTCGAGGGAGGTTCTCCTTCCCCTCTACACTGCCCTAGTGAGGCCCCATCTGCAGTACTCTGTCCAGTTCTGGGCTCCCCAGCTCAAGAAAGATGAAGAGCTACTGGAGAGAGTCCAGCGGAGGGCTACGAGGATGGTGAGGGGACTGGAGCATCTCTCCTATGAGGAAAGGCTGAGGGAGCTGGGCTTGTTTAGCCTGAAGAAGAGAAGGCTGAGAGGGGACCTAATAAATGCTTATAAATATCTGAAGGGTGGGTGTCAGGAGGATGGGGCCAAGCTCTTTTCAGTGGTGCCCAGTGACAGGACAAGGGGCAATGGGCACAATCTAAAGCACAGGAAGTTCCGTCTGAACATGAGGAAGAATTTCTTCACTCTGAGGGTGACGGAGCCCTGAAAGAGGCTGCCCAGGGAGGTTGTGGAGTCTCCTTCTCTGGAGATATTCAAGACCCGGCTGGACAAGGTCCTGTGCAGCCTGCTGTAGATGACCCTGCTTTGGCAGGGGTGTTGGACTAGATGACCCACAGAGGTCCCTTCCAACACCTAACATTCTGTGATTCTATTTTTTCCTTTAGATTCAAGATTTCCGCAAGAATTTCTCCCACATGAACTAAAGTCACTATAGGAAAACATCTTTTAAAGAAACCAGGCCATAAAAGCACATAACAGACCAGTAAGAGAAAGTGTCAAAAGGAATTTTTGGCTTTGACAACACTACTATATTACCGAACAGGTTATTTGAATATGTCAAGTCTAATTGAAAGTTATGGGAATATTCAGAAAGAGAAGTTAAGTATACACCTATTTAGAATCAAGTATTGTTTGCATCAACATATTGCTACAATAATTGCAGAGACACTCTACCACGTCTTTAAAATAAACTCGCATGAGTAACATTTTTTAACTTCTCATAATTTCATCAGAATCAGTGTTACAAACTGTTCCAAAGGAGAGATCTAAAAAAAAAAATTAAAACTCACACATTGAATTTGCACGTTTGAGTGTACACATCTGAAACTGAAATATATTTTCAGTGGTTTTATTCATCAACAACAGCATAGTAAAATATCTGACTTCTAAGGCAGCAAAACACATACTTGCTTTATCATAGTAAATAAATAGCTTTATCATAATAAACTGATCTAGGTAACATACATCACTACTTAGCCTGTGCACCATCTGTAGGTAGTCTTCATTTGAGCCATGTCTAGAATTATCAGCATGATGATTAGCTGAATTTCCAGACAATTGACCTGAAACTTTATTTTCATGGAGATTCCTCATCCCAGCTGTGACAATGGGACTGGATACTGAAGCTGAAATACAAAAAACAAAAAACCAACTATACTGATATATTCACACAGTCATTAACTCTAAAAAAAATTCATAGAAAACACCATAATAGTGGATATTAATGAGTTGGATGCAAAAGATCTAGAATTTGAACAAGAATCCAACTTTCTTGACTGAATCTTTTTGCCACAAATACCTTGAATAAAATTAGACATGTAAGATTTGACTTTTCAGGAGGATTTAAAATCTAAATACCATGTGCAGATTAGCCAAACTTCTCTCCACATCTATCCTAATTACAGTCAGTATCTTATTCTTACAGGTTACAGAATTTTATTTTCCTCTATATAATTTGTATTCACTACTTTTAGTAACTTTCAAGGTATTCATGAGACACATAACATTACATACAGAACAACTATATAAATTAAATTTAGCACATTGCTAAACTTTAAGAACAGATGATTTAAAAGAATCCAACAAGAATTCTACTTAGCAAGAAAAAAAAAATGCCTAGATATTTAACAGTGTTCATGTTGTTCAAGATTCTTTTTTAGAAAAAGGGAAGAACAAAAATCCATTCATTCTGAAGGTCATCTTTGCCAATTACTGCATACCTTGAGCATAATACTAGCCAACTTAGTCTACACTACAAAGTTTTGGTAAGGCTAAATAAGCTGGCAGAAAAACTTACATTACACTGGCAAAAATTAGGTTTTTGCTAGTACAGATAAACAATTGCCATAGCTAACAAATACAAGTTTTTGGTTTGTTTTGATTTTTCTATTGGCATGTATACATGAAAACTATGCAAAATGGGCATACATAGGGGAGGAGCATGTAACATGAACATGTGGTTTACTATTTCTTCTTCTCTATATTTAAAAAAAAAAAGCAACTATATACTACCACTCTGTACAGTCAGGAAAGCACAGCTTAAACATACCTAAAAAATTCCCTATCAACTCAAAGATCCGCATTAAGCATGTGAGTCCTTCAAAGAAATTAGAGAGTTGTGAAACATGCACATGAAGGTAAAGCTGACATGAGACAGGAGAATAAAACAAACATCACAGACTTACCTTGCTGCATCTGAGGGTGTGATGTATAACTTGGAGGATGTGAATATGACATGTATCCTGCAGGACTTTGAGGAGCATATGGACTAGGCACTGGACTGTTCTGTTGTGCCAAAAATCTGTTACCAGAACTTGTCTGTGGTGGCACAAACCGGCTAAAATTAAAATTAAAAAAGTTTTTAAAAGTTGGAAAAGGAAATTTAGACAAATTTTTTATTTCTTTTGGAATATTATACCTTTGGAACATTATAACTTCTGTAAGAGACAAAATTCCAACGCAATCAAGAAATCCCTTCAAAAGCAGTATTTTAAGCTATCGATACCTCCCCAACTTCAATTACTACTTAAGAGCCACAGTTTGGGTACTGCATCAGTAAAAGTAAAGAACAGAATAAAAAGCATTTGTAAGACCTCCACCTAGGGAAAGGAAACAATGACACAAATATTTATTAAAATAAGGTCTGCAGATTTACTAAAACAAGATATGCAATTTTCAAAAGTTAGTCCTAGAAGTCTGAATGAAAGTGACAGCTAAGGTTTAATATCATATAACAACTAGCTCACTAGGATTAACAAGGAGCCAACTACTCTGAATATGATTTTTCCAGTAAGATTTCAAAGAACTTCATCTAACAGAACTATACTGCCAAGATAAAGGAATGTGATAGGCAGTTAGGTAGGACCTGACCCAAAGTCCACTGAATACAACTTATTCTTTCACTGGCTTTATCTTAGACTCATCCTAAAGATAGGAAGTCATAAAAATAAAATAGGCTTGTGACAATAATATATGTAGATTACAACTTACATTCTTATATGAGCTTTTCAAAATAAAAATAAACCAAATAAATACTTCAGAAAGTATAATACATGCTTTCACAACCCTCAGTTCTAGATAGCAACTTTATGAAGGTTAGCTTCTATAGAAAGACATAGCAAAGTATATAACACAAGGATTTTGCAAGGATTTAGAGAAGACTTGGCACATTGTAATATTCACAATTCAAGAAAACCTTCTTCAATATCACTTTTAGATATAAAAGTGTACTGTTTTTTGTGCAGATATAGAGCATTTCATTTGCCAAAACAATTACACTAACTTGAAGTGAAATAAGTTTATTTTAATAATGATATCCAATAACTGGAGATGAAATCTTTTAAAGCCCAGTAACTGAGTTGAAACTACATGCAGAACTCCCTCCTCTAGTTCAGAGTACTTTATCATATTAACAAAGGCCTGGATTACAGGTACATACTACTTGTTGACATTCACGAGTTTGAAAAAGAACCAGAAAGTTGACAAGGAAGCTGCTGGAAGACTGGCCAAACTACTGGGTCCACCCTCCTCCAAGCAGCCTTTTGTATAACCGTTACAGCAGTACTCCATGCTTTTAAAAGCCTTCTTTCCCACTCTCCTGTCACATTGGTAGTTATACATTCCAGAACACATAGCCTCTTCTCTTCTATCTTTCTGCTACCAGTCTCAGTCTTTGCCACAGGTAGAGAACAGCTGGAGGGGTGGCAGGAGGCAGGGGGATTCGTTAAGCGGGAAAGAAAGTTTGCCAAAATTATGGGAGGGAGAGACAGCAGGGAAATCATGACTAGTCAGAATACAAAGATTAACTCACTAACAAAAAGATGTTTCTTTACCATATGAAGAAACTCACCCTGCTGTCAGACAAATGCAAACTTTGTCTTGACACTGATCATCATCTATTCACATACTTGCGACAAAAATTGACTGCCACTATAAGAAGAATTTGCAGTTTGCTGCCCATCCCATCCCATTTAAAAGAAAACGTTACCTGGAAGGGCTATGTGAGATAGTGGTTTGTTGATAATTGGACGATGCAGGACTACCTCGCATGGAATTCTGAGAAATATTAAACTGCGACATCATCAACCCTATTAAGAAGATAGCAGCATTACTTTATATGCATTTCCTTTTTAATCAATGAAGTCTCTCATTTCAGAAATTATTATATACAAAGAGATTATAAACTTTACAGACATTAACATCTTCTACCTACAACAGTTAGAAAACATTTAAAAAAGATCAATTCCATGTAAAATGCCCATTTTACACCATGACGTAAAAAGCGTTCACTAAAGCAGTATATCAACGGTAGTTCCTTCCTCTGTTCCTTACCCAAAAACTTGGTAGTAAATAGAAACATTTTATAACAGGATGTATACTCTACACCACAGACTAGTGTGTGAAGTACTCATTGTGCCAATAAATAAAAGATTTTGAAACTTCACAAGTCAGAAGAACACAGAAAACTTATCTCCCATTTTTAGAACAAGTACAGCAAACAATCATCTCGGGCTGAGCGGTGCAAGATATTCTCCCTGCTCACATAATGCCTTAGTGGTTCCTTTTTAGCCAGGGACAAAAGCTTTCTATTCCACATCCACCACACTTATAAGGAATGTTATCAAAGAAGGTGTTGAAATATTTTCAATTGCAAAGTACCACCAATATCCCACTGGTAGACTCCACAAGTACCAATGAGCTTGAAACTAACTCACATCTTTATTAGGGAGAATTTAAAGGAATTTTTTTTTCCTCTCTTCAATACAGGTATAAAGAATTTTCTAACCATCACATGTCACTGGAAGTTGAAATAGTGCAGGTATGCAAAAAACTTATATGACTTTTAACCAGATGATTTTAATGACAGAATTGAATGTTTTGAAGCTAAAACAGCATCAGAATTCACGTGCACACTGCAGTTTGGGAAGCCACAGCAAGTGATTCACAGATGTGAGTAAAAGCACATCAGAATGCAAATATTTTAAACCAAAGGTTAGATAGAAGGTTGACAGTAGTCCCCAATCCAGAGTGTTTGGGAACCATCAATCCTTGAATTACTATCACCGATTTAAATTACTGCAATATTCACACAAGCAAAGCTAGTTTCAGAAATCCTCCCTGTCACCCTCTTTTCTCCTCTCCCCAGCAGAGAAGAGATGGGATAATCCTCCAGGAATGCAACGGTTACAACCTCCCGGTAGGTATGAAGTGCTGCATTCCAAGTACATTAGCACAGGCAAACTACCCCAGAGCAGGAGTCCCATGTTGTGCTGAAAATCAAAATCCATACTTCAGTGCAGAGGACATTTCATTGTCCCGACTAACAGAAGGGGACTCCTTAACTCCTGCAAAATTTGCTTAAATGGACACTGGTTGCCTCGCACAGAGGCAAGTGAGGAGGAAACTCCAGGGGAGCATGCCCACTGCCCGCTCACCTCTCACTGCTACTCTCACCACAGCTAGGTAGTAGTTAAACTACTAACCCTTAACATTCATATACAGAAAGCTGACAGAATGTGCCCATATGAGGATGAACTATACAGACGAAGTTTCATTTCATGCTTAAAGCAAAGACTGAACTTTTAAAATACTTTAAAAACATATCTATTTGTTTTCTCCTCCCTAAATTTAAAACATATTTTGAACCACAGATGCAGTAGTTTTTGGTTTAAAAGAATGACAGAAAATATATAAATGAATCCATTTTTAATGCCATTTATAAAAACCCTAAAACTTATTCTGTGACAAACGGGTCACCTCTCTCTCGGGGATGGGGCGCAACACAGTGGACACAATCTAGATAACTTAAAAAACAAGCAAACAAAAACACCCCCAACCTCCCAAAACTACAAAAAAAACCCCCAACCAACCACAACAATAAAAAGCCCCAACAATCAAACAAACAAACAAAACAAAAACCCACCACAACAGTGTCTCCAAAGTTTCCAGACAGATAACAAGTCAGACTAGTAATGATGTAATGAGGAAGGAGTAAAAATAAGCCCCAAAAGTTTAATCTAAAAAGGAGCTGAAATTAGTCTGTGGCCATTAACACTAAAATATCTTCTTGTACATTTTTTACACTGTTGTCACATCACTAAGCAGCAGATTTATGGCTCCACTGTGCATTTCCATACCTTAAAATACTTAAGAATTTCTTTTAGATGCAACTTTGAACATTACCAACAATCAAAATTAGTTTTGAGAAAACATCATCCTAGTAATCACATTCCTAGAATGAGTTTCCTTAACACATACCCCTAGTCTTAACTATAATTTTTTTTGCTTGGAAAAAAGTGATACGCATAAATCTATTTTAGCAGTCCTACTAAATGCCAAAGAATGCACTACGTAAAAACACAACTCAAGATGACAGAAAAAGTCTTGTATGATTAAACTGTATTACAGCATCATACATGCTTAAGCTAGGACTGCTCACCAACAGGTGATTTTTCAGTTAAATATACACTCTTATTGAAAGCATACATCTACAAAGTTTTTCCCTTTTACAGGCACACGTGCACTTGAATTTTTGTATAAATGAAAAAATTTATTTACGGAATTGATGTTTATGGAAAGATGCATAAGATTTTAATCCTCAAACAGGATTTCTTGCACTATTTGTTCATCATAATTAAAAACAATTCTCACTCTAAGCTTAGTGTTGAGCTACAAATCAATATGACCTTGGAAAAACATCAGCACAGAATTCTGCTTGTGTTTTACCTTATATTCACAAGTATTCAAAACATAGTATTTATCTTTCTGAAGATGCCTTTATTTCCTGACAAATTGTACTGAACTAAGAATTTTATTACATGTTTAATGTAATTCTATAGCCAGGTGGTCTTTCTGTTCCCATGTTAGAAAAGAAGGCTGGGAGAAATGAATTTGAGTTCAGTTTGTCCATACTAACACTGGAACTGACACTCAAGGGATCGTGGTGCAGAGGCCCACCCCAGGCTGAGTAAATAGACAAGGGGGTCCCGCTGCCTTTGTTCCTTCTCAATTCTAGGCATTACAAATACTGGATCACAGTACCCAGCACCGACTTCACCACATGCTGGAATCAACAGAAGGCAGAAGGATGATATTCACAAGGAAGACAGTAAGGAAAGCAGAAAAGATCAGTTTGAAATACTAGAAAAGAGCCTAAATTTCATTCTTCTAGCTAGCAAAATGCATTACATAAGATCTCTACCAAATCACCAATTGTTCTACAAATCATGACTCTACAAAGATTACAAAATCTGTTCAGAAAGCAGAAGAAAACCCAACCTTTGCTGCCAGAACACATCAGTATATCCTCCTTTGGCCTTGGAGATCTGAATGGGATGTATTAACAGCTAATAAGGCTACCACAATTTGCCAGCATCCAGCTTAAAGATACCCATATTTCCAGGTAAGAGTGTGGCCTTTTTGCATAGAAAATAAAGTCACACTTTGCCTAGCTTTTCCAAACATTCATTACAGGGCCTTCTTCCTCTCAAAATACTTAGTCTACTGCTATGCTTTTCTCCTCTTCCCCCTTTCTTTCAACTTTTCTGATTTCACACTTACATTGCGATGTTTGCACTGGTACAAGTATTCAGAATTACGTAAAATAAAATTAAATATTCAAGGAAGATTTAAAGTCTGATCTCTTCTGGTTCTCTGAAACCACTTTGTTAACTTTATTAAAACATCATCAATTATTCTTTTAAGTTTCATGCTGAATTGTTTTGAATTCTTTACTAGTATCTTCCTTCAAGCATAGGCCAAAGCACATAAGAGACAGAGGTGCTTTTATTTCATTAAGGATTATTCTTAACCTACTGAATCAAGCTGCAAAAGTGTTTCCCCCTCTGAAGCACAGAATTAGCAAAAATTGGAAAGAAATTAACTCGCTTTATCTTCTTTCTTTCAAAAGCCTCTGCTGGAACAAATAATTTCAAAAACAACGTCTCCCTTTTGCACTGGCAAAAAAATTATTTTTCTCTACAAAACTGGTAGAAAACTCTGATTCAAGTGTATGTTCTTTGTGGAACCACAAAGTCACAACTCTTCCTACAGCTGGAAAAATCATACTCTGCCACAGCTACCACCAAACCCAAAATCTGGAGATTGTTTTCACAGCTTAAATTTCAGGATATATGTATCAATGAGCTACTAAATATTTAGCACTGCCTTTCACATTTTCATTCCAGGAAATTTCTGCATTCTTTCAAGGAACATTACATGTTCTGTTCTTAGAAAGTTCTTTTCAAATATTGTATGGAGCTTTACTCAGTACCCTAGGTGAACAAATTTAATCTCATTTTATTATTTTTCCCTTCCAAAAACACCCTACACTTTCTATCCCCTATGGACTCCAGTAACACTTCTATCTATAGCTCTATAATGGTTAGCAAAGCTTTATCCTCACACTGTGGCAACTCTGGAAATTCTCCTACTCATTTCATAGTTTAGTATTTGAAGAAAATATTTCAGGTGCAAATGAAGAAGTCTCCAGATGTACAAGTAGAATCTGTCTCATTAATCCTTTGCTTGGTCTCTCCCCTTCTCCATCTTTGCTATCAAGCAGTATATCTCACCAAACCTCAGAAAAGTATTAAGTATCAAAATAGTAAAATCTGTAGGGCATCACAAATTGCTGAGAAAAGGATTGTCAGGGAGAAGCCATTAAGTATGGTTCGTTCAACCCTATTCCTTACCTCAGAACTATTAAGAACTACCACTACAATGATACACTATAATCGTACAGATTTTCAGTAAGATCAAGGCCCATTTTCCTAACTTGAATTAGTTACTAAGACAAGTATATGAACCAAGCCATAAAGAAATTCAAATTAAGTTACTTTAAAATAAAATCCAATCACTCATTCTAGAAATTAAACTTTGTAGTGAAATTAAACATTATTTTTTACAAAAATACCCAGTAGAGTTTATTTCCATGCTTATTTTAATACAACCGCTCTTAGAAAATGTCAAGATACATAGCTTTATATCACTATCAAATACAAGGTAAGGCATAAATATCACAGTTGTGCTCCATATATATTTGTGGCTAGTATCAGTCCCCTAAACTTACAAAACAACATAAAGCATAATAAATAATAAAAAATCCTTACCGCTTTGTACCCCATATCTGTTTTGCATGCTTTTCTCCCTGAAAACATTAGGATTCCTTGCCAGGATAGCCTGCAGCAAGACTGGTATATCTCCCTCTGGATCATCACTGCCAAGGTTATCTTTCAGTTCTCTGGAATTGTGGAAGTAAGCAAATAAAGAGGCAAATGCATTTTCAAATTATAAGAAACCATGAGTCAAAAAAAAACAAACAACTCCAAACAAACAAACAAACCACACCACACGACACCATACTCAAAACCAAAGATGACAATTTACTGTTAAAATAAAGGAAAAAAACAAGTCTGTAAAACACTGTTCCCTGCTTCTATATTTTTTTCCTCTCTTGTTTAAGAATGGAAGAAGAGGTATTCCTACTAGCCTTCAAAATTATATTTTCTGTTAATAAGCACTTATATATACATGGCTATCAGTTTCAGACTATTTATAATAGTCTCCTATGCCCACTTTTGTATCGTGATCTTCTCCATAAAAGAAGAACACTTTGGCATAACATCAAGAAAGTATTATTGCAGGAGTGAAAATAAGATATGCATGAATGTATAACATTCAGGTTGCAACCCAAGAATTTTGAGAATCTTTTATTTTAAAAAGGAAAATTGGCATATCTTTGACATCACAGGACTCCCTTCAAATCATCAATAATGTAATGGATTTCCTCTAAATGCATCTGTGCTTTCACTTATTGTTTGCTTTCAGGACTTTTAAAAGCTACTTCCATTTGATCAAAACAATTGGAACACGTAGGAAAAAGACAGGGCTGTCAACATAAGACAATTCAAAGGACACCAGGGAAAAATGAAAACACAAAATATATATTAACAAAAAGAGAATACATTAGCATACTTGCTGGTTCAATTCTTAAATATTTAAGTTCAATATCTAATCAGAACTGACATAGGTCTTACATGGGTGTCTCAAAAAAGTATCTTTCCGTGTAATACTGCGTATATAATTTGTCTACGTGCATTATCAACCAAAGTGGAACACAAATCAATACCACAAAGTTTGCACTCCTAACTAGCAAGAATGGAACAAGCAGCAGATCTATTAAGAAAAAAATTAGATATGCATAAGGGCTGTCAGACAATTACTAACATTCTAATTGACTGAAACAACTGACTCATACAGAGATAACCTGCTAAAATAGCCTAATAAAAAACCTGCATGTTCTAATTTTCAGATTCTCACAAACACCTTTATCAATTCAGTTCATTTTAATTTCAAGGAATAAGGATGGTGATCTGATATAGTTGAAGTTTAAAATACATACATGTGATCTGTTGACACCTGATTGAGACTGTGGATGAGCTGTGAAACCAGATTTTCATCCCTGCAAGCCAGAAGGCAGTTCACCTCTTCAGCTATCCGTCCATTGAAAAGCAGGCTTTTTGTTGTTGTAGCAGGTAGAGGTGATGGAAGAGGCAGCTGGTTCAAAACTGTTATCAGAAAACAGAAAGGAGTTCAGAATAATTTCATGAAATATTAACATACAAAGATGGACACCTTCTTACTCCCTCACATGATTAAGAAAGAAAACCTGACAATGACTTTTGAAATACAGACAAGATTTCTGGATTTTTTTTAATAAATGAACACACACACACACACACAGGCTGGACTCTGTTTTAAATTAAGTAATGCAGTCAAGTCCATAAGTTATATTATTATATTAAGTATTTAACTGTGCTAATGCAAGTATTATGAATAAAAACTTACTTTTAAACATTCCAGAATATTAAATTATTTAATGTTATGGCAGTTTTCTCTTGGAGCTGAAAGCACGGATAAAGGGAAGGAAGGAAATGCAAAATCCTTGTAGCTGCATGCAGTACTGTAAGTGCACTGATCATATCATATACTTTAAGTTTTCTACTCTGACCTTCATATTTAATTAGTGTTCCCACTTTTTATGGCGAGGGTAGATTAGAAAAAAAAAAATCCCCCCAAAACCTCCAAAAAACCTAAACAACCTAACAACCAATTTAAGCCACTAATTAATTTCTCAGTTTATTCTTCTCCTGTTGTATTCATTTTTATATAAGTAATATTCTCAAGAAAAGGCTAGTATCATTAGTTGGAATAATCACCAAAATGTCAATTCAGTCAATATACCCATTCACAAATCTTGGTAAAAAGATGTGTTTAATGAAAACACCTATCACAATATTTCAATCAGATTATAAACAAGCATATTATACTTTCAGAGGGAATTCTTAGGTCTACGGGCATAACAAGGAAGTCTACCAAATAAGAAGCATTGACCACATGATTTGGCAGGGCTATCGAGATGAGTGTAAGCCAGAAGAGGCCAAAAAGCCTGCTACATAGGAAAGTCACTTTCATGGGTCCACAAAAACAAGCTGACTCTGACTTCAAGTTCCCAGGTTGATTACATTAGAAATAGCTTCAGAAAAAAAAAGCTGTGAAATATACTCTTTTGGCTCTTTTATATTTTGAAATTGGGGGGGCAGAATTCCAGTATTTTTTCCAATATACAATGTATATCATTACTGTATTTAGAAATAAACTGCAATTCAAATAAAAGTGTATAATATATTAAAATAGCTAGCTTTCATTACTTGCATTAGATTACCTCGAATGTACCTTGTAACTTGAAAAAGTTAGAAAGATCAGCAAAAGTATTTATTCAAACTATAAATTCAGCCAGTTACCTGAGCCTACTCTACTGTCTCTAGTCATCATGTCCTCCATGTTTTTAGGGCAACAGGACTTGTCCACTCCAGTACCTTCTTTTCTCATAGAGAGAAATGAGGTGAAGCAGTGACAAGCCTTTCTCTTTCACCTACTCCTGAGTTTCTAAACATCAGGTAAATAAGACAGATAAAGAAGCAAATGCACCCAACACAAGGGCTAATTCCAAAGGTAGTTCAGTGTTTCCAGAAACTCTTACACCAGGAGTCTGACCAGTGACTTCTACCAGTTAAGTATTTTGACTTCTTTAGAACCTTACCTGCAAATACTTAGTGCTGGAAAACTGCTCATAGCCCAGAAACTTATGATTTGCATCCTGAAGGCCCATTATTAGACACACATGATGGTACATATATACACATCTAAATACATAAGCAGCATCTTCCAATTTGATATTTCAGAATACCGGGAAGAGATTAAGTGTTTCCCCCCCCCCCCCCTCGAATACATCTGCTTTTTTTACTCTAGGCAATTAAATTCAGTTGCTGGTATATACTTTCAGTGTCTCTTGGAAAGTCTCCAAATTTCAACAGTATAATAATAAAAACAAGAGCTCAGAGTAGCAGCACTTGGGTCACTGAGTCCAATTATTCTCAGACAGACAACGGAGCTATAAACTCTTGCTTACACTTTATAAACAAGATGCACCTTTGTCCCAACTTGTCTTATTGGAATGGTTATTCTAGGACCTCATTATAGTAATGACAAATCTCCTCTTAGTTTCCACTATAAATTTATTCTTGGTCAGATGATAACTATTTGGTTTTACACAAGTATCAACTTTTAATATAAATAGTTCTTTTCCTTTCCTTGCATTTTGTCTTCCTGACATATTTAAAGACAGTGCATACACCTCATCTGCTCCTTTTGTAGGCTGAACAGACAAAAAAGAAGCCTCATAGGTTCAGCTACTTATTACCATTCTAGCAGCCATTCTTTGCACCTGTTAATTAGAGCAACTGGTTTGTACTTTGTCCAAAACTAAGGAACTAAGCTTCAAGTATATTCAGCATATTCCAAAACTCTCTCTAGCTTAACATCAGTCTAATATTCTCTCTTTCTCTTCAGTGAAGATGATGAGAAGTATGTTTTAGAAAAGTATTTTATAATTTATATGTTTTTCTTTATTTGTGGGGTACCCAGATATGTTACTGAACAATATTACAAACAATGAATAATGAATTCCTATATGTTTCGGATTTACTTATTTTAACCTACATTTACTTATTTTAACCTACATTTCATTTAATATTTAAATTAGCATATTTTGTTTGAATATATTTTTTTAAAATTCAAGCAATGACAAAATTAACATTTTTAATACCAAATCTAATTTTGAACAGATTTACTTTTAAGAACTTTAAAAATAAAACTATTTTTAATATTTTGAAAATGCAGAAGAGTACTTACGGTCTGTAAGACTAGCAATCCCTGCAAGAGTAGTGATGGGAACATGAGGCATATCCCCATTCATCCTGAAGTTCTGGGATGGTAGCGCCTATGCAGATATTTTAGTTCAGGTGCCAGCTATCATTACTTCCCATCTCCCAAGCACTAAAAACACACAAACAAACAAACAAACAACACAACAAAAAAAACACAAATCCAAATTAAAATTCTCAGTTTACTTAAAAGAATTTTAAATTCAATAACATAAATGAAACACAGACCATAACCTCAGCTGCATACTAAGTAAATCTTGTCAAAATGGGTAGAACAATGTACAATTTAAATATCAAATGGCATTAAGTAATCAAAAGACAAGCTTTTGGTCTCAGAAGCAGAGTCCTTCACCAAAAAAGATGCAAGATAAAGCAATCAAAAGAAAATTTGCTCAGGTTATACAGTACCAACTCAAAAACTGGTAACAAAACTTCTGTTAGTTCATACTGCAGTGGACAGCACTTAATCCATAACCAGTTTAAGTAATTAGCTGCTATATTCACTTCCCAGTTTTGGAGGAGATATTTTTCATATAAGAAGCTAGCAAAACCAAAAGGAATGATTTACAGATGCAAAAGTCAAGTAGTAAACAAAGCGACAAATACACAATCTTAGTATATTTTAAAAGTAGTAGCTATTTCAAAATTTATTTGAAAATCTCTTTAATATTAAATGCGGTCTGGTCAAACTACTACCAGGAACTGTTTCACCCACTCCACAGAAATAAAAGGTTTAGTCACCACTGAACTAGCTCGTTTATTTCCTGTAAAACAGCACAGTTATATTCAACTACTGAAAAGGAATTTGTTCATCCAGTTTTCACTAACTGTAAAGATCCCAATTGTAAGGAAGTCCACACTATTAAAAAAAACAAACAAAAAAAAACACCAACAAAAAAACCCCACAACACCACCAAACCCCCCCAAAAGATCATCACAATAATTTCAACCACAGTTCCAAAACAACAAAAAATTTACAAAGATCACACATTATGATCCACTATTGTTATACTAATGAAATGACAAAAATGGGAGCATATTTTCTGAAGACAAACAAAATAACTTGACATATATACATTTACCTATTATAGACAGGCTCCTGAGTTAACAGTTCGTGAAACAGTAAAAAGACTTCTTCTGTCAGCATTTGTTGTCTACTGAAGATTCTGAAATCATGATTTTCTTTCACTTACTTTACAAGCCAACATTTTTGCAAATTACATATACAATACATATAAAACAAAAGATCTCTGTCATTTCCTTAGTAATTTTTAGTCCATTCTTTCTTATGCCACACCAATACCAATATATAGGACACCACTGCTAATACATATGTACAGATTCCAAGCAAGACAAGAAAACCAAATTTTATAAGTCTTTTTCCTGCTCAAAGTTTTCATGAACCACTGAGGTTAAAACAGAACTGACAATGAGTCAGCTTCCTTTGCTGCATCTACCACAGGCTCATTCCCACCACTAAATTACATTTGTTTATTAAAAATACGGTACATTACAGGTGCAGAAATCTAGTTAAGGAAACTGCTGCAGATAGATATGCTGTATGGGCTGTTGTGTTTGGGTTTTTTTTAATCCAGGAGAAAACAGCCTTCAAACACCAAAGAGCAGTTTCAAATACTGCTCAGTACTGGAATTTCTTTACCCGAAATGAATACCAATATACTCAGAATTTCAGTGGTTTCTTAGTTCCATAAATAAGCAATTCTTAAAGAAAAAAAAAAAAAAGGACCTAATATCAAACCCACAAGAGTTAACAACACTTTTAGAATTTAAGTTTTCACTGAAAGTTAAGTAGTTAAAGAACACCTTTTACACATAAGTTATATACACAAGAAAAAGGTCATGTCTGATGCTCCCTCCTCTCCTGACTGAAACGGCATCAAAGCTGACTAAGGCCACTTCACTAGTCAGTATTATTGGAAATCCTGTATGTAACACAGAAATGTGGGGGGGGGGCTGTAAACATCAGAGGCAGTCACTACTAATACAAGCTCTCTCCTTGTATTACTGCCACAATAATTAAATTACACAGATATTCAATAGGAAAAAATCCTCCAAAACTATACACTTAAATTAGAAACCTTCTCCACAGATACATGATAAGACACACAAACTGGCAAGATCCAGATCTGAGAGTGGAACAAGTGCAGAGAGCTAGGATGGTCAGGGGAAGAGTAAACTTTCTAAGATGAGAGTAGAAGGGGACAGTTTCTTTAGCTAACAAAACAAAGGTCAAGAGGGGATGTGGTTGCTCTCTCTAAGGCAGTCAAAGAAGGTTACAAAGGAAGAATGCAATGCTAACATAACAATAAATGGGGGTTATGAACGCAAGCAAGAAGAAAATCAGAAAGGAGCTTACCACCATCAGAGCTGCCACCTTCTGGAACAGCCTTCCATTAGGAGTAGTAGCAAAGATAAGCAACACCACTACTTTAAAGATGGATCATACAGATCGGTGTTACAGAAGTGACAGGATGTGGTTGCCTGCACCAGCTTGGAATTAAGCACAGTGATTCAAGAAATCTGTCTCTTACACTAGGAAGTTTTAGTAAGTATGACAATGTGGGTAAACAGATGAGAGCAAACAAAAGACAAAGAGAGACTAATGGGATTAAGTGATGGGATTAGTTTATACAAAAATAATATGAATAAACCACACGGGAATATTTGGATCCAAATATTACATCTGTTGTGTTGAGAGCAAAACTGCATCTGTTATACAACTGGCAAATAAGGTGGGATTCAATTCCGGAACTAGAGACTGAGGTCAAATGAAACTAGAATTCGAATTTGATATCACTGAGAACATCAGTAAACTCACTCATTTAGGGAATTCAAAATATCAAGCAGTTAGGGGAAAAAAATTGACAGCTCAAGACAAGATATGTTCTTTCATACAAAACATCAGAAGAGCATGCAACAATTAATGGCTTGACTGACAGACAACTTTTGTTGTGTTTTTGGTTCTGGTTTTGTTTTTTCATTCCCCAACTGTAACAACAGTTAAAAGTAATACATTGTAGCAGCTTGCAATTAGTCAAGAAGAATCAACATTTGTCAATATTTAGAAAATTTTACATTAACAGCTTTGTACAGTAGCTATTACCAGTAGTACAGCATTTCTGCCTCTAGATTAAAAAAAAAAAATAAACTGTTAGTTAATATTAGCTGAATTCAGGAAATCAAAGAACTGCTGCATTGGAAAGCTTTTAAATAATGCATCAGATCACAGCAGTTCAGAGAAGTAGAAATCCAATTTATGTATATGCAAAGGAGGTCTTGCATATTCAGTATACACGTATTTAGACTCTCAGAAAAAGTCAGTATTGGAAGTGAACAGTAATTAATCGCTGATGCAAATGTCTAAGGTTAAAACAGTAATGCAAGAAACCTGATATTAACCTAACGTGAAAAACCAAGGGGGGGGGTGTCAGAAATCCAGAAAAGTCATTATTAACAATAAAAGCCCATGAAAACACATTAGCATATATAAAACCAGGAAGTTCACAGCATATACAGAATAGTTTCACCTTCTACAATACTGGCTACAAAAAATTAAATTTGAAAATACAGATACAGAAATCCCAGAAGCACAAAATCAGGTGAAATTCAGTGTACTAGTGAAATCCATATGTTTGGTTCATAAAGTGATCAGCCAGCAGAATCTGAGTGATGCTGACAAAGCAAGTGAAAAATTAAAAAGTTTGAGACAATTTTTATTTAGTATAATTTCTAAACCAATATCTATTCCAGTAGTAACTGCTCAAATCACTACAAACTACAACTAATGTAAGAAAAGATATCTTAGTGAAAAATACTGTATTGGGCCAAGTGTAAGTTGCTTCTGAATATAAAGCAACCTTTAGAAAAAATTTTAGAGCAACGAGCTTCTTCCTCTGTGCCTACTGCCACATTCTTTTGGTCTCTGCTTTTCTATTCAGTAACAAAGACACTGATGCCTCTGCTGCCCACATGCTAGTAGTGGCAGTCACACCACAGTAAATGGCAAGAGAAACCCCAGTACAGGTAGTGGAAGCATACACAGTATGAGGTCTGTGGATTCAAGGAAAGATGCCCCCCCTAAAGCACAGTTTCTACCAGAGTAAACTAACATAAAGGATAATTGTGCTTTGCACCCGTAATAACTCTTCCCAGGGGATAAGACAAATTGATACAATGAGACCATCACAAAAACAAACCCAAAAAAACCCACACAAAACCAAACAACACAAAACACCCACCCAGAAAACATAAAGCAAACAACAAAAAGAACACCACCACCACATACCATGTGCTGAGAGCAGACAGCTATGGGTAGTATGCAGCTTCCCTGATCTAAACTTACATGAATGTCCAGCAGGAAATGTTTAACTTTTTTTGCTACCTTGCAATCAAAACAGGTGAAAAATCACTAGAACACAGTTCCCTGAAAAGAAGGAATAGGTCCCCAAGAGCATTAGTACCTTTTTCTGTTAAAGCCATTTCCTTCTTGTAAGCACAGGAAGCTTTTCCTTTCTATTCATTTCGTTTTATAAAAAACTAAAAAACACTTATAAACAGTGCTCTCCACTTAAAAAAAAACATCTCAAATATTTAATTCTGGTGCCTTAGCACTAAGAACTCTTTAAAATGAGCCCATATCAAGTCCTTCATAAACAAATAAGACATTTAAGCATCAAGTAACAGCCTATTCATTAAGACAACATAACCTGTACCAAAAATTTGGAGAAAGCCAAATTATATTTACAAAGTGGTGGTGTTATGGGTTTGCATGGCAAGGTTTTGGTAGCAGGGGGGCTATAGGGGTGGCTTCTGTGAGAAGCTGCGAGAAGCTTCCCCCATGTCTGATAGAGCCAATGTCAGACAGCTCCAAGACAGACCCACTGCTGGCCAAGGCCGAGCCAATCAGCAATGGTGGTAGCACCTCTGGGATTACATATTTAAGAAGGGGGAAAACCTGCTGTGGAACACCAGTCAAGAGAAAGAAGTGAGACTATCTGAGAGAAACAACTCTGCAGGCACTAAAGTCGGTGAAGGAGGAGGGGGAGGAGGAGGTGCTCCAGGTGCCGAAGCAGAGATTTTTTCCCCTGCAGCCCGTGATGAAGACCATGGTGAGGCAGGGTGTCCCCCTGCAGTCCATGGAGGTCCATGGTGGAGCAGATATCCACCCACAGCCCGTGGAAGACCTCACGCTGGAGCAGGTGGATGCCCAAAGGAGGCTGTGACCCCATGGAAAGCCTGTGGTGGAGCAGGCTCCTGTCAGGACATGTGCACCCATGGAGAGAGGAGCCCACGCTGCAGCAGGTTTGCTGGCAGGGCTTGTGACCCCGTGGGGGATCCATGCTGGAGCAGCCTGTTCCTAAAGGACTGCATCCCATGGGAAGGACCCACATTGGACCAGTTCATGGAGGACTGTCTCCCATGGGAGGGCCCTCATGCTGGAGCAGGGGAGAGCGAGAGGAGTCCTCCCCCTGAGGAGGAAGGAGCAGCACAGACTGTGTGATGAACTGACTACAACCCCCTTTTCCCGTCCCCCTGCACTGCTCGGAGGGGGGGGGGGGGGGGGGGAAGAAGATAGAAAAACAGGAGTAAAGTTAAGCCCGGGAAGAAGAGGGGGGAAAGCGTTTTTCAGATTTTGTCTGTGATAGTAATTGATGAGTGATCTCTCCCTGTCCTTATCTTGACCCACAAGCCCTTCAGCATATTTTTTCTCCCCTGTCCAGCTGAGGAGGGGGAGTCAGTTTTTGTGGGCAACAGATTTTCAAGGAAAATACTCAACACATCAATGGAGCTATGCAAATAACCAAGAACAGGGCATCACAGTCTCTAGAGGTAAGAGAGGAAGCCTGCAGAAAGGATAACCTCCCCTTGGTTGAGGAGGATTGGTGAAAGATCATTTAAGCAATCTGGACACCCACAAATCCATGGGCCCCAATGGGATGCACCCACAACTGCTGCGGGAGCTGGCGATGTCATTGCTGAGCCACTCTCCTTCATCTTTGAAAGGTCCTGGAGGACAGGAGAGGTGCCCGAGGACTGGAGAAAGGCCAATGTCACTCCAGTCTTCAAAAAGGGGCAAGAAGGAGGACCCAGGGAACTACAGGCCAGTCAGCCTCATCTCCATCCCGGGAAAGGTGATGGAGCAGCTCATTCTAGAGGTCTTCATCAAGCAAGTGGAGGAAAAGAAGGTTATCAGGAGTAGTCAGCATGGATTCACCAAGGGGAAATCACGCTTGACCAATCTGATAGACTTCTCTGATGGCAAGACTGGCTGGGCAGATGAAGGGAGAGCCGTGGATGTTGTCTACCTCGACTTCAGCAAGGCTTTTGACATGGTCTCCCATAACATCCTTCTAGGGAAGCTCAGGAAGTGTGGGCTGGATGAGTGGTCGGTGAGATGCATTAGGAACTGGCTGAATGGCAGAACTCAGAGGGTTGTCATCAGCAGCGCAGAGTCTAGTTGGAGGCCTGCAGCTAGTTGTGTCCCCCAGGGGTCAGTACTTGGCCCAGTCGTCTTCAACTTCTTCATCAATGACCTGGAGGAAGGGATGGAGTGTACCCTCAGCAAGTTTGCTGATGACACAAAACTGGGAGGAGGAGGCTGATACACTGGAAGGCTGTGCTGCCATTCAGCAAGACCTGGACAGGCTGGAGAGATGGGCAGAGAGGAACCTGATGAAGTTCAACAATGGCAAGCGCAGGGTCCTGCACCTGGGGAGGAACAATCCCATGCACAAGCTCGGGGCTGACCTGCGGGAAAGCAGCTCTGTGGAGAAGGACCAAGGAGTAATGGTTTTAAACTAAAGAAGGGTAGATTCAGACTAGATATAAGGAAGAAGCCTTTTACAGTGAGGGTGGTGAAACACTGGAACGGGTTGTCCAGAGAGGCAGTGGTGGCCCCATCCCTAGAAACATTCAAGGCCAGGTTGGATGGGGCTCTGAGCAACCTGACGAAGTCAAAGATGTCCCTGCTCGCTGCAGGGGGGTTAGACTAGATGACCTCTAAATGTCCCTTCCAACCCAAAGCATTCTGTCATTCTGTGACCTGGGAGTGCTGGTGGACGACAGGTTGCCCATGAGCCAGCAGTGTGCCCTGGCTGCCAAGAAGGCCAATGGGATCCTGGGGTGCATTAAGAAGAGTGTGGCCAGCAGGTCCAGGGAGGTTCTCCTCCCCCTCTACTCTGCCCTAGTGAGGCCCCATCTGGAGTACTCTGTCCAGTTCTGGGCTCCCCAGTTCAAGAAAGATGAGGAGCTGCTGGAGAGAGTCCAGCGGAGGGCTACGAGGATGATGAGGGGACTGGAGCATCTCTCCTATGAGGAAATGCTGAGGGAGCTGGGCTTGGTCAGCCTGAAGAAGAGAAGGCTGCAAGGGGACCTAATAAATATCTCAAGGGTGGGTGCCAGGAGGATGGGGCCAAGCTCTTTTCAGTGGTGCCCAGCGACAGGACAAGGGGCAATGGGCACAAACTGAGGCACAGGAAGTTCCGTCTGAACATGAGGAAGAACTTCTTCCCTCTGAGGGTGACGGAGCACTGGAACAGGCTGCCCAGGGAGGTTGTGGAGTCTCCTTCTCTGGAGATATTCAAGACCCTCCTGGACGCAGTCCTGTGCAGCCTGCTGTAGGTGACCCTGCTGCGGCAGGAGGGTTGGACTAGATGACCCACAGAGGTCCCTTCCAAGCCCTACCATTCTGTGATTCTGTAATACTGTTCCACAAGAAAGTGTATTTCCTGCTATTTCATTAGACAAGTAATGCAAAACAAAATCTGTTTAAAGAGCATTACTGTTAGGCAGCTCAGCTGTCTTTGTAAAACATGGGGATTAAATTTAAGTGAATGGAACAGAAATCTTGCACCTGGTTCCATAATACTACTGGCTTCTTCTCATTAGAAAAGTGATACAAGATCAAGTCCTACTGCTAAGGTAGCAAAACCTAAACCAAAGAACTGGTATGTTTTGAAATTTAAGCTACATAAAATACACATTATTTTTTCAGGCACAATAACAATAATAGCTATTAGACATGAAATACCTTAAGGTAGTTATGTTCACCAGTTCTGCAAAATAAATTAACTAAAACTTTTGTCAGGGAGAATCCAGTTAGTCAGGGAATTTATTACTGCTCCTTTTACTTTTTTTTTTTAAGTAAATATCCTCTTTATGAGCCTCTCCATGTCAAAGATTCCGACACTACTGAGAGCTACCAAATTCTTTTTGTTCTACAGAAGCAAACACAGAATTAAACTGTAAAAACTTCACTGTGCTTGGATGCAGTCATGATATTAACTTAGCTGAGAAATTCAAACATAAAGGGAAAACTCCAAGCTACTTCAGTAGTTCATACATTAATTTCCCACCTGCACTACATATTCCACATGCAACTTTTATTGCAACAAAGGAAGTACATCTGTAATTGTGCTCCTTTTGGAGAGCACAGCTCTTTTGCTTGCTCAGCCACACAAACAGTGGCCGATATTAGATACAGTTCATTTTATTGAAAGAAAATAGCTAAGAGGTGTGTAGAAGAGCAAGAGCAATTAAAAGGATTTGGCAGGTCAGCTCTGTCAAATGAAAAGCACTTTAGGTTGCAGCACACATCTTTGTTAAAAAATAGTTTTGACAGGTATGAGAGATAAAGTAGTAACTTGGGGTTTTTTCAACTTTTTCTTGAATGTCTCATTTATGTTAGCCTGTAGTAGCATTACTCTTTTCTAAAAACAACTGTGTACTTACATTACTTATATTTTAAAGACTTTTCTTTCTTTAATTAAAGTTGGATCTTAACCAGGCTGAAAACCTAGTGACTAAACACTGGACCAAAATCTATTTAATTCAGCAATCTTTTCCAACTTTTAATCTTGCACTTCTGTCCTTGAACTCTCTCAGATGATTCATAAACTTTATAGAACAAAACTGGGAAGAAATATACCTATTGAGGCAGTAGCTGATTTTGCACAAGTCTTACAGTCACACCATTATTGCCTTTTTTTTGGCTTTGAAAAACAATTAAAATACCTCTAAGCTTCTTTAATACACATTAAGAAAACAGATGCACAACTATAACATTTCTTCAGAGATCCACAATAAATGCCAGTGGAAAATTCTATATGAACAGATTTAGTGTGTTGCATTTCAGAAGTGGCTCACTGCCTTTTTATACTGGAATTAACATTGACCTGTGATATGTTATTCTCTTTTGTCCTAATCTTGTTGACCGTTTTTCAATTTAAGATCTATGCACATCTAAGAGAGATGCTGTACAGCACTGTAGGTGGTTAAGATGCTTTTCTTCTGGATTGGTGTATTATTCCCCCTCATCCCTTCACCATAATGATGCAATTTCTCCATCCAAAGGCTCTATAACAGCCCTCTAACACACTCAGTTTCCTCCCCTCACATCAAATCCACTCCCACACCTCTGAGCTGCTAGATGGAAGAGAGACAGCACATGCTGCAGCCTCTTCCTCAATGGTGACATGGCTATCTCCTCTATCCAACAATCAATTTTCACAAACTAAACTGTCTTGAGACTTTCACCTCCTGTAAAATAGAACTGAAATTAGCTGATCTAATGCTTTCAAAAATTATTAGACTTACAGATAAACAATTGTCATGATCATTAGGCAGAAAATGATTAAATAAATCAGTGTTTTTACTGACTATGTGCAGAACCACATAAAGAGCTTTAGTTGTACTGCCCTATTGTATGCATTTGCACAATTACAGGTAATGCAATTATTTTTGTAATTTTATGGCATTCACTATTCAAAATTCGTTCCGTTTGGTTCATTTTACAAGAGGTAGTTTATATTGCTCATGCAACATACAGAGAAGATATACACTCTCTAAAGGAAAGTATGCTAACATTAAAAAAAAAAATCCCAAAATAATCAATGGAATTTAACACTTTAATTAAGACTACTAACATCTTGCAAAAATACATTGCTTGGAAAGATTAAACACGAGAGCAAAAGTAACTGAAAAAATGCAGTGTTAAGTGTCTAATAAATAAAATAATCGTATAAGATACTTTAAACATATGAAAAATTTCATCCTCTCCATAGCTAGAAAAATCATTATATCGGGGTATGGCCTTTGTAGGTCTGGGAAAGGATTCATACATTTACCTAGGAAAGTGTCCTATGTCATCCTGAACTTCTACTGCTATTGCTGGTTCTCCTATGTCTGCAGCACAAACATGACAGAAGTTTCTTAAGCTCGCAAACCATGCTGAAAAGAGGGATGCAATTCCAAGAAAAGCATTTCTCTAAAGCAGTGTCTCTTTCACCTTACTGATCATCTTCCACATCCTACTCTTGATAAGCTGCAGATGTCCCAAATCTAAACCAAAGTTATCTGGCAATTGCAGCAATTGGTTTGCAAAGCTGCTCACAGGCTATGATCACTTCAGTCAAGCTTAAACTTCCCAACTTTCAAATTTTCCAGAATTACCAATGTCACAGCATAAACAAATGTTCTATCAATAACAAATCAGGTGGAATCTCAAAATTATGATGGCCATGCACAAAAAGGCTTGGGGGTTTTTAATGTTTGACCTATCTGTGTTAAACACTCTCAGCTCACCGCCACTGGGTACTGCAGGAATAATTCTACAAGTCATCAAGCCCAGCAGCAATACAAAGGAATATGGAATAGCTGTTAACAGTGAAAGCCTTCTTGTAAAGTAATAATTTGGAGCAAAACAGCAGCTAAATATTTGTGTGGAAAGGACTACCACAAACCAGTTAGTAGAAAGCAAGTACAATTAAGAACATTACTTTGAAGAAAATATCCTTATGCACAGAAATTCTCAAAAACACTAATCTGATTTTTTCTTCTTTTAAAAAGAGATTTAACCACCTCAAACCAGGTGGAAATTTTCTTCGAATTAAATAGAGTTCATTCAATGCAACTTAATTATACAGTAAAATAAAAACAACTCAATTCAAGCTACTAATTCTGAATAAGATCAACTCAAATGTTTAATGTAGCTCAACTAAACCACTTAAAATTAATTCCTCCTGTTAATTTACATTAAAAGCCTTAAGTGCCTTTACGTAGACAAGGTTTGAGTAATCCCTTTATTTCTAATTACTTGGACAAAATCAGTCACACATCTTGAAATAGTTCAGCTGAACACAAATAATATGTCTGATCTAGCTTCAATTTTGGTTTTCCAAGAAATAGGGAAAATTCAAAGTATCACATTGGAAATTTCTACCATAACTTCTGGTATAAACTTGTCAATCAAATAAAAGTGGGCAGAACAAATAAAAGAAAACAGAAGATTCATTATTACATTTCAAGATTGATCCATTGTCAATCTAGAGGGAGAACAATGACAAAACCAAGGCATATCACTGGAGACCAAGTAAAAACACTGCAGATCACATAAAGAGATTAGACTGGGGGCAATCAATAATGGATTTTATTTTCACTGAAAAGAGCAAAGCAGGACCATAATCTATGACACAAAAAGCTAAGAAACTTTCCCACTGAGGAACTGTGCTAAAAGTTTTCACTTCATTTGTGGATTATTTGGAAAAACACAGAACATGGCCCTTCTATAATGGCTACCTCCTCCTTCCACAGAAATTCCAGAAGGCACAAGAGTAGAGGAGACAAAGAAGTCTATGAAACTTACTGTGATTACCAACCAAGTTATCTTTCACTGCCCTTTTTCCCCCATCCAAGATTTTTTTTTATTTTCTTAATTTCATGTCTCTTTATTTTTATCTGGTTTACTTCTGCTCCTTTAGGTCTATGTTTCTCCAGCTGTCTTTCACAATTCCCAATTATGAGGCTGAGTCACAGTTAGAAAGCAGCAGCTCAGTTCCTTAGACAGGTGGGCATGCATACATGCTTGCGCATGTATAGAGACTGGGGAAGGAGATGAAAGAATGAGTTTAAATACATGCAATCAGTAACTACAACTGGGATTCCCGTCCTCTTACAGAATAGCGCTTCTGCTGACTCAGCGGACAGCACAAACACAAATGAGTCAAAATGAAGGCAGTTACACTTCCGAAAACTTGCACAAACACAGTTTTTAGGTGATTGAAGGCACAACACACAATCTTACTGTTTCCTGACCTGCCTTTCTCCTGCCCCAACTGCTTATCATTTTCCTCATGTCCATGGATTTATGTATTAATCCCATTCCTCCATAAAACATGGTCTGCCCATGCAGATATTTCTGTAGAGCTGTCTTTTTCAGTATGCAACACAAGGAATGAAGTATTTCCCAAAATCTGAGGCTCCCTATTCCAAAGATAAAAGTGTAAACAATCATTACCTAATCAAAGCTAACCACTTCATCTATTTCTGTTGTGCTTTCCTCCTGTTTCTCTTCTTTTGGAGAATATGCAATACAGTTGACAAACATTAAATTATAATAAAAAGGGTAAAATCTTAACTACAATGCCTTGCAACTTTGTTATAAATGGTAAGACAATGAAGAGCTTCAATAAGACTGAACCATTTCCAGTAAGGTGCACTGCTGGATAAAGATGAAAATCTACCTGTTCCTAAGATTTCTCCTTTTCTGGTAACCCTTCTTTAAGATCACAAAATACTGATAACTGTAAATGTAACAAATGTAACGTGGGGGATGTTATCACTTCAGGTGGTCAGAAACAAGTCTTGGTTCTTTGTGAATAATTGGGACGGTTGCAAGACAAGGGACTCCTGAATAATCCCTTTAGGCGCCTGGGCCTTGGGAGAACAGGTATGCAAACTACAGAGATAAGGAGGCTGCAGGATAATCTGAAGACCCCCGCTGAGAGACGCCAAACAAACATGTGCGACGGACATTACCATATATTAATGAATTCTTGGAAAAACCATTACTATGATAAACATTTCTTGGAAATGTAATGAATATGTATGTTAACATAGCATAAATACCTAGTAACTGTGTCTCTTCGGTGCACACGTTTGGAGGAGAGATCCCCCGTGTGCCCGGCGCCGCAATAAAGAAAACCTGCTTAATAGTCTGCCGACTGTTGAGTCTTCAATTCCGGCTTTTCACGGCATCATTTCTGGCACCCCAGATAGGACCCACTCTGCTCGGCTGCAGGACCCGCTGAGAACAGGACTCCCTAGGGTACCCCCGGGATTTCCCGGAGGGACTCCTCGCCTCACTCGGATCACTGCGGCAGCAGACAAGGACCATCTAAAGGAGTAAAGGTATTCTTTTTTTTTCCTTTCTTTCTCTGTTTTGGTATGTGAGACCGGTCATTTGGAGAGTTCTCATAAGTTGTAGGAGACGTCCTACGCTGAGCGCTGTATACCAGGCTACTAGTGCCTGAGGGTGTACGTCTTGGTACGTTGTTGCAGGTACGGGTTAAGCTTTGTACTTCTGTAATAACGTGCTTCTGGTAGTGGTGCGTTGGTGCAGGCACGGGTTGTGCTTTGCACTGCTGTAATAACGTACTTTTGGTATTGGTGCGTTGGTACAAGCTTGGGTTAAGCTTTGGACTTCTGTAATAATGTACACTGGGTATTGGTACGCTTAGGAAACCCGCTTAAGTTGTACTTCTGGCGATACGGATTTGTTGGTATTGAACTTGGATATCGGATATCTCGGATACTGGCTTGTTAACATACCCATCGGATACTGGCTTGTTAACATACCCATCAGGCATCGTAAAACCAAAAAAAAAAAACAAACAAAACAAACAAAAAAAAACTTTGCATGGTGAACCTCTTTTCTCCTGACCAGAATATTAATTGTGACATTTTTGGAACGTGGTCAGAGCGGGACGGAAGGGGACGACAGGTTAAAATTGTTAAGATAAAGACTAACAGAAGTACAGAATCAACAAAGAAAAATGGGGGACAGCAAAGCAGTGGTATTTTAAAGAAAAGCCCCTTAGGATGTACTGTAGCACATTGGAAACCTTGTGTGACTGTGTATGAAGCCTCTGCGTGAAAGACAAATAAGTCCAAAAAAAAAAAAAAAAAAAGAGAGAGAGAGAAAAAAAATGGTGAAGGAAAAAAAAGAAAAAAAAAACCACCACGTACGTTTGGTATGTTCTGCTGATTTCCCGTTTTTGACTTGGGACTGTTGTATTTGAACTCTGATTCATCGGGGCCGTGGTTTCTGATTTCTTAAGTATCAGCGCAGGGTCTTCCCGTGGGGGGGATTTTGAGAGTCTCTCCCAGGATCTAGACGGCAACACTGGGAAAAGTAGGGGGAGACCCCTCACTTGACAACATCTTAATAACGTATGGGGTTTGGTTTGCTTAAAGAAAATCGGCATGATTTAGGAATTGAGTTGGGAATTTGAGGATTGGTTTTAAAATACAAGTTGGTATATATTGTGGGGTTACAAGTTCTCTAGTTATTTGGCATTGATCGATCATTTAGGGACTCTGGTTTTGGGGTATGTATTAAATATATTGTATATATTGTTTTGAAAGAGCTCGATGTATATAAACATGTTAACTGAAGTGGTTTGCCTGTATATATTGTTGTAGTTAGGTGATACAGTTTGTAAACACAAGGATTTTAAAAGATCTCTTCTAGGTTGTGTGTGTGTGTGTGTGTGTTTTGTGTTAACCGATTGGTGGAGAAGTTGAGAAGTTATTTTATTGTAACATGAGCTTCGGAGGGAGGTGATGCCCTCACAAACAATTAATTGAACTACGATATGCTGTTAGAATTGATGCGGTTTTGTGGACAATTAAAAAGTATTGGAGACGAAAAGTTTAATGCGCTATTGAAAAGAAAAAAAAAAAGGAAACCCCCTCTGGATTTTACAAAGGCTTGTGTAAAGTGATTAGAACAGAAAGGTATCAAGTTACAAGCTGCTTTGCTAGCTGCTGCTCTAAATGAAGAAAAAAAAAAAAAGCAAAGTTCTTAGAAGTTAAGCAACAGAAAAACGAAATGAAAAAGAAAGGAAACAAGGTAACTTTTTACAGTATGGACTACTAGTGGAGTGTGAATCAGAATACACTACTCCTGTGTCACCAGTAAAAACAAAAAAAACAAAAACAGGTGGAACTTATTGGGTAGTACAGGATTTAAGAGAAGTGAATAAGATTGTTAGGGGCATACACCCTGTGGTAGCAAGTATGGTTTATGGTTTTGGATTTAAAGGATGCATTCTTCTGTCTGCCTTTAGCCAAAGAAAGTCAGAATTTATTTGCATTTGAGTGGGAAAATCCTACCACGGGTAGAAAAACCCAGCTTGCCTGGACAGTGTTACCCCAAGGTTTTAAGAACAGCCCAACGATCTTTGGAAATCAACTAGCACGAGAACTTGAAGCATGGAACCCGCCCTCCAGAGATGGAACCCTTTTACAGTATGTAGATGACATTAATAGCAACTGAAACAAAACCTGACTGTATACAGTAGACTATCAGTTTGTTAAAGTTTTTGAGATTAAATGGGTATCGAGTCTCTCAACAGAAAACTCAGATGGTGCAGCAACGGGTAACCTACCTTGGATGCAAGCTGTCTGGACAAAGAGAACTAGGAACAGAACAGAATGAAGCCATCTGCAGGACTCTCCTCCCTCAGACGGTAAAAGGGCTCAGGACCTTTCTGGGACTGACAGGATGGTGCTGGTTATGGATTTATAATTACGGAATAATAGTGAGACCCTTGTATGAACTTTTGAAAAACAACCCCACCCGACTGATCTGGTCCAAAGAAGCTCAAAACGCATTTCAGACACTTAAGCAAGATCTAATGAAGGCCCCGGCTCTGGGCCTGCCTGATGTTACTAGACCCTTTTGGCTGTTTTCTTATGAGAGACAAGGCATAGCTCTGGGGGTCCTAGCCCAACGGCAGGGACCCTACAAAAGAGCTGTGGCCTATTTTTCTAAAGAGCTGGATGGAGCAAGCAAAGGATGGCCAGGATGTCTGCAAGCTGTAGCGGAGGTGGTCTTGACTATTCAGGAAGCCCGAAAATTCACCTTGGGTCAAAAGATCACAGTATTGGTCTCACACAGAATATCATCTGTACTGCAACAAAAAGGGAACTACTGGATTTCCCCATCCCAATTTCCACGATACCAGGCAGAGGATATTAATATTGTAGTGACTAATATTACGAACCCAGCTTCTTTTCTCAGCGGATCAATCTCTGAACCATAGGTACATGATTGCTTAGAAACCATAGAGACTGTGTACTCCAGCAGCAGACCAGATCTGAAAGAGGAACCCCTGGAAGATGCACAGGACTCCTGGTTCACGGATGGAAGCAGCATTGTCGGACAAGGTATTCGAAAGGCCAGGTATGCGGTGACAACAGCAGACGAAGTAGTTGAGTCTCAGTCACTACCTGCTGGAACATCAGCTCAAAATGCTGAAACTATTGCCCTAACTAGGGGTCTGGAGTTAACAAAAAGAAAAAGATAAATATATGGACAGATTCCAAATATGCCTTTGGAGTTGTCCACGCTCATGGGGCAATTTGGAAGGAGCGAGGACTACTAACTGCGCAAGGGAAGCAGATTAAATATGCTGAGGAAATCCTTCGACTGTTAGAAGCTGTTCAACTACCAGCAAAAGTTGCCATCATGCACTGCTGAGGACACCTGAAGGGTAACACTGACCAGGAAAGAGGTAACAGGTTGGCTGACTATGAAGCTAAACAGGCAGCAGAGAGAATGCAAGAGATTTTAGCCTTAATTCCAGATAACAGAAATAGAAACCTGAGTGACCAAGAAAATGTTGAGTATTCTGAAGCTGATGAAGAATTAATAGAGGGATTAGGAGGACAAATTCCATCCCAGGGATGGGACTATTGAAGTGATGGCAGAATTATAATCCCTGCTAAACAGATATGGGGGGTGGTTAAAGAAGAACACAATAGGACACATTGGGGAGCAGACTTCCTGTAGAAATTTTTAAATCAGAAATTAATAGGGAAAAATTTGTATACTACAGTCCGACAAGTAACCCAACAATGTGAAACATGTTTAAAAACAACCCCAATACAGGTAACCAGGTACAATTAGGAAGTATTGGGAAGGGAAGTATACCGGGAGAACATTGGCAAACTGATTTCTCTGAACTTCCAAGAAAAGGAGGGTACAGGTACTTATTAATACTCACGGATACCTTTTCAGGTTGGCCAGAAGCATCCCCTTGTAGAACAAACAAAGCAAGGGAAGTAACTAAGGTATTATTAAATGAAATAATACCTCGATTTGGGGTACTGACAATTATCTCCTCAGATAGGGGGACACATTTTGTGCAGAAGTAGTGCAACAGGTCAGCAAACTGTTAGGAATCGATTGGCAGTTACATACGCCCTACAGACCACAAGCCAGTGGGCAAGTAGAAAAGATGAACCACATGATAAAACAACAGATAGCAAAAATATGCCAAGAAGCGAATCTGTATTGGTACCAATCATTGCCTATTGCACTACTTCGGATACATGTAAAGCCTAGGGCCAAAGAAAATTTGAGCCCTTTTGAGATACTATATGGGAGACCATATCTGGCTAAATATCAGGGGGAAGATTTGAACCAGTTGGGAAATCAGTATCTACAGAATTATGTTATATCCTTAGGAAAACAATTAGAAAGGATTAGTAAAAATGTTTTGGGTAGCAGGGCTAAAGGGTTAGATCACTCGATCCATCCATTTAGCCCTGGAGATTGGGTTTATGTTAAGAATTTTTCAGGTGACCCACTGAGAAAGAAGTGGAATGGACCTTACCAGGTATTGCTGACTACCTTCACTGCAATCAAGATTAGAGAACAACCGGCCTGGATCCATTATTCCCGAGTGAAGAAGGCTCCTAAACCAGGATGGATGGTCGAAAAGGCTGGCAGTTTGAAACTACGATTGCGGTGGTAACTTTGTTAAACCTAGGCTTATTAGTGAACGCTTGGAGAGAGAACTTATATTACAATGCAATTCAGATGATAGCGAATGCCACGGGAGCTAAGGATTGTTGGATTTGTACTGCCTTACCAAAAAGGTGACATGAGACTCCCTCTATACGGGGTAGGATCCGCTCATTGGAATTGTGATAATAATACTTGGCCCGAGTTTTGGAGAAGACACGACGGAGGACATTGCGATCACGACAACTCGGACTACATGACTGGACCAAGATTTGACCTACAGATATCAGATAACAACACCCAGATATTGGTCAGAAATAATAGCTGCCTATGGAAAGCAAGATCCAACAATTGTTCGTGCTGACCCCCCTTCCATACACACAAAAATTGTACTTGCAGGGATGGGTGGAATGATTATTGGATCAACAAAACTACAGTAGAAGTAGGACCGAATATATAATCAGTCCCAAATACCTAAAGGCATATTAAGAACATCATGGAGACGAGCCAAACGGGAAGACAACCCACTTGTAAGTAGGGGAACAAAATTTAACCTCTTGGCTCCCCAATTTAGAGTGGTTGAAACAATTGTTCATGGGAATGATCACACTGGTCATTTTAGGAATACTTGTTTGCATGTCTCTCAAATGTCTCCTTTGGTGTTGTCAGGATTCAGTTGAGACACACAGTGACTGGAAAAAGGAATAAGATTAGGCACCAAATAGAATTATTTGAAAATAATACCTACAAAATAGAATAGTGAGGATTCACAGCTTTCTAGCTACAAATCCTCAAAAGAAAAGGAGGGATTGATAACTGTAAATGTAACAAATGTAACATGTAGGGGATGTTATCACTTCAGGTGGTCAGAAATAAGTCTTGGTTCTTTGTGAATACTGGGACAGTTGCAAGACAAGGGACTCCTGAATAATCCCTTTAGGCGCCTGCGCCTTGGGAGAACAGGTATGCAAACTACAGAGATAAGGAGGCTGCAGGATAATCTGAAGACCCCCGCTGAGAGACGCCAAACAAACATGTGCGACGGACATTACCATATATTAATGAATTCTTGGAAAAACCATTACTATGATAAACATTTCTTGGAAATGTAATGAATATGTATGTTAACATAGCATAAATACCTAGTAACTGTGTCTCTTCGGTGCACACGTTTGGAGGAGAGATCCCCCGTGTGCCCGGCGCCGCAATAAAGAAAACCTGCTTAATAGTCTGCCGACTGTTGAGTCTTCAATTCCGGCTTTTCACGGCATCAATACAATGCCTTTGAACTGCTGAAGTAACCATTATTAACACTCAGCATACAAATTCCTAAACAAAAGGTTTGCTTCCCAAGCCTTGAAGGAACAAAATGTTTTGGCCAATTGCTCAATACTCCGAAAGTACCTTTTACTGCATGTGACACACCTGAAACTTCTTTGCTGGCTTCAAAGCAATGGTCAAAGCTTTTGCAACTTTTAGAAATGTATATGGCTGTTTGTAATCATCATCTGACTTCTCTCAATTCAATTCAGTCTTCAAGTAGGACTTTGCAAGTGAGTACCTTCTCCCGAGGGAAATTATTGATATTTGTCACACAAAACTTCACACTACATCATCCAAAGCTTGAATGATGATGAAAAATGCATCCCAGATAAAAAAAAAAAACAAAAAAAAACCAACAACAACAAAAAACACATACACAAAAACAACTTCTTAAGATATCGGTTCTTAGAAATGCCTTAACTAGACCTCAGCTCCCCTTGAAAGTCCTTCAGAATCACTCCTCACCACAGACTTTGAAACTAGATGGAAAAAGGACTGTGACTTGCTATAGCTCTTGAGCTGATTCTAAGTTCTTAGTTCAGAAGGCAATTTTGGTATCTAGACTTCATAAAGCATGCAAAACCTCTTATACAAGTGCTATTTCAGCGTCCAGGAGGAGATTATGCAAGACATGCAATCTTGGAAAGCTGTAAACAGTCAATTGCTCCCATAATATTTCCATTATGCTTTTCTACCTCTGTCGTAGTTTAACTTGGCAGCCAGCAACTAAGCAGTAGACAGCCGCTCTCTCACCCCTCCCCTTCTCCCGCCCCCAGCAGAATGGGGAGAGAAATGAACAAAAGGGGTAACTCGTGGGTTGAGATAAATACAGTTTAATAAGGCAACAATGGAAATACTAATATTAATACTACTAATAATAACAAATATGCAAAACAAACTATATACAATACAGTTTTTCTCACCATTCGACAAACGATCCGCAGTCAGTCCCCGAGCAGCAATCATGGAACCCCGAAACCATGAATTTCATGAAAATCCTGAAAAAGTTCGAACTCCTGGACAAGAGAGGATTCGAACTCATGAAAACAGAGAGAGAGAGCGCGCGCGCGAGCAGATTCCTGCCCCCAGGCAACCCCCATTTATAAACTGAGCATGACGTCTATGGTATGGAATATTTCCACTGGCCAGCTTGGGCTAGCTGCCTGGCTGTGCTCCCTCCCAGCTCCTGCACACCTGCTCACGAGCTGAATATGAGAAACTGGAAAAAGTCCCTGATTTATAGCAACAACTGAAAACATCAGTGTTATCAACATTCTTCTGGTACTAAATCCAAACCACAGCAGCTACTGGGAGGGAAATTAACTCCATCCCAGCTGAAACCAGGACAACCTCTTTTGAAGTAAATTTAGTAAGAAAAATCTCACTGCTTATTAATAAATAATGGACAAAAAGGGTTTCTAATATTAAAGGAAAGTTTAATTCCATTGCATATCATACAAGCATAAACTCTAGCTGGAAATCAATTTGAGATAATAATTTGAGGAAACTGGAAAGGTTCACACTACCAGTCTCCAAAGTGACAATTCCCTCTGTAGTCATTTAGGGCATAGCTCTACTTTGAAAAACATTTAGGAGACCTAGCTTATCTTCTTTTTTCCCCCCAAATCAAGAATAACTATACCTACTATATCAGTAAGTATAAAAATTAGAGTATAGCCACTTATAAAGCAGAATTTTTATCAAATGTTAAGTTCCAATGAAATATAACAAAACCCAAGATAAGTTTCAACAGCTCAATAGCAATGGTTTTTTCAGCATTGTTCATGAGAAACACTTTGCAACTTTTCTCAGTTTTCATGAGTTATCAGTAACATCTTTTAGAACTGTGTGTTTTCCTTTTAGAATACATTGTTACAGTGAAATCAGACATAAGTCTAAATCCGATTGCTTGTTATCATGTTTATTACTTATAATGAAGTATCAATGCAGACTGCATACATAAGGATGGTAGGATGTGGCCCTTAAGCTCAAAGCACTGTTTTTTCTCTGTGGCAGAAAGCGGTCATCACAATTTCCACTAACACACTTAAAATTAATGCTGATACTTTAAATTAAAATCCCATTAAAGAAACTTGTGATAGATGCTATTGACTCAGAAGGATCCAACGGAAACAGATGGTTAGCAGCAATTTAGTTATGATGGTAAGAATATTCTTTATAATAAAGTAGTTTATATGCTCACACTGCACAAGTAGCTCTAAAGCAGAAACACAGACAAAACCAAGCCTCCAGTAACTTATTGAATACTTAATAACTTTCCAAGAAAAAAAGAGTGAAAAAGATATTTTTAATTAGTAAAATTAGCATGTGAAACGACATTTTTTAAAAAACACCCCATCCCATAAAGCTTCCTATATATGTTAATGCAAGAGCCTTAAAAGTAAAGGGGTGATAAAGTATCTAGGCAATAAATTGCCATTTCTGAAATATACGTAGGACAAGAAGCAGATTCTGCATTTCCTGGCAGTAAAATATATGTGAAAGATAAGTTACTGAAATCATGAAGTAATGCTATAAAAGAATTCTGTAATAGATAGCTGGCACTTACCAGCTGTGATGATATGCACAACGTGAGTACGTTTTTCTGTCTTAAAGAAGTTATGTATGGAGAGAAAAAAAAAATAAAAACATCATAGAATGGTTAAGGTTGGAAGGGACCTCTGGAGGCCGTCTAGTCCAATCCCCCTGCTCACAGCAGGGTCAGCTACAGCAGGTTGCTCAGGGCTGTGTCCTGTCAGATTTTGAATAACTCCAAGAACAGAGACTCCACAACCCCCCATACTGCGATGTTTGACCACCCTTAGAGCCAAACAGTTTCTCGTCTAAATGGAATTTCTTGTATTTCAGTTTGTGCCCATTGTCTCTTGCCTTGCCACTGGACACCACTTAGAGAAGAGTCTGGCTCCATCATCTTTACTGCCTTCCCATCAGGTATCTTATCAACACATTGATAACATGCCCCTGAACACTCTCTGCCCCAGGCTGAACAGCACCAGCTCTTTCAGCCTCTCCTCCAGATGCTCCAATCCCTTAACAATCTTCATGGCCCTTTGCTGGACTCACTTCAGTTTGTCCATGTTTGTCTTGTGCTGGGGAGCCCAGAACTGAATCCAGCACTCCAGATGTGTCTCACCACTCGTGGAGCAGAGCGGAAGAATCACCTCCCTTGACCTCCTGGCAACACTCTTCTTAATGAAGCACAGGATGCTGTTCGCCCTTCTTTGCCACAGGGAACATTGCTGGCTTGTTCAACCCTGTATCCAGCAGGACCCCCATGTCCTTTTCCACCAACCTGCTTCTCAGCTGGTTGCCCCCCAGCCTGTTATCCACCCCCCAGATGCAGAACTTGGCATCTCCCTTTGTTGAACTGACTGATGTTTCCGTCTGCCCAGTTCTCCAGCATGTTGAAGTCCCTCTGAATAGCAGCACGCTGATCTGGTATATCAACCACTCCTCCCCATTTTGTCTGCAAACTTGCTGAGAGAATGCACTCTGTCCCATCATCCAAGTCATTAATGAAGATGCTAAACAGTACTTGCCCCATTATCAACCCCTGGGGTACATCACTGATGACTAGCTTCCAGCTGCACTTCATGCCACTGTTCACAATGCTTCGAGCCCAACAGTTAAGACAGTTTTTGATCTACCTCACTGTCTGCTTATCCAGTCTGTACTTCATTGATCTGTCTACAAGAATGTTACAGAACACAGTGCTGAAAGCCTTATTAAAGTAAAAAATGAACATGCCCTCATCCACGCTGCTAGTCATCTCATCACAGAAGGTTATCAGGCTTATTTTATTAAGCATGATCTCC
The DNA here is from genome assembly GCF_030867145.1 of Opisthocomus hoazin. NCBI lineage: Eukaryota > Metazoa > Chordata > Aves > Opisthocomiformes > Opisthocomidae > Opisthocomus > Opisthocomus hoazin. The sequence goes on from NC_134453.1 coordinate 27,057,864, forward strand.
CCTCCTTAAACCTATGCCGACTACTCCTGATCACCTTCCTGTGCTTCATGTGTTTGGAAGTAGTTTGCAAGATTAGTTGTTGCATCATCTTCCCATGGATCGATGTGAGGTTGACTGGCCTTTAATTTTCCAGATCCTCCCTCTTGCCCTTCTTGAAATACGTGACGTGCTTTCTTTCAGTTCTCTGGTGCGTCCCTCGATCACCTTGATCTTTCAAAGATTAATGAGAGTAATCTCACAATGACATTGGCCAGCTCCCTCAGCACTCATGGATGCATCTCACCAGGTCCCATGGACTTGTGCATGTCCAGCTTGTTTAAATGTTCCCTAGTATGATCCTCCTCCACCAACAGTAAGTCTTCATTGCTTTGGACTTTCCCACTAGCCTTAATGCCTGGGATTCCTGCAGGTCAGTCTTACCAGTTAAGACCAAGATGAAGAAAACATTGAGTACTTCATCCTTTTTCACACCTTTGCCACCAGGTCCCTATTCCTATTCAGCAGTTGGTCCTCATTTTCCTTAGTCTTCCTTTTACTGCTGATGTACCTGTAGAAACCCTTCTTGTTGCCCTTAACATTTTCACAACACAGCTCCAGAGGATGTGGCTTCTCTAACCCCATCCTTGCATGCTCTTGGGTCACCTGATCCTGCTTGCACGTCTATATTTCCTTTTTACATTTGATTTTTTTCAGGTCTCCATTCAGACCTACTGCTACCTTTGCTTGACTTCCTGCATGTCAGGATGGACCATTTTTGAGCTGAAAGAAGGTGATCCTCGAAAAATCAACCACCTTTCCTATCTCTCTCTTCTCTCCAGGACTGTATCCCAAGAGAGTCTTCCCATCAGACCCCTGAACAGGCCAAAGCCTGTTCTCCTTAAGTTCATGGTTATGATCCTGCTATTTGCCTTGCTCCCTCCTCTTGGGATCCTGATCTCCACAATCTCATGTTACAGAATCACAGAATAGTAGGGGTTGGAAGGGACCTCTGTGGGTCATCTAGTCCAGACCTCCTGCTGAAGCAGGGTCACCTACAGCAGGCTGCACAGGACCTTGTCCAGGCGGGTCTTGAATATCTCCAGAGACGGACACTCCACAACCTCCCTGGGCAGCCTGTTCCAGGGCTCTGTCACCCTCAGAGGGAAGAAGTTCCTCCTCATGTTCAGACGGAACTTCCTGTGCCTCCGTTTGTGCCCATTGCCCCTTGTCCTGTCACTGGGCACCACTGAAAAGAGCTTGGCCCCATCCTCCTGACACCCACCCTTCAGATATTTATAAGCATTTATTAGGTCCCCTCGCAGCCTTCTCTTCTTCAGGCTGAACAAGCCCAGCTCCCTCAACCTCTCCTCGTAGGGGAGATGTTCCAGTCCCCTCACCATCCTCGTAGCCCTCCGCTGGACTCTCTCCAGTAGCTCTTCATCTTTCTTGAACTGGGGAGCCCAGGACTGGACACAGTACTCCACATGGGGCCTCACCAGGGCAGTGTAGAGGGGAAGGAGAACCTCCCTCATCCTGCTGGCCACACTCT